>NC_133342.1:23725856-24325856 GCF_030506205.2 Paramisgurnus dabryanus | reverse complement strand
GCATGTCGTTCTTCTTCTTTTCGGTTTAATTTTAACAAAACCTTTAATACAACTCATTTGCTTCCTTGCATGCACTGACATTTCCTTCACAGAATGCAGATCTATTTCTGTAACACTTTTGAAACAGCTGCCACTTTGCTTCATTGATATGCATGCAAGTTAAACTTGCAATATTAGGTTCAATTTACAAAACTGCATATACCATATTCCTAAAAATGGTTTTCAGCAAATAGGTGCAAAATGAATTTGATTTAAAAATAAACACTGAATGCTTTAATTCCTTGGAACGTTCTTCATGGACAGACAAATTCATAATGACTTTTTTTGGGAGGGCCCATTTATCATAAGCTAATAAGAGCAATATGATCAGCATATGTGTACATATTAAGATCATTCATGCAATCTTGCATCAGTCCATGCAAAAAGTGGGAATCTATCCCTGTAAAGAGAGCAGTGAAAATGCATGTGGGTGCACGCATTTAAAAGGTGAAAATCGATGTTCTGACTAGTGGGTGACGTGGCTCTTATAGTTACTGGATGCGAACAAGTTCTCGATAGCTCAAAATGGTCGATCACACCAGCGTATGGCGTGCTGTCTGTCCTAAGTGCTGTCTTGAATGACATAGCCGAAAGCACACACTGTCTCTCATTCATTTCACAGCTACTGTCTAACTACAACTCAGTAGTACTATTTAAAGTAAGGCATACTTTTGACATCTACCAGTATTGAGTTGGTTCAATTGTGCAAATGTTTAAAGCAACAGAAAGAAAAAACAAATACATGAATACTGTAAACATTTAAGGTGCGCTCCTATGAACTTGGATGCAGTCCTATTTAACATTAGTTATCCTATGTGTAGTCAGATTCCTTCTGTGTCTTTGGCAGTAGTGGTTTCTTCAGGCCAATGAAAGCATGTACAATGCACTGTTTGTCGTGCACAAAAGTCTGTGTACTCCGGTGGCTGGTAACACTACTTTTTAACTTATACTCAGCTGAGCGAATCCCATGAGTTTAACGTCATCTGGAATTTCAGAGCTGTCCACTCCCGACGCCTGAACGGATGATAAACATGACACCAAATATAAAACACCAGGAAAACGATTCAACCTTAATCGATGCACAATGAAAGTGACATACCAGCTTGAAAGTGACATTTTTGTTGGTTTGAGGATCATCAACTATTTTCTGCAAATTGGCTGCCACTAAAAGTTAAAAAGAGGAAGAAGACAAATCATCAACAGTTGCCTTTACTATCTTAAACTGGGTCATACGGTTATTTTACTTTCAGTTTTTGTGTTTCACACACTCACCAATGACTAAGTCTCTCCCATCCACCAGTCCTGCAGACACCAGCTCCTGAGACACTCCATCAGCTGTGTCTGGATACAGAGGGTGTTAAATTACAAACACTTTTATGAGCTTCGAGATCAAGATTAGAATTTATTGCAAATATGACATTGGAAAGACGCAAAGTTAATCAATAAAATGCACAAACCTCTCCCTGGCATGAACTCAAATCTGATATCATTCAGCTCCTTCTTTGTATTCCTGTGGCAAGACAAACAAAAAATAAGCCAGAAAAAAAATCAGAAAGCATTCTAATTAAAGCATGAAATGTGTAGCATTGTAAAGACCTGCTATCAATTCAACACCAATCCAATTCAAAACAACAGACATTAAACTGTAATTTATAGCAACACATTATAGTTTTTGTCTACAGTATGATTACCTATAATATTCCTCATTGTACACAAATATATCTTTTGTTTTTAAGTCAATCAGTTACATTTATGAAATACCTAAGTCTTAGGACCAGGCTGATAGGGGTTTTGGTCGAGTCCTGAGCTACTGGTGTAGGGCCACCAACAACCTGGAGATGAAAGTTAAAAGAAAAGTTTATCAAATATATAATTTCTGTTATACTTATTACTACTCATAAAGGTTAAAAACAACATGAAAATAAATAATACAGGCCCTGTTTACACCTGGTATTAAGATGTGTTTTGGTCAGTCAGATCACAAGTGGACCACATTAAATAAAGGGAAAACATGGAAGTGTTTAAATAGGGAAAACATGGAAGTGTTCGGTGGCTTCTAAATTCATCCCTGTTTGGATCCTAAGGAATGAATGGGGCTAGGCTAAATGCTAACACATTCATGACGCGCTGTACAAAGTTTAAGTGCACGCATTGAAAAAAGATAGGTATTAATTTGTCTAAGTTAAGGTAAGAACATTGTAAAATATTGAAAAACTGTGGTGTTTTCCTTTAAATGAAAGCAGAAGGACTCACCCACAGACCATCACCTCAAAGTAATCGGGACAGAAGCGGTCAAAAGTGGACAGAGACTAATAAAACACCAGGGGCCTCATTTATAAACGTTGCGTACGCACAAAAGAAGGCGTACGCCACTCTCTACGCAATAGTTGTTATTTATAAAAAGCAAACTTGACGGGAAAATGTGCTGTCCATCACGCAAGCTCTGACCCAGGCGTACGCACAAAAACGTGTGAAATGAGAAATGGCGACACTGTCGGCAGATGGAAGAAACACGTGAAAGTGACAACACTGCCTCTCATAAATAACATGAAGACTTTACAAACAAGTCTAACAATTAACAGCCTTACACGAACACCCGTTTGATCGATCAGCAGTGAAACAAAAAAATAAAGAAATCGAAAATTACAACAGAAATTCAAATGAACACATATGTGACCAGTCACGGAAAGTAGGGACACAAGTCGGATCTGGGCATTTTGAGTTATTCACAGATTCTGAAAGTGCAGTTTCTAAGCTTTCCAACGATGTGTAACACATGGAAATCTGATAAGATTTGGAGAAGTTGTGGCCATTTGAATATAGGAACTCAGAAATACTCAAACCGAGAAAATCGAGACGAAAGGGACTCTTCTTTTCAGCTGGGGAAGACAATAGGGCTCATTTACATCTCATTTAGCTAAGCCATGCCCCCTGTAAAACCCTTTTTGAGATGTTCTAGCATCATATGTAGTATTTTATGACCAAATGACAACCCGCAAAAATAAACATGACTCTTTTACCTTTGTGGGGATCACAAGTCGAATCCAGTCTGTTTCAGATTATCCAATGTCCATATTTGTCCACAAATGCGTATAATCCGTGAAATATAGATTGTTTACATCAGATTTCGCATGAATGTCTGGTAATACAATATAATATATAATCTGAAGACTATTTAAATCGTAACATGTAAGGGTATATGAGCTTACATTCCGTTAAACACATGAACCCGCCTTCAAAGTTTGTATTTAAAATAGGGAAGTAGTATAATAGATCATCCAAACAGCGCCGTCGAAAACGTGACATCCTTTAGAGAGGTTACCAATGGCTCGCTCGTTCCTCCATCAGCCAATGACTTCATGGAAAATATTGATAGACAAAACATGTAGCCAATTATATGAAGAATACAACTATATCTGTGTAACTTCTGTGTGTTTGGACTCATGCTGCGCTGCAAGAACTGACATACAGATGACGTCAAAGTACCGCGAGAGCGAGTCGAAATTAAACTACTCCGTAAGATTTCTTGAAGAGCTCTCGCGGTACTTTGACGTCATCCGACTGCGGCGCCGCATAAAGTCAGTGACGCGGCTGACGTACGATGCAGCTGACTGTTATTTGTTCCGCCCCAGCTTCTTTTATTTTTCTTTTGTTTTGTGCGCCCGAGCTTTACAGTCTGGGGAGACGCAGGCTATAAGTTTGAAAAAAAAAAAAAAAACTTGGCAAACATGTCTGAGGAACAGGGCAGCGCGTCACTACAGTCACGTGACTTCACGCTCGAGCCGGAAGAGAAGACAATGCTGAATAAAGTCGTAATTCTGCTATTTTTGGACCAAACTGTATTTTCGATGCATCAACACAATCTTACTGACCCACTGATGTCACATGGACTACTTTGATGATGTTTTTATTAACTTTCTGGACATGGAAACCGTACATAGATGTTCAATGGAGGAAACAGAAAGCTCTCGGACTAAATCTAACGATAAAACATCTTAAACTGTGTTCCGAAGATGAACGGAGGTCTTCCGAGTTTAGAACGACATAAGGGTGAGTCATTATTACATTATTTTCATTTTTGGGCGAACTATCCTTATTTAGTAGTCACGCTGTTCCCTTTGTGGGCGGAGGCGAAAACACAAGCTTATACAGTATGTAAATATACACACAGACAATGACGCCCCCCGCTGCACGCTAGAATCTCCGGAAAAACAAGCCTATTTTAACCGCAAAATGTACGCTTTTAAATATACAAAAACTGCTATCTCAAACATGGAGAGGCTTCTTCGTGATCTCAACTAACAGATTCTGCAATAAAACGAAAATCACAAATTTCGAAAAAAAAACTTTGTTTCTCATTTTCTCGAAACTTGTGCTGCCGACTTGAGTCCCTGGTTTCCGTGACGGGTCACATATTTGCTAAAAGAAAAGTGAAATATGTTATGCAATAATATTGGCATGTTGTGCAATTCATCCTCATAAAGAATATAGTTCACAGAACGAAACAATGTACAAAACTGATATTCTTGTCAATGTGTCCATCTGGCGGAGCAGATATAGATGCAATTACATAGACAGATAGATAGATAATTAAGGAGATATATAGATAGATAGATAAATAAATAGATAGATGTATTAATTGTCCACTGGGGAAAGTTGTTTTCATAGTAAACCATATCTTCATAATCTACGGAATTATGGTATTCATGCATATGCCTTTAGTGTGTTTTATTTTTGATAAAACAATGTATGGCGTATGTCTAAACCATTCAGAAAGCAACAAGAAATTACATTTGCGCTGAACAATGTCCCCTTTCCCCCACCCGTGGCAGACACACTCTGGCGATGGAGTGCTAGACGTTTTTGTGCCTCGACTTTGATGTCCGACCATTTCTTTATTTCGGCCACGGTCCGAAGTTGTGAGGCTACAGCATTTACGGAGTCTGCCACCGTTTGCCACTCAAGTGCCTTTTTTGGCATTAGTAATGCCCACACTGTGCCCTCCAAACAACATTTTTCTCCTCTTTTCCACCTCGCCAACGATAACTTTTACTTCACATTGAGTGAAGTTACGTTTTTTTGATTTCCTCTCTGTGTTTTCCATGATTTCGCAATCAATGCATATTAACTTGTGGGCGTTTCACGGACTATTTAGGGACAACTATGGGCGTGTCATGAAGCCGCAAAAGCTGCGCTACATTTAGAATTGATTGTGATTTATTAAGGGAAAAATGCGTAGGATGTGCGTGCCGGCGCACGGTTTTATAAATCTGATTATTTCTGTGTGTACGCGCATCCTATGTTTCATCCGTATGCCACTTCTGACGCAAATCCTACGCAAAGTTTTATAAATGAGGCCCCAGGTGTGAACACAAAGTGCTTTTCTCATCCACTTGTGATCGGACTGACCAAGATGCATCTTAATACCAGGTGCAAACAGGGCCAAAAAGTCCATATTATTCTTAAAAAATGACTAGTTCCATTGACAAAATAACATCATATAGTTTTGGATTAAATAATGACGAACTGTATCATTTTGTGCTAAACTATCCCATTAAACTTAAATTATGACTCAAGTCTATTTTTTGGGATGTTCTCACTGCCGTCACAGAACGGAAAACAGATTGTCAAAACACAAGTGAGTCACTACAGCAGTATTTACCTGAGGGGCTGGTGTCACCGTTGATAATGTTGCCGTGTTATTTGTGCTGTGTGGCGCTTCAGACGGTCCTACAGGTGCTGGCTGCAGAAAACCTGACGGATCTGCTGCAAAGATCTTCA
The DNA here is from genome assembly GCF_030506205.2 of Paramisgurnus dabryanus. NCBI lineage: Eukaryota > Metazoa > Chordata > Actinopteri > Cypriniformes > Cobitidae > Paramisgurnus > Paramisgurnus dabryanus. Next base: position 24,320,036 of record NC_133342.1, on the reverse strand, counting down.
GTCCAAGAAGACACAAGGTTCAAAGCATTAAGTAAAATCAAAAGTAAACTGTGCTCCTGTATAGTGGTAGAGAATTACGTTAGCAGCATTAAAGGTCATGGGTTCAAACGCAGGGAACACACATACATAATATATAAAAAAATCAAACATCATAAAAATTGTGACAGAAATCTTACCTCTGCATTTTGCAGGGCATCCTCTTCCTTTACTCTTGGTGACTAAGAAGACAAACAAACAGACATTTAAAGACTTTAAAGCTTTCTTAAAGAGGACATTTCACAAGACTTTTTTAAGATGTAAAATAAATCTTTGGTGTCCCCAGAGTCTGTATGTGAAGTTTTACCCCCAAATACCATATAGACAATTTATTATAGCTTGTCAGTGCTGGCCCGAGCCTCTTGGGGGCCCTAAGCAGAATTTGTTTGGGGGCCACCCTCCCACCAATTTTTTTATTAAAAATAACTTAGCATTAGGTACAGAAATCAAATCAAATGAATCATAACACTGTCTTTATTGTATTAATTAAATATAATTTTTATTTTTTTTAGAGCTACAGAAGTGATTTTCTCTTTGTCTTTGATTGTTTGATTAACATTAAAGACACAGACTTAAGTAGGTTAATTGAGGTTACTGTCTCTTTAAGAGAAGCACGGACCTGGTTTCTGCCTAATCTATACATAAACCTAAGACATAAACAAATGTTTTTATAGGAAAAAAGGACCGTGAAGATCATTTTGTTTGTATGTGCCACAAGAACAGAAAGATTTATGTTTGCTTGCTTTCTGAAACGCATCTCTCCATGTGTGCACTACTGAGTGCACTTAAAAATGCACGCGCATTCATTCATTCATTAATTTATATTACTTGTTTAAGTAATTTAATAAAAAAAAAATGCAGCTGCTTAGTTCGCTTATAATTAATTAATAATTTTATAATTACTGGGGTGTGTCCTGCTAAATGCAAATGAGCTGATTTCTGGTTGGATAGTGCATTTTAAGGGGTGGTATTATCCCCCTCTGACATCACAAGGGGAGTCAAATTTCAATAACCTATTTTTTACATGCTTGCAGAGAATGGTTTACAAAAACTAACTTACTGGGATGTTCTTTTTTTACATTTTCTAGGTCAATAGAAGCACTTGGGACACAATTATAGCACTTAAACATGGAAAAAAATCGGATTTTCATGATATGTCCCCTTTAATACATACACAGAGTAGATTAAGTGAAGACAAGTGCATACCCGTAAAGCAGCCACTGCAGCCTTGCCTTCCTCACTCTCCACATCTAGCTCATCATCACTCCATTCCCATTCGCCATCCTCGGTCTTGTGAAGCCGACCGCTGGAGCCAGGAACTCGACGCACCTATTCACACATTTAAAAACCAGATGACGCTAAAACCCTATGATAATAACACATTCACATCACCTTACTGTTGCAAAAACACACAAAAAATCAATTCCTTTGCATGACATTACAGCTAGTTATTTTGTAACTCACCTTCCTTGATCTCTCTCCTATTGTTGGTGCCCTTTCCAGCAATCTTTCTTTTAAGTACTCATTGTTCTATAAAGGAATTGTACGAAATATCATGTTACATGTGTGACATATTTCCTACCACTTTCATAGTTATTTTGCAAAACAAATGCAAAATCAAGCATGCTGTTTTAAAAGAAACTTAAGGAACATGCAACAATGTGACAGTATAAAATATAGACAGCATCTTGTGTGAACTGTAACATGCTGTAATGCTGAACAGGCCTTGGTGTACAGCTTACATTGCCATAGAGCGTTTAGGAAAGAAAAGTCTGCTGAGCCAGCACTACACGTGTCAAACTGTGGGCCACATCCCATGAGACGGAAATGGCTTATATAAACACTAATCCTGTGTGTTTGTTACAGTAAAGCAGACATGCTGGACCAGTTATTTGGGAATGTTTGGGTGACTGCTGTTTTGGCCAAACTAAATAATAAGTGGACCGCTGGAAGCAGTAAGTAAGGGATAATGTAGAGGCAGCCGGTAGTTATTGGGAAATGCGAAGTGGAGCGGAGGATCTTGTATCACACTGAAGGGGCTTATTTCCCAATAACTACCGGCTGCCTCTACATTATCCCGCTTATTACACGGCTACTTGTCACATAAGAAAAAAAACTGGACATGAATATGAATTTGAAACATTTTATTGGCATATTTGTTTTAAATTAACATTTTTATCCTTCCGCGAAACTTTGCACAGATGCATAAAATGATCGTAATACCTTATTAAGATCCTCTGCTTCATACTTGTCTCCATTTTTTCTCTTTTAGCCAGTCTTTGAGAAGTTTTAATGCCCATTCTGTATTTTTTTGTGTGTTGGCTTCGTAGCTGTCATGCTCTATTTTGTCAAGTTCAGTCTCAGTAAGCTCTCTGTGTCTTGTCGTGGTTGTCGAGTGTTTGTCACAAGATGGCGCCAAACAGACAGTAATCTTTATTGATCTTTATTGGCGCGGAGCGATTTTACTCGTGCAAGTAGTCCGGCTATGCGTTATTATTTTGGAGCGGTTATTATTTGAAAAGAACGAACCTGCAAATGTCTCAACTGACCAATCAGAATCAAGCATTCCAGAGAGCCGTGTAATAATTAAGCCTAACAGACTACATCTTTCTTTGCTAAGATTACCAGTGAGGAAATGGCAGTTTTAACTTCTTGTCCATCTGTAGTTCAACTATTCTCTGTGCTAAAGTAGGTTGCATTATCTCACCTTGGCTTTTGTAAAGAACTTGTGTTTTAAAAGCTCAGCAGCTGTAGGCCTGTTAAAAAGCAAAAATATTGCTAAGATTTAAAACAAAAAGAAAACATTTTTACAACTGTATAAAGCCAAACCGGTGAACTTTGGGAAGTAAACTGCACTGCAGTACCGTTTTTCCGGATCCTTCTGAAGGCACAAAGAGATCATCTTCCTGAAGGATTTCCCATACTTTTTGACCATCTCTTTATCTGTAACGCCAGTCTCCAGACAAGGAGGGTCGTTCTGCAAGGTTAACATGAGAACCTACAATAGCAAGAAAAGAAAGTAACAAAGGAAGAAAACCAATCATTAATATTGAAAAGGATAGAAACATTAACCTTTTAAAGGGGTAGTTCACTTTAAAATGAAAAATCTGTCATCATTTCCTCATCCTCATGTTGTTCTAAACCTGTATGAATTTCTTTTTTTCTGATGAACACAAAAGAAGATATTTTGAGAAATGATGGTAAACACACAGCAGTAAGTGACCACTTACTTCCATAGTAGGAATAAAAAATATGATGGAATTTAATGGGTTCTGTCAGCTGTGTGCTTACCATCATTAATCACAATACTTCCAAAATATTTTTTCCTACTATGGAAGTCAATGGTCACTATCTGCTGTGTGTTTACCATCATTTCTCAAAATATCTTCTTTTGTGTTCATCAGAAAAAATAAACTCATACATGTTTAGAACAACATGAGGATGAGGAAATGATGACAGAATCTTCATCTTAAAGTGAACTATCCCTTTAAGTCCAAATCCCCCCCACACACCTTTTAATACAAACTATGGCATGCCCACAGTAAAATGTTTTCAGCTCCTAAACTATTTGACCTATAGACACAAGGACGTAGGACTTTATTTTTCACATTTTAGAACTAAGATAAGTTAAAAAGAAAGTTACAAATGTTTAGATAAGGTAGATGCCCCATGGCAGTACCAAAAAGCAATGGACTCAAAGCCACAGGTCTAACAAATATTATATATATATATATATAAAAAATATTTGTTAGACCTGTGGCTTTATTTAGACCTGTGGTATTTATTTATTTATTTATTTAAATTTGAACTTTATATCCCAAAATATGAGGGTTCTGTAAACTTTATTCTTTACTAAATACAGTATCATGACACATTTCTAAATATGGCCAATGGGAAGTTTTAAATGCATCTGTTATCATAATGATGTAGAATTGGGTAGAAAAATCTTAATAAATTATTAATGTACATGTGGCTATTAACTAGTGTATATGTATCTACTTTTGGTCAATTTAAAAACATATAGATATTTACAATTAAATTACCAAAAAGGCATTAATACTGAATGACTGAAATAAACAAAGTTTAAAACAAGTTTTATACATACAGAAGTACTTGCAATTGTTGTGAAATTATAAAAATAGCATATTTATGGCAGCGAATTATCTATCAATTATTCGCGATACACAAAGCATTTAGACAGCAATCTACCACTAATAATAAACTTTTGTTCACATGCATATTGTATGTGAAAAAAAATAATGGCACATCAGTGATGTTTTGCAAATAGCGAATGTGAGTCCAGAAAGAAAGACGGATATTTTACTGGATAACAGAAGACGGGTGCACAAGGAGAACACAGCGCAAAAACAACAGGGAAAGGCTGTAAAGCACTAAACTTATGAGCTGTTTGTGAAATATGAATCATGCGTTTGTGGGCTCATTTTACACATGAGAGTCTAAAGAATTAGTTTCTGTGTGCATTCACCAAATGATGTTCTATACAAAATCCGATGGGGAATATGTGAATATTTCTCATTTACGTATTGCGTTTTTGGACTAAAACAGCCAATGTATGTTACATTGTAAACGCTTAGCATTAGCATGGCCACTTGTGCAGTGTGAGCTCGTCTGGACAGACATGCAGTTTCATAAAAAAAGTATAAAGTGCTCTTATGAATGTACAAGTTCATCCCACAAAATATACTATTAATGTTCCTAGAGAATGTATTTTATGAAACAGCGCTCAGATATCAAATCTAAATCCTTTGCAATGATATATAGCATTACAAGTTTAATACCGTTGGTAAACTTAACAGTTTGCAAACAAAACACGTATGGCCCATCCTTGTGGATTGGTCGGATTAAACTAGAGGCAAAATGACATAAAACTTATTTGTTGTTGTTTTACTGGCAGATCTTACTAACTTTGTACCAACAGTCGCCTGCTGCTCACCTTCATCGGAGGATATTTGTGATATGGAGCAGCTCCGGTCGCCAGCTCTATAGCCGTAATCCCAAAACTCCAAAGATCAGCTTTGAAATCATAGCCCCTCACCTGTGATATAACAAAAAATATATTAATTTTATATTTCCAAAATACAGATAAATAAAGTTGGTGTAGTTCGAAACCTGGTCAGCACAAACCTGTTCCATGACCTCTGGGGCCATCCAGCATGGTGTACCTACAAACGTCTTTCTTACTTTGTTTCTAGTCATGTCCCCACCAGTTGCTAAAAAGGCACTGACACCAAAATCTTGAGGAAAAGCAAAAAATAAAAATATCAATCACTGCATTTTACTTTGTTCACAGATAAAGCCTGTGCAAGGACTATGTAATTATCATAAAGTTAACTCTTTAAGATTTCCAAAGAGAAGACGCATTAAGAGTGACGCTCCACCTGCGATTTGAACAGAGCCGTCCTCTCCTAAAAGAATATTTCCAGCTTTCACATCCCTGCACAGAAAACAGTCCATGTCAGTTTATTGACTAAGCAAAAGAGCTCAACAAAACATAAAACAAACCGGAATTCAACAACAGTTTTGACTGGATGAGCTTCTTTTACAAGCCTTTATAAAATGACTATAAATGTGCACATAAAAATGCACATTCTACATTAATGTTCATCTTTACTGAACAGCAGTGCTTACGGTTTCAGCAGCCACAACATAAACAAACAGCTGTTGTGGCCTAAACCTAACTTCCTGTAGAAGAATCCATAATGCACCGATACCACTTTTTTGGAATACGAGTACGAGTACTTGCATTTCAGTACTTGCCCATACCGATACCGAGCACTTAATAAAAAAACATGATTTAAATTTACAGGTAACAGGTTTAGTCATATAATTTAACAAAAAAACAAAGGACTAGTTTTCCAGTTTGTTGTAAATTCTGCCTCTTTGGACAATACAAGAGGCATTAACCCCTTACACGCAGCTCAAACATAGACATTTCTCAGACCGTGGTATCGATTCCAGGTATCAGGGGACTTTTAACGAGTACGAGTACTTTAGAAAATGTGGTATCGAGGCCGATACCCGATACCAGTATCGGTGCATCCCTACAATTCTCTTGCCTAGTTTATTTCTGATAAGAAGTGAAATAAAAAACAAGTAAATGACCTAAGTTCTAAATCAAATCATAGCTGATGTATATCACATACTACACTAAGCTAACGTTACTGTGTAAAATGAATATATGTTAGCTACAGATCCTTGAATTCTATCCAGGCTGCAAATCTCTTTGCACAGATGTGGTCTAGGCCCACCATCTCCCCTCATCTTTATAAAGCCAATTAAAGACAAGAAGGTCAGACCGATAAACAAAAAATACCAGAAGTTAACTTTAGGCCAGGCGCGTGATGGTTTCATCGGACAAACCATCTATACACAGTCTCTCTCTCTCTCTCTCTCTCTCTCTCGTGGCGTAGTCATTAAAATATTATATCGAAGTTGCATTGTCAACATATCCACATACCTGTGAATCTGACCATTTTTGTGCAGATAATCCAAACCCTCCAGCACTTCTTTTAATATTGTAGCAATGCTGGGTTCATCCATGACGCCCGATTTGTGCTCTCCTTTGGAAATGATGTACTTTATAAAATCAAGAACTGAGCCTGAAAACAGATAAGAGAAAGTATATTGTACTGTGTTGTACTTTATATCATGTCATAATCTGTATTCATTTTATTTATTCAATGAATCATTTGGATTTTATCTCATTTAACGATGACCAAACTAACCACCACTGAGCAACTTCATGACCAGCCAAAGCTCATCCTTGACCACAAAGGAAGTGTAATAAGACACAATATTTGGGTGATGGCACTGACTCATTGCCTGGATCTCTTTCTAAAGAAAGAAGAAGAAACACAAGATGTCAGAATTCTCCCACAGATAAATGGCAAGACATTTAGAGGATTAGTGATTAAAAAATAGCTTCAAACACAGAATGAAATACTTTGAACCAGTACACCAAACTTAAACTAAATGGGGCCTCACAACTTCCTCATAATAACTACGCAAAATGAGCCCATATGCATCTTTTAACTCACATCTGTAGTGCAAAGCAATCCAGGGCTGGGTGGTATATCAAGTTTTGGTAATATATTTGTATTTTTTCCCAACGGGATATGACCCTCCTTTTTTGCAACAGAAGCTCAGAGGTCAGACGTTAGCTTTATAATCAGCTCGAATGTTGTGCAGCTGTACATTTTCAAAAAGGAAGGAAAAACTTGTCTTTGAATTTTATTGATCATCATACGCTACTTCAGTAAAGGTAATTGTGACATCTCACATGAGGCTTTGACCTGCATGAAAACATTTATTTCACTTTGAAGAACATACAGGATATTTATTGAATATTGCCTTCATCTCAAAATTACAGTGAAATGAATTTTGGTCAATATCGCCCTGCCCTGGTGCAATCACAGACCAGAAAATGTGTGTGTTTGTGCCAGTTTAATCCTGACAGACATGTTGCTTGGCTCATCATGACCTGAGTTACATCTAGGGGTGTGACGAGACACTTAATCAATGAGACGAGACACGAGGTTGGGTTCACAAAAACAAGACGAGATTTTTACATATTTTAATTATAAAATAAATGAATGGGAAACTGAAATCACATTAACTAATCAGGACTGTCCCTAACAATTATTTTGCTAATTGATAATGAAGAAATGTGAATTTTTTTGGTAATAATAATAGACCCAAGTGAGCAATAACCTTTAAAATTACTAAATAATGATGATGCAATAATAACTGGTTCAAATAAAGTATCAAGTAAACACATAACAGTAATATGTAGCCTTTGTAAAATGTAATAAAATTCTTATGTATTATAGCAAATGCCTGCAGGGGACGCTAATGGGCCCGCTTCTGTTACTTTCATTTTAGATGCTTACTTTTAGCCAAACAATGTTTAAATCCATTTAAATCATGTAAAGTCAGAGTGAGGGTTTAATCTGCTGAGACGCTTCATATCTGACACTGATCAACAAACACAACGTGTCTCAGACGAACATTATTGGAAACCCAAACAAAAAAGCACACGCAGCAAAACAGAATATAATGCATGCATGCACATTGCACTGAAAAAGGTTTAGCCAGAAACTTAACTTTATGTTAATATTAGAACAGTGGCAGTTTCTCAAACAGATATCTGCATCCTCCACAGCAACATAAGTCATCAAGCTTGGTTTATTTCAGTTACCTGAGCATTACATTCGCAAGTCATAAGCATATTATGAATTTACGATTAACTAAATATAATAGTAAACTTTATAATTGTGGTAATATTTTGTAATAAGAGGCTTATGACGTATGCAATCTACAAATGTTTGAGAAATGGCCACCATTTCACCTCCACGAGAAATCTCGTGACATAATTTTGTGATACATATTTAATTCCGCAAGATCTCGTCACAAACTCAACACAATTTCAAAATTTAAAGGATAATAAGCAACAGCTAAAAATGGTTTATAAAAAAATTCACAGCACAATGCATTGATTTCAGATATAACCTCTACGTTTTAATCTGGATAAATTATATTAAAGTAAACTATAAGTGGCAGTTTCCCAAACAGGGATTAGATAAATCCAGGAATATGCCTTTTTAGGACATTTAAGTAGTTTTTTTACAAACAAAATTTCTAAAAATTATACTGGTGTGTATTTTGAAACAAAACAATGGTACTGATATATGATAAAATATGTCAGTCTAAGGTGTTTTGAAATTACAACATATTAAACATGCATTTTAGTCTTGCACTAGGATAAACCCTCTCCAGTAAACCACCCCTAAGTGTGATTACATGAGGATGCTTGTACAGCAGACTGGATTTGCTTGCTCATTTAAAGCTTCTAAATTGTAAGACCTTCTAAAGAACACCAGACAACTAACTACCATCCATTTCTAACAGGTTTAAGAATCTTCAAACTAATAAAATAACACTAATATCGGTGGAGTGATTTTATTACATGAACAGTAAGCAAAAATTACCAGGAGCTCATCCATGCTGGTTTGGCATTTCTCAAGATTGATGCGTTTAATGGCCACTTTCTCGTTCCTGGGTTTGCAATATGCTGCCTGGACCACAGCTGTTGCTCCACTCCCTGGGTAACACAAAGGTACAATATAATAAAATATTTAAGGTACCGACAAATGTAATGATATAACCATCAGGGGTCAGTTGTTGAGCATTGGATTAGCAATGCAACTGCCAGGTGTGTGATCCTCAGGGAACACACATGCTGATAGAAAAAATATATACATCGCAATCACTGTACATCGCTTTGAATAAAAGCTAAAAAAGGCAAAAACACAGATTATAACAGCTAGTGTTGTTTTAAACATCATATTCGCCTTTGTTTGTCACATATTACATTACGGGGCACCCTGTTTCGCAAACAGGGTTTAGATTAAGCCAGGACTAAGCATTAACTATATTAGGACATTTACATAGTTTTTACAAACCTACATTACACGTATGCATCTTGAGACAAAATGACACACATATATTTAAGCAATATCACTCGATTTGGAGTGTGATATAGCTGTATATCATCACGGCTGTGATTGGGCCAGAGGCAATCACAGCTGTGATAATATAGAGCTATAGCGAACGACTCCAAAAACGATATTGCTTTTATACAACAGTTTGACGGCACGTTTGAAAAAAGAAAACTAGAAAACAACTACAGAGTTATTTAAAAAGCCTCTTTGTTGGGGAACTACTTTCTTCTGCCACTGATTTTTAAGGCCAGAATGACAGGTAACCCTGTCGGGTGTTTTGAATGTCATAATAACTCAACAGACGTCACTAAGCCATTTCTTGGTCACAAAGTGCAGTTTTAAGATTAGTTCACTCAAGAATATATATGCATAATATTCAAATCTGCAGTTGATTTGAACATTTGCTTAAAAGATTCTGACAAGACCCAGACGCACCAAAGGACGTCAATGTTCACTCACCCCGCTGACCACAGCCTAATCTGGCCTGATCCCTGGCTCTGATGTAGGCCTATCTGTGTTTGACCGTCAAAAATGAGATCGAACAGACAGTACTTGTTGTCATAAAACTATTACTTGTTTTTCTATTCATATTTTTGTGTATTTTGTGTTGTTATTGTTTCGGCGCGAAGTAAAAGTTAATAAAATGATATAATAATATTGATTTCCATTTCATCCTAACATCCTGTTCTTGTCAGTACTACATAAAACTGAATAATTAAAGCAACACTAAATAGTTTTTGCTCTTTGCTCCCCCTACAGGTTAGAAGCGTAATTGTCTATTACCACTATCGTAAATATTGCAGCATGGTTGGCTCTGATTGGATTGTAGGTCTGCCGTAAAGCAAGTTTTTGTAGTTTTTACTCGAACTACAAGACCAAGACCCAACGGTTGGAAACTTCTTTAGTGCGGTTTTGGCCGATAGAGGGCTGCAAAGCAAATGTGAAAGTGCTGTTCACCCTGTTTCAAGTGGATGAACCACTGAAACCTAGTTTTTTGTAAACGTTATTTTAAGGTAAAAAAACTATTTGGTGTTGCTTTGAATGTTTTATATTGTAACCATTTTTTAATAAGTCAGAGATATGTTTCTGCTTATAAATATACAATTTTATGAAAATTAACCATGTTTTTTGTGGTAAAAAGCTTAGTAACCATGGTTTTTGGTGTATTGATTACTATAAGCAAATTGTGGTTTAACTATAGTTTTTTACAAAACCATGGTTATTTTGTGTGTTTTTGTAACTGTAGTAAAACCATGGTTATTTTTTGTAAGGGTATATGCCCCTACACTCAAACAACCAATTTGCAATTCAAAAAACTGACAAGAAACAAAGTCAAGCCTTAGTATGTAGGTAACACATTACAATAAGGATGTTTTTGTTAACATTAGTTAGTTAGTTAATTCTCAATGCCATTCCAGCATCTATGGCTATATTAATGGCAGGAACTGGTTAATCAATGCACAAGTTGATCCACACACACGCTGAGGGAGGGCAATTTGGCATCTCCAATTTACCCAACCTGCATGTTTTTGTCCTGTGGGAGGAAATCTGCGTACTCATAACAAACCTTGTTTACGTAAATGCAATAAGAAAACATGACAATGAGCAATATAGTTGCACTGCATTTTTCTAATATCGTTAGATAATTGTAATATTTGTTAACAGTTAACATTGTTTACTTTAAAAGTCTATTGTTTATTGTAAGTTCAAATCCACTGAATAATGTTTACAAGTACAAATGTCTAAATTTTAAAGAATATGAATAACAGTACTGTCATAGACTCAAGTTTCTCTTTTCCTCTACCGTGTGACAACTTCAAGCAAATGAGCTGTAACACCAAACACAAATGTCATGTGACTAAAGCCATTTTATTTTTTTGTGGTTTGATGTAAAAGTCGTTTCAATAAAACGTCAGATCTCAATCTAAACAACAGTCTAACGTTACTTGCAAACGTTACTTGACTTTACAGCCTAATTCCAAACAAATGCACGCGCAGTGTTTTGCTAGTCAGCTGACAAGATGGCATCAGTAATGGTCCTTTAGCAATAGAAAGCATATGTTTTATCTAGATCACGTCCGAAAACATTACAGTCGTATGCAGGCATGTCGGGTGGCTAGTTAGCATGGCTAGCGCTCTGAACACAGACTGATCACCTCACAGATTGTTTTACTGATGGAGATCTGAAATATCAAAGACCATTGAACTCCAGAGATGCTGGAACATACATCTTACTCTTCATATATGCATAATTTCTGCGATTTAGACCTTGATTAGTGATAAGAGTTAGCTCACCGATCACCTCCTGTAGCTCATAGTCATCCTTGTCGATAGACCAAGGTTGAGTGCTCGGGTCCTCGGACATGACTGCAGTCAGATAACGTCTGCCGCACACTTACACAGCTGCACGCCTAGCCCGATCGATCCGGTTACTGAACGGACAGTCGGATATTATACTCGCGGTACTGTCAATTTCGCCGATCTCAGTCAATTTGAACAGCCAAACTTTAACAACAGAGATGATGACCCCGCCTAAGGCGGAAAACGCTCTTCCTCGTGTCAGAATCTTGGAGGTGAGTAATAGGATGCAGCGGTGCGCCACCTACCGGCAATGACGGAGCGACAACGGAAGGAACTGCAAACTTGCCTCTCTTAGTAACAGGTATGCATATAACATAATGATCTTTTTCTCACAACAACACAACGAATTGTTTTGCAGTAATAAGGCTACATGTAACTTTTTCTGTTTGTCATTTTACTGCATTTGGAAACTGTCACCTCCATTCACTCCAATCACTTTTCTATGCTGTAGCCTACTTACTGTACAACTCTCAAGGTACTACTTTAATAACTACACAGTGGGTCAATAACTTGATGCTTATCGAATTACTTAAATAATTCACTTAATTATTGAATATACATTTCCTATGATAACAATGTTTTTAATTTTTTTAGTTTTGTGTAACTGTCAGGTTTCACATGTTTTTCAGGAGAAAGGAAAAGTTTTTTTAGAACCTTAGTCCTGATGGTTTCGCACATTGAAATTTTAAAAAATGTATTATATCAGGTAAGATCACTTTGGTAGAAAGTGATAAAAATGTAAAAAAAACAACATGAATACGTAGATATTTAAGTCTATAATATTTTAAAAGATTCTTTACTTTCGTCTCACTTATCTTTATTTGTCATTGACCTTTGCAAGAAAGTTTGCTTGGACTCAACAACAAAAAATTAATTGCATCAATTTTTTTAGATAAGACAACTAATTCTGAAATTAAGTTCAACCAACAAACTATATTGAGTTGGATGTATCTAGAAAATGGAGTTGAATACTCATAAAAAGTTGTTCTAGCTTGTTTTGTCCGCATAGTTATAGATTTAAATCGTGGACACATGGTTAACACAAAACTACTAAAAATATTATAACTTTTTTATTTAAAGCAACACTAGTTTTTTTATCTTTAAATAATGTCTCTAAAATTATTTCAGTGATAGAACAACTTTTAACTGGACAAATTGTACTGTTGCTGCAACCTGAGCAGCCTCCTAGCTGCTACAAGCACACTCTGAAAGTGGCGGTGGAGGGTAGGAAACACAGCCCCGCCCCTCCCCCTGCCTGCAGAAGAGTGTCTGATACCAGGCACTGTTGCGCTTTTCAACCACATGGGGGAGCTGTAAGTCATTTTTACATGGAAACTACATAGTGTTGCTTTAAAGCAACACTATGTAGTTTTTCAACCTTTAAATAATGTCTCTAAAATTATTTCAGTGATAGAACAACTCTTAACTGGACAAATTCTACTGCTGCTGCAACCTGAGCAGCCTCCTAGCTGCTACAAGCACACTCTGAAAGTCGAGGTGGAGGGTAGAGCACTCAGCCCCGCCCCTCCCCCTGCCTGCAAAAGAGTGTCTGATACCAGGCACTGTTGCACTTTTCAACCACATGGGGGAGCCGTAAGTCAATTTTACATGGAAACTACATAGTGTTGCTTTAACAAAAATAAAGAACACAACCAGTCTTAAAATTTTTAGAAAAATTCATTCTGATTGAAACGGCATGTAAGATTGCTCATAGTTTAAACTTAAGCAAATGCTCTATTCTTCAGCACAATGGTAACCTCTTAAAAATCAACAACATAACAAACTCTTTTAAATACCAAGTAAAATACAGAAAATTTAACATTAATAAGTATTCTTGTGTTTTCAACTTGATTAAAAATTCATTAAATAACACCATATTTGTACAGTTACTTTCACTATCAAGTCCCATGCAAAGCATGTTGGGAACCTTAAACTTGAAAAAATTAAGTAATCAAGCTAATGTCAGGGTTGTGCAGGAGACGAACCCAAGTGCAGACACAGGTGAGGATAACACTGAAACTTTATTTACAGAAAACAGAAAAACAAAACCCACGAGGGGGCAAAACAGCACTAAACAAGGCAGAGTACGCAAGAGCGACTGAACAATAAACTGATGTAATAAAACAAAGCAGGACTAGAATAAACACTAAGCAACATATAGAATACAAACTTGACTTTAGAATACAGACAGTACTACTGGACTTAACTAGACTGAATAATGACAGCAACAGACAGGAACAAGGCAAGACGATCATGCAATGAACACAAAATCACAAGGACTATAAATAGGGGAGAAAATAATGAGGATGACAGGTGACCATGATAAAACAATCAGGATGAGAGGATGACAAGGGAGCGGGGTAAAAGTGACAGGACAAGGGTAACAAGTGGTCTAATAAAAACTATACTGAGACCACGTGATCCCACACAAAACATGGGTCTGTCATGATTCTGCCTCAAGACTAGATTAACCAAAGGACAAGAGGGCAGAATCATGACAGCTAAATGCATTAAGTTACTACAACTTAAATAATGTTATAAACAAACTAACACATATAATTAAGTTGAAGTTACAGTCAATATTAAGTTGATGTAATTATCAACATTTTGATGCCTGGACAACTCAATAAAAACTGTTTGCAACTTAAAATGTTTTTAACTTGCACCAATGCATTTAAGAGCACCTATTTTCTGATTCATGTTTTAAAATTTCCTTTGGTGTGCAAGTGTGTATTAGTACATATTAACGATATGCAAAAGGTTCATACCCCAAAGGTTCAACCCGCTTCAGACTCACAGCCTGTAAGTTAACTCCTGTTAGCAATATCAAACATGGTAAGGAGCATCACAGGCTGCTGACCTCAGAGATATTCAGGCCAATCACAACGTACAGATTGGCTTTTCAAATCCGTGTGTTTCAGGAAGGAGTGAAATTTGGAGCTACGGTAGGGCCGGCATCAAGGGGGGGCATTTGTGGGCAGTGCCCCCCCAAACAGGTTGTTGTGCCCCCCTACAAAGTTTTTTATTAATTTAATATATATCAAGAATAATTAAAATAAATTAAACATTGAATGTTTCATGACTTTTAATGTAATCAAATGAGGAAAAAATAGTTGATATATGTTTTCTTTTATTAAAATAGACCAGTTTCTCTGATTGGTTGTATTGCCGGGTCTCATGCGTCATTAGGCTTTAGCATATTTGTGACTTGATACAGTACTAGCAACGTGTTTTTCCCGGCATTTTATGGATAATGTAAAATATGGATATTAGAACATTTAGAACAAACCAGCACCTCCTGCTTCATCTGACTTCATGCAAACACAGACTGGCTCAAACTCAGAGATTAGAGGAGGTCAAAGTGGAATTTACAAATCTACAGGACTCTGTTTTAAGGAAGTTTAATGTTCGAACATGCCGTCTTCAGCTATTTTAAAGGTAAGTTAGCGTTGTTTTAAATTACGTGAGCTTAAATGTGAAGTGTGGCTATAGACCGTTAACCACGTGATTATGGTAAAGCTAGGACGCGCTGTGCGCTGCGCTATGAAACCCATTCATTTCAATGGCTTGCGCCGCGCGAGGGCGGTTTGTTGTTGCGTCGAGCAAAGCGCGAGCGCAGCGGAGGTCAGCTTGCGCTCACGCCGCGGTCGAAGTTCAATAGTTTTGTGCATAGTTTGTGGTCTTTTGCACTTTAAACGGGAAATGAGCTGACAGTCTGTACCAGTTGTATGAGTGTGTGCTTGAACTGTATTTGTTGTTTTAATGTCTTGTTTTTGCAAGTTATTGTTGCTATTGCGTGCCCCCCCGTTGGAAGCCAAGTGCCCCCCTGTTAGTTATGGTCTGGCGCCGGCTCTGAGCTATGGTATTTGGAAAATAATGTGTTTTTAACCATAAACCACGCAAACACATTGTATTATACCAAATACACAAAATAACATGGCTTTTAGCAATGAAATAGGTGCTCTTTAAATTAGGTAGTGGCAACAGATCCCCTAAATTATTTTTTAGAGTGTATATGAAGCAGTTTCCCAGAAAGGGTTTATTCTAGTCCCAGACTAAAATGCTTGTTTGAGCTGCCTTAATTTAACAACATCATGTACTATATCTTAACATATATGACTGTTTGTCTCAAGATGCACACCAGTATTTTTTTTTTTAAACTACTTTCTATGTCCATATAACTAAGGCCTATTTCTGGATTATTCTAAACCCTGTCCGGGAAACTGCCCCATACAGTTTATTGTTGTAAAGTTGAGGCTTATTGTTATATCACGCAGCCTGCGGAAAATGTCTATTAATGTTAAAAGATTTAACAAAGATTCACCATTAACTCTAACCTTTTATAATTTGATGAAAGGGAGGGTTTCCATTAAGTAGTTATCTACTGATGGAAACAATACTTTTAGCAGGAGAAATTGGGGCTTTCCAGTATCACTTAGCAGTAAACAATTACACCCACATTTTTTTCGGGGAAAATTGACAAAGTAAAAAAAGATGTGAAAATCTTAGTTAAACATGTTTTTTAAAAAATCCTCAAGAAATGTCACAAACAAAAAATGTATAATTGTGTTTGATGAAAGGTACTGGAGGTTCCACATGCATGAAATGTGACAAAAGTAAAAAAAATGTCACTCTATTTAAATAATTTAGCCAGGATGGCCTGCATGACTTTGCAAAAAGAACTGCAAAATAGGATGAGCACACAGTGTCCACAAGAGACTGATCCTTTGCTCAAATGTTCCTTTGCTGTGTTCCAGTGTTCCTTTGCTCAATTATAGATAAAGCTAATAGCTTAGCTTGTTACAAGGCTATAGAGACTTGTAACAATTTTATAGTCCTAGGATGGATTTTTTTTTTACTTCTTTGCTTTTCCTAAAACTTCCAGAATCGCTTGGGATTTGTACAACATTTTTGAAAAAGTTCGAAAAAACAAATTTCTATAAAAGTACTAAACAGCAAAGGGGAAATAACAGTGTTTGTAATTCCTGTCTTTTAATGTCAGCTGCAAGGGGGTGTCCAAATAAAACTGTGCAAACTTCCCTTGAAATGCAAGACAATGTAATAAGCAAGATAAAGGCTGTAGAGATTTTTTTACTGAAATCCAATGCACAGGCAGGTAGCAAAATAATTCCTCATGTTTTTACCTCATCTAAGCTCCCAAGAGATCTCATTTGTACTGTACACTGTAGAATGTGACTTTACATTATTATTACTGATGATAATACGGCTCATTCATCATTTTTCTTTACCTTATAACTGTAGTGACTGGCCCTCAAAGATAAAAAAATGCTAAGGGAGAACATGCACAAAATAACCACTTACATATGCACAAAAAAACTATAAGCTACATAAAGAAAGTAAGAGCCATACTAATTAAAGACCATTTGTGATCCTGTCTATCCAGACTATAGTCTCATGATCTTTAATCTAATGGGAAAGTTTGATTTCAATCACTGTTTAGACAGTTTTAAAGATATCAATGTATTTTCACAGAATGTTCTTTACATTAGGATGATTAGAAACAGTAAATCACAAAAAAATACTTTAGGTGCAATTTCACAGCGAGGATCACATATAAACTCAAAGATCTTGTTTTCAATCTTTGTTGTGGACAGCCAGCTAAATTCACTAGTTAAATTACAGACTTAAATTATAAGACAAATGGCACTCAGTGGAGAACTTTGTGAGATGTTTAATGTAGCAGCAGATTAGGAGAATGGGTAAGGAAGAACAAGTATTGTGGTACAACATTCAGAGGTAGTCGAAACCCCTTTCGATCGGATTTCTTTTGTATTGTATACGCACATGTGGTTGAAGGTGTTCGAACAGCCACAAGAGACCGCCTTCTCTCCGCCCATTTATCTAATCTGAAGTACTAAACACAAGTTTTACGTCTTTTCTGACTTCTTGTGTGAACAAACGGTGAACAGCGCTATTTTTAGCCTTTCATTGATAAAACTACTGCGGGTGTTCTCCGTAGTTTCGTTTTGAAAGCGTGAAAGTTGCGCGATCCTATTTCATCAAATGCGTTGAAAATTCAGAGAAAGCTCTAACATATACACGTACAAAACACTATGCAGCATGTATACTTGCTAAACAAGCATGGGACTATGACATAATATTAGTTTGCATCCATATAAACTCATCATTACTGCCGCTCGCGTTTGAATGAGAGCACTCGCCCACCGTCTCACAGACCACCCCCTCACAGTATTCAGGACAGAAGCGGTCGAAAGTGGACAAAAGAGACAAATTTAAATACCAGGTGTAAACGTAATGTGTCTCTCTAGTCCACTTGTGATCCGATTGATTAAAACACATCCCTAATACCAAGTGTAAAGTAACAGCCCCTGATTTGGTACAACACTCATCTATTTGAAAAGCACCGTGTCCCTGATTGGCCAGCTAATCTGTACGTTGTGATTGACCTGAATACCTCTGACATCAGCTGGAAATGTGACGCTCCTTACCATGTTTGAAAGATTTGCTCACAATGCAATGCTAACAGGAGTTAACTTACAGGCTGAGTCCGAAGTGGGATGATTTATGAAAATGTTGGTCTTTACCACATCACCAATCCCAGGAAGTAAACTGTTGCCTACAATCTGTGTGTTTGTTGTAGTCCAAGAAAAAAGATTTACTTTGGAAACGATAACTCGCGTCATTATTTACTTTGGGGTTTGTACCTTTTGCATATTGTTAACATGTACTAATACACACTTACACACCAAAGGAAATATATAAGTGTGAATCGGACCATAGGTGTCCTTTAAGGGTGTTTTTACATATAGTTCATTTTAAAAGAACCAAACCCAGTTCACTTAAAGTGAACCAGAAAAGGAACTAGCCGAATGTGACCTCACTCCTTTTGGTGTTCACAATATAGTGGACTCAAAAGAGGACCCAGTTCTTTTTTTTGGTCCTCTTCAGAACTGAAGTGATCTCAAACCATTTCTTGTTCACATAACAACTTCATAACAACTCAGACCCCAGCTCTCTGTGCACCTTATTGATTTCACCCCTCAAAAATAACTACAAAAGAACCCAAAAGCGAACCGTACTCAGACCACCTCCAGACGTGGTCTGAGTTCGGTTAACTTTTTTAAAGGGGGGTCTGAGATATCACTAAGTGTATGGGTTAAAAAAACATGAGGAGTAAAAAAATAAATGACAGTTACTAAGAACAGTACCAGCAAGAGAGGTTTTAAAAGATTTTAGGGATTTCAGGAGAAGGAAAAGAGTGAAAAGGGTGAAAAGGCAAAACCAATAGTCGTGACCAGCCGGGAACCCTAAACTGAAATTGAAGATGATTTCTGCAGTTTCTGGGAAAAACACAGATATAGAGAAAATGGTAAACCCAAAAAATGTACCTAGAAGTTTATAGAATATGTATGCTGTCAGAGTCTTTGTGACATGGGAAAAGGAAGGTGTATGTTTTATGAGTAATGAACCATCAAACATCAGTAAATAATGCGGGGGAAATTAGAAGTCAGCTGTGACATTTCTCTAAATGCAGGCTCTTTCACTAACTTCCTTGTTTTCTTTTGGCTATCTCTTGCTAAAGTACATTCCACTTTTACAAGGCCACCAGAGCTAAATTCCATATCTTTTAAAAGCATGCTTACCTGAGACACATATCATGAACATTTGTTGAAATAGATATTTTTATTACACCAATAAAAGTTGTCAGTTTTTAAAGCATGGCAGATGATGTTTATTCAGCATATTTCATGGTGTTCCTTTCACTGATTTGTTATTTCAGTTGTTTTCTGATTATTGATCACACCCCAGCTTGTTTTAGAAATAGTCCTGAACTTATCAGTAGAGGCAGGCTGGGGATAACTACCCCACCCCACAGAAAAAAAACTTCTTAAACTGATCAGGTTTGCTGATCTTTGCTGGTCTTCTAGTCTGATAAGGTTGTTTTGTTGTCTGGTTTAGAAGGCATATTTCCAAGCTCCCAGTTAAACCGACGAGCACCACCCAAAACCAGCTAAAACTGCTTAGGCTTTTTTAAAGTAGCCTAGTTCATACTCATTTTCTGGAGCTGGCATGTTCTTTTCAAAGTGTAAAATAATGATCTCATTTTCAGTTATTATTTATTTTTCAAATATTTTAAATGTAATTGTAAAGTGAACAATTTGCTCCCACATTATTTTAAGGATTTATCTTAAACTTTCATTATTTGTGCTCTTTAAAATGAATGCATTTAATACACGCATTCCTAATGCAATAAGACATATTAATTTAATCATAAAAATAAAAGGACTGATCCTAAAAGTTTTATAGTGAGACATAGGCTTAACACCCATCACAAAACGCTATATATTATGGTTCAAACTACTAATGACGTACATTAGTTGTGTTTCAGAGACATCTCTTCAAAATCAACAGCGATATTGATTTGTACGCAACGGTTGACTGTCGCTCTATCTAGTGATGAGCGAGTCACCCGAAACTCGGATCATTTAACCCGATCCCTAAAATGACTCGAGAACCATGAGTCCTTAGTGACCATTAACCCGAGTCAGTTGAGTCCTCTCAGATTTTGCATTAAAAATGAGAAATTGTATCAAACACAAAGCTCTTCAAATGTTTACAACAGAATTACAACAAATAACTCTACATAAGCTGCCATAGGTTCTATAACTTGCAACAACGAGTTAATTTACATCACCAAATGTCGACTGGGGGTACCGAGTGAACCAAAAGCTGCTATTCCAGATCATTATTTCTTGCAGCTCCGAGTCCGAGTACAAAGGGATGCGTGCGCGCGACAATGAGTTGGTCTGCGGCTCGGGGATTCACACAGAGAGTGACTCAACTCATAGAGCTTGAATCCTGGGCTAGGAGAAACAAGCCTTGCTCGTGTTGTTAACCCACTGACTCATGTAGGCTAATCTGTTGAAATATTTGACTGGCACAATGTTTTGGGTAGAAGCTGCAAATGTTTAACATTTTTAAATACGAGGACTGCTGCAGCAGTGCTGCTGGAAAGATCCGCCACCGACGGACGTACACGGCTCCTCTTGTTGACTGAGTCACTCAGAGTGACGTGAGTGGTTCACTCACAGGACCCGTGCAGGAGCGGGCGAGCGGTTCTGTCTGGGACTCACTCACAAGATTAACCGAAGCCTATCGTGGATCTTTTAAGTCAATCTGAAACCGGACACGTTCCTCTCACGTCCAAGTCAACCAAGCCTGACATCTTCTAAATGTGGTGTTGATATATTTGTCGTTATGAAATGAAACTAAACACACCAAACTTTTACAATTATGTTATTGATAATGTTACCACGGGCATGCATGTTTTTTACGAGTTCCTCAGGTCACATAAGCCCTTGTTTGTGAGCAGAGGAGTCATAAACTCGTAGCTGCACGCGTGATCCGAGTTGCTGGGTTGGCATTAGTATAACTTAGCGATTGGAATTGGGAGATTTTGACCAAGTGACTCAAGTGACTCGAGTGACTCGCACAACCCGGATCATATTAGTGAGTGACTCAGAATAACCCGAATCCTTAAAAAGATCCGGGTTGACCATCACTAGCTCTATCACAAAGGTTGCAGGCAGCGCAAACTCATCTCGACTGTAATCTGCGCTCGATTGAGACTTCCTGTGTGTGGCAGGCGAGCGCGTAACCAGCACTGCCTGCGGACTATTACACGGTAACACTCTGTAAAACTGCTAACTGGACTCACAAAAGTGCTCTTTTTCACTTCCAATTGAAGGGAACACCAAGGTACACCTAAAATGTTGTCAGTTAAACGTTGACTGCGCAAACTGAAGAGCTAGATCCTCGGTGCGGGTCAGCACATCTCACCCGACAAACCGAAAAGGGAGGAGAGGCCAAAAAGACAACTGCAACTGGAGGAAAAGTGTCTACAATCCTTACGGATTGCGGCGACGTCGAAGATTATCGGGGCACGATGGCCACGGAGGAACTGTACGAGGTGAATGTTGGTGATATTGGCGTTTAGATGCAGTTAATTGACTATATTTGTGTTTAGTCGTATCGGCTCCCTGAAGCTCGTGTGAAGTACACTACCAAACAGCCTTAACAACTGACTTCACCCACTCTAATATTAGTTATAATCAAACCGTAGTGGTGCGTGCTAGCAAAATAAACAAGTATTCTGAGATGTACATTCAGCAGTGTGTAGTCAATGTTGTGTGTGTTAGTTTGCGGAGTTGACTGAAGGTGCTGAAGTGTGATGAGATGCTGGTGGAGGCAGTGGATGAGGCTGGGGAGGGAAGAGCGCTTGGGAGGGTGATATTTCATGAAGCTAGTTGCTAACCATGAGGTCTGTGGGGTGTGCCAGACACCCACAGGATAGCTGGAGACACCCCTGTCCTGGATGTTGTGTTTAGCAATGGGAGAACTTTGAGGACTCTGGATTTTGCTATCATTGTACAGCTATCAACCTGCATTACTGGAGCTGTTCATAACTAGCCATCCAGTTGTGTTCTGTGTTATGGCCACTTGACAGTTGAGCCTTTGCTTTGTTTCATTTTCAAGTTTGTTGCCTGGGTTAAGAGTACAGACTGAACATGGAGTGACATTTGGCATAAAGAAAGTGTCACATGCTTTCATAATGTTTGATTGGCTTTTATTGAGGTAGTTCATCCAAACATTATTATTTTTATGCCATTCATGGTGATGCTCCAGAAGGTTCATTCATCTATCGTCAATATAATTGTATTAAAACTGTATGTTTGTGAGACAAAACAATTCATATTTTGAGCTTTATGAGTGATCAATGGACTGCATATTCATTGAAACCTACAACTCAGCGTTGTAAATAAACATTTGGCGTCACAGTGATAACATCAAATCCCATTGGTTCTTAAAGGTCTCATTAATAATTGTGATTAGGGCTGGCTGGGTGATATACCTAAAAATATTATCACAATTATCTTGATAATATTCAATATATCGTCCAACTCTAGTTGTCATGCGTGTTTTCGTCACCGCAAGATAATTTTTATATTCATGTGAACTATTCCTTGAAATCATTGCCATTCAGTACATTATGAATTGGTCTGCTAAATATTGTGCTGACGAGTCACATTTAGAAAACATAATCATGACAGGTTTTGAACTGATGTGCTTATGGGAATAATTAGTTGTTTGAGCCTTATGCATGAACACAGTTGTGTGATGATGAGAACAGTTGACCAGTTTATGAGACCTTAGTTAATACTGTCCCTTTTTCAGACACCTTCATAATACTGTCCATTCAGCTAGCAATACCAGAACTCTTAGTCATGATGCATGGTAAAGGTTCAACAGTCAGAGAAGTTACTGTTAATTTTGAAATGAGAATCCTAAAAACCTTCAGCAGTGGCCGCTCAGCGCTCACTTCCAAAAAGCTTTGCAAATAATGTAATAGGTTTTAAATAAGTGTACTACCTACCATTTCTTTTTCAAATATATATATTGCAGTAGGGGAGAGCAGGGGCGAAAGTATCATTTTTTTTAGAAGATAATGTTTTAGACAGAGATACTTTTGCTGTGGTCACTAACTCTCAAATGTAAAACTTCAGTATAATTTCACTTTGAACATAATTAGCGGATTGCTAATTTTGACGTCAGCTGGGACGAAAGTAACACACAAGTGTGTCAAAAGTAACGAAACCGAACTAGATAGATTTTTGTGTTACACTTGTTTTTAGTACATGACTATGACATTGTTTATATGTAATTGCAAACATTTTGTTGTTTATCTTTGCAAAAAAAATATTAAATTTCATTTTCATTGTAAGTTTCAGTTTTATCAAATGTTTCAAAAGCAACTCGACACAAATTTAATTTTTTTAACAGTATGAACGCTATGAAAGTTATATTAGAATTACATATATTTTCAACACAATGCAACAGTATTAGCAGCAGGACAAAAGTAACAAGTGTAACTTCTGTCCCGAAAGGAACTCCTGACATTTAAACCTGATTTACTTTTATTTAAAAAAAACTCTGAGAAGGCAAACTTCAGGATGTGTTAGAGCACTAAATAACCTGTAGATTGATCAGTACTGTAAAACATGAAACGAGAAACACTACGCATTATAAGCAAAAATGACCCGTTTTCTGGACCTACATGCGCGAAATATCACAATATTTGTCCGCTTTGTTGAGGTTGGGTACTAAAGATGCTGTAATAGTATAGTACTCGTCCCGTGTTACTTTCGCCCCAGTTCTCCACTACTTTAAAGGGGACATATCATAAAAATGTGACCTTTTTTCATGTTTAATGCTATAATTGGGTCCCCAGTGCTTCTATCAACCTAGAAAATATGAAAAAGATTGGATTGGGATCGGACGGTACTCAGAATTCGGATCAGTAATGGAAAAAGTGATATCAACCCACCCCTACTTTCTAACCATGGCACTACCATTTAGTGCAGAGATCAGCTTATTTATATTTAAAAGAATAATTTCGGTTGCTGAGAATTTGGTGCATCCCTAGTTCAAACATGCCAATTAACCGAACCAATGGAGAAAACGCACCAGGTTCCAAAACAAAGGCTCAGGTCTGAAAACACCCGTAGGGGCAGATCACACAGAACGAGTTTATGGTAGTGGCAGGTGTTTTGGCTGCCTTGCTTGGCGTGTGTTTTTACTAGAGCACTTTGAGCGGAAAAGCGCCTGACGTCATACCATTGTCCAATCGAATAAGGCGAGAGGCGGGCCTTTCGTTGTGGTAATAGAACTTTACAGTTGCTTGGAACAATCAGAGACTGCAACTCTCCCTCTCGATCAAGATCAAAGCAAGCGCCCTCTTTTAAAAATTTCTGTTAATATGACAGTTAACAGCAAAAGGGCAAAAAAGTGGGCAGTAAGAAAAAGGCTACAGAGTTATGACAGACATCTAATTTTTCTTGTTCATTCGGGAAAACGCTGAGAGCTATGTTTCTGAATGACTTATTTTATTTTTAACAGTATAGCAGAACTAGGGCTGGGTGATATGAAACAAATTTATCTAGATTTTCTTTTAGGAAAATTCGAACGATTCACAATTTTTTTACTAGTCAACTTAACATTCTCTTTCCATTAACATTATTTTATAAGATGCAGGAACATCTGGTTAAAAAACATATGGCTAATCCAAGTGCACTAAAGTATAGTTATCAATATCAACGTGGTATAAATATAAAAATTACTTTACGTTTTAAAAATATCAATGCACAATGTAGGTTTTGTTTAGAAATATAATGTTAGCCAAAATGTAAAAAAACAGACCTATAACCCATGTTCAGGCATTTTTATAATGTTTTATGTATGTATGTATGTATTCCATTTTAAGTAACCATCATAATCTCACATCATATGTTAAATGGAACAATTTATTCCCTTTTTAACATGATGTTATGCTGTGTTCACACACACTTATTCACATAGTACCGTGAGATGTCAGATCCACATTAATTATGTCTTTTTATGTAAATTATTATGTAAATATGTTTAAGTACTATAAAAAGGTATATTTATGTTTATGTAGTTTCCCCAAATTTCTGTTTGTCTCTTATTTACTGTAATTACATACTGTAATTACATATGTATATATATATCACACATTCACCAAGCCACTTTATTAGGTACACCTTAATACTACCGGGTTGGACCCCCTTTTGCCTTCAGAACTGCCTTAATCTTTCGTGGTATTGATTCAACAAGGTACTGAAAACATTCCTCAAAGATTTTGGTCCATATTCACATGATAGCATCACACAGTTGCTGTAGATATGTAGGCTGCACATCCATGAAGCGAATCTCTGGTTCCACCACATCCCAAAGGTGCTCTTTTGGGTTGAGATCTGGTGACTGTGGAGGCCATTTGAGTAAAGTAAACTCATTGCCATGTTCAGGAAACCAGTCTGAAATGATTTATCCTGCTGGAAGTAGCCATCAGAAGATGGGTACACTGTCGTCATAAAGGGATGGACATGGTCATAAACAATGCTCAGGTAGGCTGTGGCGTTGACACAATGCTCAATTGGTACTAATGGGCCCAAAGTGTGCCAAGAAAATATCCCCCACACCATTTCACCACCACCAGCAGCTTGAACCATTGATACAAGGCAGGATGGATCCATGCTTTCATGTTGTTGACGCCAAATTCTGACCCTACCATCCGAATGTCGCAGCAGAAATCAAGACTCATCAGACCAGGCAACGTTTTTCCAATTCTCTATTTTCAAATTTTGGTGAGCCATGCGAACTGTAGCCTCATTTTCCTATTCTTTGCTGTCAGGAATGACAACCAGTGTGGTCTTCTGCTGCTGTAGCCCATCCGCCTCAAGGTTCGACATGTTGTGCGTTCAGAGATGCTCTTCTGTATATCTCGGTTGTAACGAGTGGTTATTTGAGTTACTGTTGCCTTTCTATCAGCTTGAGGCAGTCTGGCCATTCTTTGACCTCTGGCATCAATAAGGCATTTGCGACCACAGAACTGCCACTCACTGGATATTTTCTTTTTTAAGGACCATTTTCTGTGAACCCTAGAGTTGGTTGTGCGTGAAAATCCCACTAGATCAGCAGTTTCTGAAATACTCAGACCAGCCCGTCTGGCACCAACAACCATGCCACATTCAAAGTCACTTAAATCACCTTTCTCCCCCATTCTGACGCTCGGTTTGAACTGCAGCAGATCGTCTTGACCAGGGGTCGGCAACTGGCGGCCCGCGGGCCAAAAGTGGCCCGCCAGCAATATTTTCTGGCCCGTCGGATTATTTTGAAGTCCGTTTTTTTATAATTTTTTTTTTTATCAAATACTACTTTTATTTTACAATAACAGTTTACAAAAATGGCCCTGTGTATCATTCCTTCATTCGTTTTTTTTTTAAATCAAAACCAAAAAGAAAATAAAGAAAAACGACTTGTTTTCTATTATTTATTTTCTGAACTAAAATCAAATCAATTTCCGAATGTGCGCTCAGATCAAAAATAAAAAAAATGAATGAAAACGGGTTCAGACAAATTTTAATTGAACACCTTAGCAGACATATACCAATGAAATAATTTTAAACAGATCAGGTACTAACAGATTACATTTAAATTATTTTAATAGCAACCATGCTTTCCTTTAGGTCTCATTCGATTACAGTCCGACTTTTGAACTTTTTTCATTATTATTTTTCGCGTATAACACACTGATAAATAATATGTATTAGATAAAAAATGTTTGCACTAAATGCTGCACAATCATAACTATAATAATTGCAGAGGTATGAATTCATGAATCATTTGCAAATTTACCTCGCAAATCATGTCAATGCGTCACGCGTGAAGACATTAATCTCCGTGACATCGCAAATGACTGAAAAGTAATTGCAGGCTTTTAGAAACCACAGTAAAATATGATACAAAATAAACTCTTTTACTGCAGTAATATTTTAACTAGTTCACTTTTAACGTAGATTTGAAAGGAAACAGTCCTGTGTCAATCACTATTAAAAACATGTGGTAAACGTAAACGGGAGTCTCCATGCCTCCGCGCATAGCTGCAACTCCTCCTTCTCATCGTCTCATTCACTACTCATTTTTTTTCTTCTGTTCTGTTACTTGAACTTGGGGCTCGAACCCGACCTTAAGGTTCGACCTGCCTTCGAGAACAGCAAGTCAAGTTCGTTTACCGTTAATTATTAAGACTAAATGGGCAGCCAAATTCGTAAAAAATTAAAAATCCGCCAAAATATGGTTTTACATGTCTATTAAAATAAAGCCATCATTAATTTTCCTAACGCACAGTTCTTTGATCTTTGCCTCCGTTTAAAACGTTATTGGCAAAGGAGCAATTTGTTTGGACAGCAACTCTGCAACCAACAATGGTTTCGGTTTATGCTGGTTAGAAATTTGAGTGAGAGGCTTTGTCCTATTTAATTTATTATTTATATTTCATTATTTTTTCTCTGCTGACAGTACAATGTTAAAATAATATTTATATTGGCACGAACACAATTTTGGTATAGCATTTATAATTGTTATAGGTTACTTCATCTCTCTCTTTTCGTTAGAGACATTTGAATGTGAGATTCTAGAAACGAGATCTAACGTTAAGTTTTGCGGACCCGTCAGGTCGGGAAATAAAGCAAGTGAACACAGAGTGTATTTTAAGCGGTTTACTGAATAGAATCTTGTGGGAGCTGGACAAAAAAAAACAGTCCAGCGCAGACCTCCATTAACCTTAGGTCCCGTATAAATATTAATAAAAAAAGGAATAAAGTTCAAAAGTCGGACTGTAAGAGTCTTTCATGGGAGCATAAATGCCTGTAATATGTTACCACTATAGTAGCCTACTTGTTTTTTAAAAAATGTTTTTATTGATATATTATGCCTGTAAAGGTGTTAAATAAAAAATTTGTCAAATCCAGTAATTCATTTTTTGATCTGAGAGCACACAATCAGAAAACCCGTGGTGGTTAGTTTTTTCATTTTTGTTTTTAATTTGAAAAGCGAATGATACACGGATCCATAACCATGTTTTTAGCTATTTTTAATGCTGTCTTTCGTCTTTTAAATATGAAATAAAGACAATGTTTCTTGACAAAAGATCAGATAGGCTATACTAGGCTAATTCAGAATAAGACACGTAAGTGTGGGAACAGCAGCTGGCCCGCCATCTACTGGCTAAAATAAATATTGGCCCGTGGCCAAAGTTACTTGCCGACCCCTGGTCTTGACCATGTCTACATGCCTAAATGCGTTGAGTTGCTGCCATGTGGTTGGCTGATTAGAAATTTGCGTAAACATGCAGTTGTAATGGTGTACCTAATAAAGTGGCCGGTGAGTGTATATTTAAGCAATATCGCTCGAGTAGGAGTGTGATATAGCTATCTGTGATTAGGCCAGAGGCCGTAGGCCGAGAACGGTTTCTTTATATTAACGTTTCTTGGTCACAAAGTGTAGTTTTAAGATTAGTTCAGTCGAGAATATATATTATATTTAAATCTGCAGTCGGTTAGTTAAGATAGCGCCTGTTTGAACGTTTGCTTAGTAAGATTCGGTGCGTATGAGAACCAGAGCATGAGCGGACGTCAGTGTTCACTCGCCCCGCTAACCACCGCCCTTCTCTGAGCTACATCTCTGACAGGGATTCCCTGGCTCTGATGTTGGCCCTGTCTGTGTTTGATAGTAAAAAATGAGATCAGATCAGCAGTATTTGGTGTCATGATGAAACTATTACTTGGTTTCTTATTCATATTTAGTGTCTTTTGTGTTGTTATTGTTTTGGCGCGAGGTAAAAGTTAATAAAACTATACTTATATAATGTTACTATTGCTTTCCCATTTAATCTTAACGCGATACGAGCACTCGCTTGTTATTAGACTTTGTTCTTGTCAGTACTATATAAAACAGTTTTTTTATAAGTGTCAGAGAGCTGTTTTTTGCATGCTGCTTTTAAATATATCAGTGGTGATATCTCATAACGTGTTTTAATAGTCACGTCACTATAAATGATCAATGTCCACATTCAACAGCTGTGGTACTTAGCTGAAGTTCCACAGTGTTTTCGCGTTCTGAGGAGAGAGATCGCTCCAGAAAAAAATATTGTTTATATTCCTCTTTCCAAGTGTTAATCGTCCACACGATGTGACAAGACATTACTCCCATTAAGTTTAACGTAACATCCAAGAGCGCAGATCTTTGACGGAATAATCAGTTCCAATTGGGATTCACACACTGATTTACGAGCTAGTGAACTAATGAGACACACGGAGAGTGTTTAAAAACAGCGTGTCTGTGTGTGTGCGTGCAGTTTTTCCAGTCAGAGATGAGCCTGTTTAAAGAACCTCCATTCACTAATACTAAAATGACCAGCAGGTGGCGGAATGATACAAAATGGTGAAGTGGTTACTGTGCCGTTATCAGTAAAATATTGCACGCCTCTTAGCCAATCAGATTCGAGAATCAGAAAGAACTGTTATATATATATATTAGGGGCGGCAGTGGCTCAGTGGTTCATGTAGGTTGTCTACAAACCGGAAGGTTGGTGGTTTAATCCCCGGATCCACCGGACCAAGTGTCGAGGTGTCCTTAAGCAAGACGCCTAACCCCAGCTGCTCTTGACGATCTGGCTGGGGCCTTGCATGGCTGACGCCGCCGTCGGTGAAGTAATGTGGGCATGAATGGGTGAATGTGAGGCAAAAATTGTAAAGGGCTTTGGATGGCCATAGGTCTGTTAAAAGCGCTATATAAATGCAGTCCATTTACCATATTTGCCTCATATTAGCCAATAGGCCATACAGCTTTCTTAATATTGCCATTGACTGTTAACAAAAACATATCGTTCGACCACTAATGTGCACTGAGATAGATGCAGTCAGCGTAGACATGTTTTCGTATGAAAGCGAATATGAATTGAATGGCACCAATAGGAGTTTCATGGGAACACGAGCTCACTGCGCACTTTAATTCAAAGGATATAGATATGTACATCCAAACTTAATAGATGAAACCCATAATGCCTTTTAATGTATCAGCCCAGTTATTTTTCACATTTTAAACGCTTTCATGTCGTTTCAGGGTAACTGTTAAACATAAAACCTTTATACATGCTGAAATGGGAAGGGTTGTAAGGTTAAAACGGTTAAGTTTAAAATACTAACGATACCAATGCCACAGCACCCAAGCGCTCTACGATTGCCTGTCAAAAGGGCGGAGTTTAGGCTGCGTGTTAGGCTGTTTCACTTTGACTGTATACTTCCTTTCAAAATCTTGATTCCTCAATTTGAAAAAAAATGTAATCGCGTCAAAGCGTAAATTTGAAAATCGCCCAGCCATAAGCAAGACTATACTTCCCTTTTACCCAACATAAAAAAACAAAGCTGTACATTTTTGAGTTCCAATCAATTCTAAATTAAATTTTTCAGTGTGGTGCAAAAGAAACATCATGACTCATTTGTGTAAGATATTTGTTTAATATATATACTTAACTGAACTGAATCGTACCCAAGTGCGACTACCCCACTGTCCACTCCCCCGCTGGTCCGTACTTGCATAACACTTTGTGATCTTTACCCGAGAATGCTTAGGTTATTAAAAGATTTTAAACTAATTCCGATATCTCTGATTGGGCATTGAATTAATGTGTGTATCAAACATCTCAAAGCTCTATTATGGAGTATTTGTTTTTGTATTAATGTATTTTTTCGTTATTAAAGGTTTTGGTTTGTTTAGTTGTTTTTGCCAAAAATGTATGCCAAATGTTTTTTTTTTTAATCTTCAGCAGGAGCTCAGTTCAAATCACTGACTGGAATTTTGGTTTGTTACTGAAATAGTAAAGGAAAGGATTCAAATTACAAATGCTTTAGAAATTTTACTGAAAAGTGTAATGATCACAGCTTATTACAGGTAATGTTTAATTTAAGTTGAAAGTCAGTTCTACATGTGGTAATGAATAATGTAGAGATGCACCGATCAACTATCCATAAATCACAGGGTTCCCACGGGTCCTTGCAAGTTTGTGAATCTGGGGGGAAAATTCAAGGCCCTGGGAAGTTTTTGAAAATATACATACTAGATATGCAGCGATACCGATACTGGTATCGGGTATCGGCCTCGATACCACATTTTCTAAAGTACTCGTACTCGTTAAAAGTCCCCCGATACCAGGGATCGATACCACGGTCTGAGAAATGTCTATGTTTGAGCGGCGTGTAAGGGGTTAATGCCTCTTGTGTTGTCCAAAGAGGCAGAGTTTACAACAAACTGGAAAACGAGTCCCTTGTTTTTTTGTTAAATTATATGACTAAAGCTGTTACCTGTAAATTTAAATCATGTTTTTTATTAAGTACTCGGTATCGGTATCGGCAAGTACTGAAATGCAAGTACTCGTACTCGTACTCGTATTCCAAAAAAGTGGTATCGGCGCATCCCTAATACATACATAGATACAGGTCATTGAAGTGGTTAAATCTATTCTGTGCAAGAAGTTTTCTGGAAAAAAATCCATATTATTCCCTGTGTAGTGTGGGATAATATCATAAAATTTCTAGACTTTTTAAGCACACGTGCTTAACCTTTTCACTTTAAATGCTTATATCTTCTGTATGCGAATGTTGATTCATACCAAAATGCTTTTTTGCATAATTGTGTTTGACACATGAAAACATCTCTGGGTACGTACAAGGCCGTGTTATCCTAATGGGCAACATGGGCTGCAGCCCAGGGCCCCGAACACTAGGGGGCCCCCGAGACAATTTTGAGATTGACGTAATTATGCGTAATTGCTACCTAGAGCAGATGCCCCCAACCACTGGGACTGGGTCGCAAGAATGTTCTGAAAAAATGTGTATAATAGCTACGTGATAGCTTAATTTGATATTTTGTCCTTTAAGAGCCGACTTCAAATAACGTTGAACATTTCCACTCTTCTACAAGGCTACGGTCTCTCGTTTTCTCAGTCTCTCTCTCTCTCTCTCTCTCTCTCTCTCTCTCTCTCTCTCTCTCTCGCTCTCGCTCTCGCTCTCTTTCCCTCTCTCTCTCTCTCTCTCTCTCCCTCTCTCTCTCTACCAGCGGCGCATCTGCAATCACATTGCTGTCTTTAGAGTTTGAGTATACAGTACTTCTAAAACATTTCAATTGTACCTCGCAAATCATGTATACGTGAAGACGTTCAACCTTGTAACATCACAAATGACTGAAAAGTAATTTCAGATTATCCAGCGATCGTGACACCATGATCAAAATATTTATTTTTAAACTTTAAGTCTTTTACTGCAGTAACAATATTTTTACGGGTACACTTTTAACGTAGGTTTGAAAGGAACCTAAACAGTCCTGTGTCAATCATCATTAAAATCATATCGTAAACGGGAGTCTCTGTGCCTCCACTTTTTCAGTTCGAACAGCAACTACAGGAGCATTTGGTTAGGGAGCAATTTAATTTAATGTTTATAAAAAGCAGCGTGCTTTTCCCAATGTGTACATTGCATTATAAGAATCTTTCTCACCATCCTTGTGTTGAATGCTTCGGGAGCAAGGTCATTTTCTAAATTGGAGATTGTCAAGTGAGTAAAACATTTTGCATCAACTTGATTTTAATGATTTAATTGAGGAATTCTCTTTAAAGAAGAGCAGAAAGAAGCACTTTTAGTTGTAAGTTGCATTTAATAAATGTTATTTTCTGGGCTGTTTCTGATTGTACAATTATTACTTGATAATATTGTTTAATTTATTTAAATAATTTCAGCCTACTTTTGCGTCAACTTGATTTTAATAATTTAATTGAGGAATTCTCTTGAAAGAATAGCAGAAAGAAGCACTTTTTGTTGTAAGTTTTATTAAATAAATGATTGTAAAATCATTTGATAATATTGTTTAAAGGTGCTCTAAGCGAATTGACGCGTTTTAGACCATAAAACTTTTTTTATTGCATACAGCGAACATCTCCTCACTATCTGCTTGCTGCCTGTCCGCTGATCAAACTGTAAAAAAACGCGATCTCTGTAGACAGCCCAGGCTTCACAAACGGCAATAACAACACAGTGGCCAAACCTAGCACAAAACAAAACAAAGTGTTCCAGCCAATAAACGACAAAAAGGATTTGGCGGTGGGGGTTGGGGTTGGGTGCGTTCATGAAAGCACGGAAGGGAGGGGGAGGAGTTAGCTACGCTCCGTCTGTTTGAAAACAATTCAAACGTCAACAAAAACTAACGTCTCGCAGATTCGCTTAGAACGCCTTTAGTTTATTTAATAATTTTGGCCATTTAATTTTGCACATACACTGTAAAAAACACTGGATTTACTAAAAAATATAGACAGTGCATCGTTTTTGCATCCCCTTTTTTTAGTAAGTTTTACTAAAAAATTTAAGCAATGGGCACTATGTTTTTTAGTAAATCCAGCTTTTATTTTTTTCAGTGTATATTGGGGGGCCCCCAAACCAGCGTTAGCCCAGGGCCTCACAAAAGCTTAATCCGGCACTTGGTACGTATGTAGCTGTTGTTCCCTTAGAAGGGAACGATATGCTGTGTCTCCCTTGCCATACTTCCTGCGTCCTAGTAAAGCCATTTTGGCAATATTTCAGATAGCAAAATACTTCCTGGCTCCCACGTCACCCTGTCTTTGTCATTAAGCCTCACCATTTTTTGAATTTTATATAAACATTCAGACACACTTACCCCTGGAGGCGTCCCCAAAGAGTCACCACAGTGACGCAGCGCAAGTTCCCTCAAAAGGGAACTGTAACAATGTATCTTAAAAGGTAACTCAATGTAACCTTGCTCTCACTTGAAATGTGGACATTAAGTCCTTGAATTTGAGGGTATTGGATCTGGAAAGTCCTTGAAAGGTCCTTGAATTTGAATTTAACTAAGGTGTGGGAACCCTGAAACAGAATCAGCCAAATCACTAACAAACTATCGGCAACCATATACATTTTTTATTTTGCCAATATTTCACTGTTTGAGATCCTTTTGCAGTGCATTTCTGTTGTGCTTGATAGTATTGTCATACTGCTCAATGATGCAGCAAAGACATATTCTATGTTACTGTGTTAGAAGAAGAGAAAATGTTTCATCATTTCTTCAAGCACCTTTAGAAAGTACAAGCTGTTGTGTCTCCTTCAAACAGGCTGTGAGACTAAACCACGTCAGCAGAAATTTGCATGCATAGAAACTTGAAGCAGCTGACGATTTTCACTGTAGAGCCAATGATGATGTTTAGGGAGTGACACACTCTAGGTTTCCTGATGTTTACAAAGAGTTCTTTTGTCTTGTTGACAATCATGATCCGATCATTGTCATTACACTCTAGTGAGAAGCTCCACCTCATTCCTGCATGCAGCCTCATCATTCATTATTGCAGATCACCCCAATTACTCTAGTATCAGCTTAATAATGTGATGCAGTATTACAGATGATCAAGCAGTATAGAGCTTAGGACTAAGATAGTAGCAGACTTGTGGAGCTCAGTCGGTTTAGTCAATGTGCTGTAGGGCTTCATATTTTTGTCAAGATTTTCTCAAGATTTTGTCATTCATTTGGATCATTCTTTTAAAATGAAATGCAATTTAGGGAAATTGTTCACTAAAATATGAAAATTCTCAAATGTATTCACCCTCATGCCATCTCAGATATAGGTATATTACTCTCTCTCTCTCTTCAGTTGAACATAAACAAATGTAGTTTTTAATGCTGTCATATCTGCTATATGGTGAAGCACCGATGTACGGACCGCCTCCCACTGTTAAACTGGCCACATTTTGCCACTTTCTGCATGTCTCTTCTTGGAAATGGACTACAATCAACCTGGATGCATCTAATATTTAAAAGTTACTTGTGTTTTGCAGTGTACATCCACCGCAGGCCACCATGCACCAATTACATAGTTGAATAGCAAATTGGTGTACAAATTGACTTCACCCTAGGCTACGAGATAGATTGATCGGTTTGTAATGAACAAAAAACTTTTATAGGATTCTACCAAATTCTAACATTTAACAAAATACCTGTTTTTTTATTAACCAACATCATATAGATTGTTCAGTCTAGCACAAAGTCTTTTAATGGAAGTGGCATCACTGCTCTGCCATGTTTGCAAGGCCTGTCAGATACTGTGCAAGCAAGAACTTACTTGCCAATCTTCTTTACTGCTGTTTGAATGGTAACAAGTCTATAGAGACTAGAGACCCTCCCCCAGAGGATGTCATTCTTTAATGGTTGACTTTTTATAACTGGAAGGTGGAACTAGAGCTGCCATATAGACTGTTGCGATCTCCACCATTCATAGCATTAGCAGTGATACATCTTGGGTAATGTTATCTATGATTTTTCATCACGCATGCAGAATGTGCATGTCCAAACCAATCACGTGAGTTGTCCTAGACCCAACGTAGCGCCTCTCAACCAGTGTAATACCACAAGGGGGATAGTTCCCTCTATACCCTTGCAGATGTACTGCTACAAATAGAGTATGCGTCTGTGAAAAAGGAAGTCATACACATGTGTGAGCCTGGGAGTAAGTAAATTATGACAGGATATTCATATTTTGGGGAACTATTTCTGTAATGTTATAAATTAATTCAAGTAATCTATGATCTATATCATTAATTCACACTAAGCCATAATGCATGATTTCTGCAGGTGGAAAGAATAGTGGGCAAACGAAAAAACAAGAAGGGGAAGACGGAGTACCTGGTCCGATGGAGAGGATACGGCTTTGAGGGAGACACCTGGGAGCCGGAGAGCCACCTGTCCAGCTGCATCGAGTTCATCCACGAGTTTAATCGTCACCACAGCGAAAAGCAGAAAGATGGAAGTTTCTTCCGTTCCACACGCAGCTCTCCCGGCAACACTACCATCAACGCCCGCAAACAGATCAGCAGATCCCAACAACCCAATCCTAACCCAGCAAAAATCTCTTCATCCGCCCCAAGCACACCCTCCAGCAGCTCCACAAAACGTCTTCAACCACCACACCATACGTCAAACCCCAGCGACAGTGATGCTAAGGCGGATACACAGCAGCAGAAGGGCAAGCGCCCAGCTAGCATTGGCGTAACAAGCGTGATCCCTGACACGGCCCCAACCGGGGCACCAGCGGCAGCCCCCACAGTTAGCACGCTACGCCGCAGTATGGACCTGTCTAAATCGGGCATCAAAATTCTTGTGCCCAAGAGCCCAATGCACAGTCGCACTGACACTGAGGAGTCTCCAAGCGAGGCGGCACACAGTCTGGAACAGGAGGGCCAGGAGCCAGATGCTGTGCCCCCTGAAGTGGCCCTGCTGGAGAAACCAGCTGGAGTTGTGCGCGTACCAGGAGAGGAGCGGGCTCGAATGGGCACGAGGCCCAGGACACAAACAGCTCTTCTACCACCACAGACCCCAATCACGCCAGCTGCTGTCCGCACATTGAACGGAAAAGGTACAGACACATTAGAACAGAACTTTCTTGTGAGTTTTAAAGAGTGTTGGTTGGTTCCAGGCCTGGAAGCACCACTAAATTCTTCAGTCATGCTTGTATAGTTTAATGGATTGTGTGGTTCCAGTCCTATTACAGACTAATAAACGAGCATTTGATAAATGAAAGCAGTTATGTTGAAGGAAAAGTGGAGAGAATGTTAACAGTACCTCCTGGAATGAATTCAGAAAAATATTTAATCCAAAGATGCTATTAATTCTTAATCAGAATTAAAGGGACACTAAAATATGCTAATTTTCCAG
Organism: Paramisgurnus dabryanus; assembly: GCF_030506205.2. Taxonomy (NCBI): domain Eukaryota; kingdom Metazoa; phylum Chordata; class Actinopteri; order Cypriniformes; family Cobitidae; genus Paramisgurnus; species Paramisgurnus dabryanus. The sequence continues at coordinate 24,282,954 of NC_133342.1, read as the reverse complement.
CTCCCCTAGAGTTAAACATTTGATTTTTACCTGGTTTTAGCTGATCTCCGGGTCTGGTGGTACCACTTTTAGCATAGCTTAGCATAATCCATTGAATCTTTTTAGACCATTAGCGCAAAAAATTAAGCAAAGAGTTTCTATATTTTTCTTATTTAAAACTTGACTCTTCGGGAGTTACATCGTGTACTAAGACCAACGGAAAATTAAAAGTTGAGATTTTCTATGCAGATATGGCTAGGAACTATACTCTCATTCTGGCAGAGATGATCAAAGTCAATGTTTTAGCAAGCCAAGTTTAGGTATAATAAGACATATTATCAATTAAATGATCAATTTCTGTATTTTTAGTGTTATAAATAAACGTTTATGTATTGTATATTGAATGCTTAGTATTTAATCTGTAATATACCGCAATAATCACAAATGACTACTTTGACGCTCTTAATCTCATAATTAGATTATGACACTTTAGCCGGGTAGGGTCACATTTTAAGCAGTCACCATTTGCCTAGATTTTGCAAAATCATACTCCGCATCATACTGCATTTTTTAAGCACTTGATACTTGAGGTGTCACCATGGGAAGCTTTTTTCATTATTTGGTCCAAGTAATTTATTTTAGAAATATTTTTTGTCATAAAATGTTAGTTTTGTAATTAAATTGTGTTGAATGTATTGTTTTAAAGGTGTGACTCTAATGGAGGCTTCCTCAGCAAACGGAACAGCCATTGCACAAAGTGGTGCGGCAGGAGTCATGGGCAGCTCGGGGCTGACGGGGAAACGACGTTTTGAGGACCGCGCAACTTTCGACAAGCGCTTGCGTTTCAGTGTTCGTCAAACTGAGAGTGCTTACCGCTACAGGGACATTGTTGTTAAGAAACAAGATGGCTTCACACACATTCTGTTTTCTACAAAGACCTCTGAAAACAACTCACTTAATCCCGATGTAAGTCCAAATACACATCCTTTAAAGATATATCTGGGTGATTCTGACGAAATCTTGGTTTCAAGTAGTTAAAGGGATAGTTTGGCCAAAAATGATATTAAACCCATGATTTACTCACCCCCAAGCTGTCCGAGTTGCATATGTCCATCGTTTTTCAGACAAAATATATTCGGATATTTTAGAAAATGTTTTAGATCTTTCAGTTGATTAAATGTAATGTTACGGGGTCCACCCATAGTCCACGACCTTCAAGTCCAAAAAAAGTGCGTCCATCCTTCACAAATTAAATCCAAACGGCTCCAGGATGATAAGCAAAGGTCTTCTGAGGGTAATGCGCGCGGTGTTGTTGTAGAAAATCCATATTTAAAACTTTATTAACGTTAATAACTACCTTCCGGTAGCGCCGCCATCAAGCGTATCAGTTACACAAGGTTAATTTTTAGGATATGTGTACGTTAATTATTTGTTAATTCTGGTGTTATTTGCAATGTTTATGTTTTAATCGGGCAGGATAATAGATTTATAAAAAAACGTTAAGGTGTGTCTGTTGCATTTGTTAATGACACGGGTATAAATAAAGTTTTTTTTGACATTCAGCTACACTGTGACGGTCAGCGTTATTTCTCTAAATAAGTTTAGGTAACTTGTAAGTTAAGATAACATAATTACAAAACTAGCAAATTATTGCATGCACATACGGTACAAAGCATGACTATTAGATTTCAGAATGAGCACGTTTATTGTCATTAATACTAAATATGCTGCGGTCTGTCTGCTGATCTGATACTGTAATAAAGATGAATGTATAATAACTGATTAAAACGCTAAATTTACAACTTTCAGTAAATAACTATTTACATGCTTTGGACATTTGTGTTGTAATAATGTACAGGGTAATTTCACATTTAAAAACGAAGACGAGTAAAGTGATGTTTTATCATTAAAATCTGATCGCATCCATTGATTTAATAGAACGTTTGGGTATACCAACATGGCGGCGCGGTGGTTTCACAAGTGTGACGTCATGCGCAATCCAGTCATTTATATAGATCGGTGAAGAAAACCCATTTCGAAAATCCACCTTTCATAGGAATGAAACACTCACTTCGCGTCAGTGCACACACATCAGCGGGCACACTGGCACAGAGCGAGACCTTCAGCCTATGTGCCTGGGCTCAGCCCCCACCCAATTTAAACCCTAAGTATCATTAACGAGATGATTATAAGATGCAAAGTGGTCGCTTAAATATTGTCAGGGGTTTCTTTTATAAGAATTAAATTTAGGGTCTGCATGACTGGCACCTTGTCCGTCTCCATGGTTCTTTTAGTTTAGCGCGTTCCCTGCCCATCAATCAATCAGTATCCATGGTGCGCCTTTTTCACATTGCATTACTTATGTATTTTTTACTGCGTAACGGATATGATTTAAGTTTTATTTGAAAATAAACACACAACACAGTTTAATGTCTATATTACTTACGGGAATTATAACTTTTTTTTTTTTTTTTGACTAAATTTTGCATAGTGGGACTCATTACGGTAATTAGATTTACAGCAGAAAAAGCAGTAAAATACAATTGTGCAAGGCAGATAACACAATCATGTTTATGATCATTTTTGTGTTATGGAATTTAATGTTTTATCATCACAATTCTTACTGCCATAATGTTCCAGTGGTTTTGTGAGAATGACCCACAATAACACGTTATTAATAAACAAGTGTTGGAATCCACTTTAGCAGATTGCACTCTTCATAATCACACAAGTGTTTTGTCATTTTGGTTTATTAGTTTTTCAATAATTAATAATCCAAGTGGAACAACATTAAATTGGTATAACTGGTTTGAATGTCATGTTCAGGTAATGAAGGAGGTTCAGAGTGCCATGGCAACAGCTGCAGCCGACGACAGTAAACTGGTGCTACTAAGTGCCGTGGGAACCTACTTCTGCTTCGGCCTCGATTTCATTTACTTCATCAGACGGCTCACGGATGATCGGAAAAAAGAAAGCATCAAAATGGCAGAGACAATACGGTAAAATGCCCTGTCGTTTGAACCAAAGAGATATTTACACGTGTGATCATACGTCAGTGATAAATATTTAAGCTGATCTTTAAATCGCTATAAGATGGTGTTTTCTGTTGTCCCCAGAACATTTGTCAACACATTTATCCAGTTCAAGAAGCCCATCATTGCTGCTGTGAATGGGCCCGCCATCGGTCTTGGGGCGTCCATCTTGCCCTTATGTGATGTGATCTGGGCCAGTGAGAAAGCTTGGTTCCAGACTCCTTATACAACCTTTGGCCAAACCCCTGATGCCTGCTCCTCTGTAACATTTCCTGTCATCATGGGAGTAGCATCGGTCAGTACATTAGTATTAAGGTTTTGCCTAAAAATATTTATTATTTTAGGCTTATTATACATCTTGAATTTATATAAAAAAGTAAAAACTGTATGCTAAATCTGAGTTGTGTTTTTGCACACATTTTGCTAGGCTAGTAGTGCATTCCACAGTGGCACCTATCATTATAAACTTATGCTTTAAATGTGACATCAGACGGATAAATATCAGAAGGATAAACATGACCACAAATGAATACATAAAACAAATATTTAAATTAATAAGGAACAGCTTTGGATAGTAATTTGAATAAATGTTTATTCAGTCCCTCCAGAAAACGCGATAATGCCGATCGCATGATTCAACGCATAATCAGCCAAAGTCGGCATATTTATGTTGGGGCCGCGGTTTTTCAAAAACTTGGGGCTTGCATGATTTCATAATCCCAGCATTTTCAAAAATTACATTTATTTTAGCAGAAAGTAGAATTTTTTTGCATTTACTTCACATAAGCGCAGCCATGTCACCGGTTGCCATGGGAACGTTATGAAGTTACGTGATTTCATCACATAAACTTGAATAAATATCCCACATATTCCATCACATTTTTTAAGAAAACGTGCTGCAAGATCGAGGAAAAAACTTGGCGTTTTTCTGGAAGGACTGTTTATTGAGAAAAAATAAATATTTAGTTCTTCTCCTTACATCTTTACTCGGTTTAATGTTTCTCCTCACCTGCTGTTCTTTTCAATCTCTCTTTCCACCTGTTACTGTAGGCTAATGAAATGTTATTGAGTGGAAGGAAGTTGACTGCTCAGGAGGCTTGTGCCAAAGGACTCGTGTCCCAAGTTCTGTGGCCAGGCACCTTCACACAGGAAGTCATGATTCGCATTAAGGAGCTAGTATCTTGTAATTCAGTTGTAAGTCATCTTTTCATTTGCTTTTTGTTTCTGTCACATTTTCTCAAACAAAACATGCATTTACACATCACCATATCTTCCATTTTGTTATTTTTGGCTTTATTGACCACTCATTGTAGATCATGCATATTTGATTTTCAAAAACAGTCTTTAGAAAATTTAACACCTTATGTATAAACACTCTGCATCACCTAATCTGAGATCCAGTTGACCTTGACTCGTAGAAAGGAGAGCAGCCACACTTGATCAAACGCGGGGTTGTTATCAACCTGGCGTCTGGTCAATAAGGGACAAACCTAGTCGTTGGGTTAAACATGCTTTGTTGTAACTTTTAGGAGGATCTCTTGACAGAAATGCAATATAACATGCATAACTATATTATCAGTAGTGTACCTTACAAAATGAACTGTATTGTTTTAATTACCTTAGAGTAAGCCGTTTTTATCTACATACACCCGGGTCCGCTTTCATGGTAGTTGACATTTCGCCATGTTCCTGCAGTAGCCCTAAACGGACTGTCACTTCATTGTTTGATACGATGACATGTCTTGTGGTGGCTACCGTAGCTTCTCTATGCGTTTTGAAGGGAGGGGTGAGCTGTGGACTGAACCATTGGTTACAAATCAGAAACTGATAGTCTCCAGTCTCTCCTTAACTGCCATTTTTACAATCCCTTTTAAACCCTTCTTGACATGAAAAATTATTTTATAGTAAAACATATTTTATCTTTTCTAAATGCAATTACTATATCATTAAACACTTAAAGGGGACATTTCACAAGACTTTTTAAATATGTAAAATAAACCTTTGGTGTCCCCAGAATACATATGTGAAGTTCTAGCTCAAAATAAAATATAGATAATTTATTATAGCATGTTAAAATGGACAATATGTAGGTGTGAGCAAAAAGTGCTATTTTTTTGGGTGTGTCCTTTAACATGCAAATGAGCTGATATCTGCACTAAATGGCAGTGCCATGGTTGGATAGGGCAGATTAAGGTGCGGTATTATCCCCTTTCTGACATCACAAGGGGAGCCAGATTTCATTCGAACTTATTTTTCACATGCTTGCAGAAAATGGTTTACCAAAACTAAGTTCTGGGTTGTTATTTTTCACATTTACTAGGTTGATAGAAGCACCTGGGACCCAATTATAACACTTAAATGTGGAAAAAATCTGATTTTTTAATGATATGTCCCTTTTAGGATTCACAATGCATCCACATCCATAAATCATGTGTTTTTTTTCTTTTCTCCCTCATTTTTCCCCTCATATTATTTTGTTTTCTGGGTGATGCTGCTGGCAACACCGAAGGTTCTGCGCGAATCCAAAGCACTGGTGCGGAACACTAACCGGGCCGCCCTGGAGCAGGCCAACGAGAGGGAATGTGAGGCACTTAAGAGGGTCTGGGGCTCTCCTCAGGGAATGGACTCCATACTTAAATATCTCCAGAAGAAAATAGATGAATTCTAATTCTGTTTCAGTGCCCTGCGGGTGCCAAAGCCTCCACATTTGTTTGCGGACACCATCCTCAAGTGCCTGATGTTGATGTGTTAAGAGACGGATTGTCAGTGGTGATTATTCATTGCAAACTCTGATTTTCTTCAGAAGAATTTAATGGAACTCCAAAAAAAAGAGACAGGCTAGCGTGGTCTAACCCGCACGTACCTGCACGTATTTACTTTTCATCAGACTGCAAAAGGCAGCTTTTCTCATTGATATACATAACAATTTAATTCATAGTTTGTGATGACAAATTGCATGTCTTTCTCCAAGCACTGTCCAGAAGGAAAAATCTGTTTTTCTCTTGCATCCATCCTGTCATCCTTGAGCTTGAGCTCTGTTGTGTTGGAACTGCTGCCAAATGTATAATGACACAGTCCTTGCTTTGTCATACAAATGTAGATTTAGATTATATTTGAACACCTAATGCAGTTAAGATTATTTTTAGTAGGTATAAGGTACTTTTATTACATTCAGTCTTCATGATGTAAAAATCATCTCAAGCCTCATTAACAATGAATTTTCAGAAAAATGATACAAGCGTTTAAGTTTACCAGCCCTTTGTAAGAATGAATACTTTTTGGTCAGGTAGATTATCAAGTCATGTTGATGAAAAGAAGAAAGATGAACGGATATTGATGGCAAGAAACAATGAAAATAATTGGCTTCGGTACATACACTTGAAAGGGTTTAAGGAAGAGCACACAACATTTTTAATTTAAAAATGATGTAAATACAAGCATGTTCAGTTTAAATTAGCATTTAAGTACATATGAATTAAGTATAGGCTCTGGCTTAGCAAGATATAGTTGTTTGTATTAGAATGTTAACTTTTCTAGGTTTTACTGGCTTTGAATTTTTTACATTTTATTATGGGTTATCTCCTGCTTTAAGCTTACACACTATTTGCTTTGAAGTAACTTTATACCACCAAATATTGATGTAAATGTTGTTCACACAATATTCCTAATTTAATAATAATAATTTATGAGAAATTTACAAAGTCAGTAAAGTATGCTGGCTTTTTAAATATGCATCTTATTTTTTTGTTGGACTGCTGTATCATCAAATGAGCCCTGGAGATTGAACATCTCTAAGAGAAGATCCTAGCTACTGACATCAGTGATGCCTTGAATAAAACAAACTCTCTCTAATATAACTCCTACACGTCTTTAATGACTAGCTGGAATGAATTATTATTTGTCAGAAATGATTTAAGAGAGTTGGGGGGGTTGGAATAGGTTTCAAAAATGGGTCGTAAGATTTCTCGGACTACGTTCTGTCCACATAGGATGCCTAATAATGTGATTTTGCTTATTTTTTTACTGCCAGTGCAAAACCTGACTGTCCAACCTGTAACAATTTATTATATGATTTTGTTTAGCAATGAAGTATCTAGTTTTGAAGATTTGACCGATTTTGTTCTTGCTGGTATATTATTCTGGTATGCACTATTTCTTAAAAACTCAGAATTGGTCTTTTACCAAACTTCCCAGGGAAGCAAAACATGATCAACTTAATCGCATTAAAAATCATTAAACAGTCTCATTTCATTCTCAAGAGTTTAGTTTAGCCCCAGCAATAAAATGTTTAAATTATGTTATTTTTATTCAGTATTTATTGACCATATGTCGTTTTTTTGCAGTGAAGAAAATGTCAAAGATAGGGTTGTGTATGTTCTCCTTTTCAGATGGTAAATTGTCATTTATGAAATTGTATTTATGATGTGATGATAGAATTGTTTTTCTTATAATTATTGAATGTTATTGTTCAGATATTTTCAAATTAGATTTTGTTTTCCCAAAACAATGTGGCAAATTGTATTTGATTATGAAATGTATGTTATATAATCTCTTGGTTATTGGTTTGTAAACTGCTGGGGGAAAAGTTTTTTTTTTTAAGTTAATGAAAATAATAGTTTGACCTGTAATAACATTTTATAACCTTAGAAGACAAAAAACTAAATTTCATTGCAGCTTTTCATTGTTACATACATTTTGGCTCAGCCCGCACTCTTTTCCCACTGTTGTTGTCTTCTTGATATATTTTGACTTGGGTGTTGTCATTTGATGTAAAGCATTGCTGTCTCTATACCTCGAACATATACAGCAGCAGTAACTGGATTTGTTTGAATATAACATTAAACTTTCTTTGTCCTAGTCACTGACAAAAGTATAATTTTCTTTTGCATCACCCCTTCCATGCTTTAATATAGCTGTAAATATGCTTTCTGCCTTCAGTATCAAATGCTGGTCAGTTTTGGTTTTTATATGATATCTGAAATGGGTTTTCCCTGAACATATAACAGCTGTGAAAATGACTGGTCAAAATAAATGTATATACAATACAATTTTAAAATCAAACTATCTCCTTTTATAATTAAAATGTTAAAGGTGTTTGAAAGAAATGTGAAATTGTACATTTTAGATTTATATTCTGCTTTTTTAAAACAAGATGTACAACTAACTTAACATAAAACAGTCGCATGAAAAAAAAAAAGGTCCATTAGGGCGGGCAGCCATCTTGGGCACCAGTAGCCATGTGTAGCCAATAGTCCTGATTCTTGAAACAAACAAAATTGTAGAAGTTTTCACCACCTTTCAGAAATCCATGTTCTGTGGCTCCCCATGACACCGGACTATCCATATATCCATGTACAGTGAGTGAAAGCCATGGTGTAAATTTTGGTTCATCGAAATATTGCCTGGGTGATCCAAGGAAGAGAAATAAAACAGCTTTTAAGTGTCCTCACACTGATCATGCTCATAAGACAATTTCTTAGGAACATGTCTGCAATGTTTGTGCCATACCTGAGTTCTTGCAGAAGCAAATACACATCTTCGGGTGAAATAAAACCAGTAACGTTACACAGCAGGGCTTGGCTTACACAGCTCTGGGGCTCAGGACAAACAAGCGTCGACAGAAAACTGTCAGCAGCATTTTCACTAAAAAAAAAAAAAAAATTATATTCTTAAGAAATGTGTGTTTGACAGAAGACAAACATAATAACTAAGCTTTAGGGGCAGTTTCCCAGGCAGGGTTTAGATTAAGCCAGAACTAGGCCTTAGTTGTTTTTACAAACATGCCTTATAAAAAAAGCATTACTGGAGTGCATCTTGAGACAAAAAATGTCAATGGTGTGTTTTAAGTTGTGTCAGTGCAAGCAACTCCAGTATGCATTTTAGTGTAGGACTAGACTTAAAGGCGGGGTGCATGATCTCTGAAAGCCAATGTTGACATTTGAAATAACCGAAACAAACACGCTACCCCGATAGAATATAGACCTTCTTTTGATAGACCCACCCCACACATATGCAGTTAGTAGACACGTCCCTTACTGCTGCTTGGCTACAAGTGTGTTTTGGTACCCCCCATTTCCAAAGTGTTTCTCAAAAATCATGCACCCCGCCTTTAAACCCTGTCTGGGAAAGCGAATCTTAAATGTTATAAACATAAAACAGCTGACCAGTTTATATCCAGGTTGACAGCCCCAAGCCACTCCAAGAATGAATGTGGATCACATGATAGTGTAGCTCCTTGTAAATCTGATGGGTAAAGTGTGGGGCACGGTATGTTTGCCAAGGTGTGACTGCTGAGAACCGGCTGGTGCTTTACAGGTTTGTACTGGGACAACAGCTGGTAAAGAGCCTCATCTTCATCTGCACCTGAAGAAATCACAAATCCAATATGTTAAAGCAGTAAAGAAATAGATTCGGTAGGTTGCATACTCGCTTGCTATAATAACAGACTCTAGCAAGTATAAAAAAGCAACCTATATAAGGCAAAGACTCAATGTGGACTGAGAGCAGAAGTATTTATTACGCCCATGAAACAAACCTGTGTTGTGTTGAGTAAAAAGGAAGTCATATCGGAGTGGCAGTCTGTCCTTTAAACTTGACAGAACCCTTTGATATCGTTTGGTACCTGGGGCTAAAGTTTTGTCTCTGAGATCCAGAGTCACAACTGCGAAAGAAAAAGACGTCCCATCATAACCGTAAACTGTTTTCTGAATACTCACATCTAATATTTTACCTACTTTAAGATTTTTTTGTTAAAAGTTTAAAACCATGCTTACTATATCTCATAGCTTTTCTGTGATTGTACAGAGATGGTCGTCCCTCCAAGCCGAGCTGCTCATATGTGTCTTTATCTAGAGACAAAACTAGCTGACCTGTGGGGAATGCATGTGCACAAACAACACATATGGTATCAATGAAACAAATGTAAATAATAAGACACAGTCAGGTAAGAAATACACAAACACACGTGAACGCTTTAAAACACATTAAAATACAAATGCTGATCTGTGCTGCCATGGTTACCGCTGGACAGAAGTGCAATGGTATTATCTTCATCAATTCTGGTGTTGTAAGAGAGGGCATAGACATTTCCTATAACAAAATAGAAATATAAAGTTAAACCTAAGAGGATGGCTCTAACTACTAGGGAGAAAAGATGAGGAGGATTTGGGCGATGCAAAGGAGCAGGGGCATTCCAGTTTTATTTCACAATATAACAATTCCAGTCTTATTAATAAATAATGCATACAGATATAAAGCCAAGCATCATGAAATGTATTGTTACAGCCCCACTAAAGTGAATAAATGAATAAGCTTGAGACTGACTCACCACAAGAAACATAGTATACTACTACTGCAATTTCTACAGTTATATATTACACTGCATAATAATAATAATAGCATAAATGCTAAAGTATACTACAGTAATTTTCATGCAGGTGATACTGTAATCTCTAATGTTACAACACCTACCTTTATTCACAACTGTTTCATAGATTTGATCTTGCAGTAGTTCATAAACCGGAAAGTCGCGCACTAAGTAATAAGAGCTGAAATTGTTGATTACCCTGGCGATGTTAGCAGGCAGGATTGCACATTCAGGTATCAGTACTGAGATCTGTGGAGACATTGGGAGAAAACGTCACATTTTAACGATTAATTTATCGCGATCCGGACACTATTTATCACCGTACCAACTGAACAATAATTAAACTCACCTTGTAATTGAAGTTGTGTTTCGACACGTGGATGTCATGCCGAGACTTTTCATTCAGAAAGTTTGATTTCTCGCACACCAACACGCTTCTCGGACACTTTTCCAGCTCCGGCGACATTTTGATATATGTGCGCAATATTTACATTTTCATGACAACAAACTATTCAAAAAACAATGTTTTAGTTCTCTTTATAGTTGGTTTTAATTTGCCGGTTCAAAAATTGAACTGTCGCAAAGTTTTGACGTCAGTTCCTGCTGCGCACACAAATAAGGGTCTCTTTCATAGATATGTATATAAAGGCTAGATGGCTCAAGGCGGAGTCAGCTGTGTCGTCACTTGGCGGCCATCTTAGGTCAGTGCTGCCATAGTGCTGCTCCCTGCTGCTGTGGACGGAAGGTGAGTGACATACGCCAACTAAAATGCTCGTAACTTGCTGAATTCTTGACGGATTTACAAACGGTTTGGTTTTTTACAAACGTTATTAACGTGGCTATAATTCTGGATGCTTTAACATGTTTCATGAATTTTTTATTTATTTTTAGTATACGTATTCAGTGTCATAGGTACATCTTTGACGTTTATAACAAACCAATCCGTTTGAAAATCGGTAAAACATTAAGCAAGTTATGGTCATTTAAAAGTACCTGCATCATTAAAACTCAATGCTACGAGTGAGCGAGCGCCCTGTCCTAAGATGGCCGCCAAAATGCGGACGTTCCACTCAATTGGCCATCAGCGCGGACGAGCCATCTAGCCTTTATATACATATCTATGGTCTCTTTGTTATCAAATAAAAAGCTGATATAATTGCCAACTTTTTCAAAGGTCTTTGTACCAAATAATTATTTGTGACTTTATTTAAAGTTTATTATTCTTATTTATTTATTCGTGTATTTATTAATTTTTTTCTTTACTTCGGTTTAATTCATTATTTATATTTATTCAATTTTCATATTTGAATTGTGCCTGTTGATGGTGCAATGTGTCTGCCTTTGACAATTGTAGTTTTTTTTCTATTGCAGGCCTGTTTCTGTGTATGTACATTTACAATGAAAATAATAAATAAATAAATAAAGGGTCTCTTTGTTATGTAACTATTTTACAGTGTATATTAATGTATATTTATTCTTATTGTAACAGGTTGAATGATAGAGTTACAACCAGAACAGCTATTAAAAAGACTTTAATATATAGCCCATTTAATTATTTACGGATAGCTACTTAAATGTATGGTAATATATTTTAATAATCTTGCTACAGTCACATTTTTAACCAAAACCAGCATAAGATTTTCCTTTTGTGAAATGTACACTGTAAAGTGCACGAAAGCATTTGGAAAGCAAATAAACATTGCGTCACAGAAAAGTGTAAACAGTTGCATCAGCTTGCATGTGTTAGAAAGGTGTCCTGTCATGTGCTTTTTCAGTTCGTCATTCAGTGTTTCTGTACTAGATAATTATTAACAAAAACCCTATTTTTGAATAGTTTGCAATAAAAAGACTAAACTGGACAACATAAATGATATATATATATATATATGTATGTATGTATGTAGAAAAAATATGCTCTTTATTTGTAACACTATTACTGTTGTTTAGCCTACTATTAAGAGATCTAACCATACAAATGCATGATTTTTTACAGAAAATATCTAAATAAAATATAGCAAAATATTTGTGAGACTTAATGTTATGCATAAGGTTTTAATTCAACCCTATAGACACTTTATTGTTTTTGCAGTTCGTAGTATAAAATGTTACATTACTTACATTGTTTTTTTTACTTCAAATTGTGAAAAAGCCCTTTATTAAGTTAACTTGAAAAAAAAAGACAAATCCCCAAGCTCTCTCTATATATATAAGACAATGAAAATGTATTTTAATTTCACTTCAACTTTGGGTTTTTTCATAACTACTTTAGATAAGCTTTAGATAAGTAATTTTAGATGATTGGACATCATTAGTTTGTTTGCACAGATGACCAGCGTTGTTATGACGCAACTCTACACGTAGCCTAATATTTGATGAGGGTTTTCCTTGCGTAAAGAGTGCAGCTCCAGTTCAGGTATTAAAAAGACTTTCTGGTCATAAGTTACTGCAGCTACTGTTGGTTTATATTATGAATGCTGATGGAGAGAAAGCAGCCAGAGCAGTTCGGCTCATCTACTAAACTGGACGATGCTATCCAAAAGAGCAACAAAATTGACAGGAAAAGAGCCAAATCCCTGCCTGAATCATCAACAGTCAAGGAAAGTCACGGATGTGGAAAGAGGGTCCAGTTTGCAGACACAATGGGACTGAACTTGGCAAGTGTGCGACATTTTGACATCTCCGATGATGGGAATGAAACATGCACTGTATTATCTGGATCCAAAGGTTGCCATTCACAGCATGTCAATGATTTTCGATCAGCTCTGAATTTCTCATGTTTAGTTCCAGCTTTTAACCTGCCCATTAGCTCTGATGCAGTCGATCTGAAGTCACGCCGACTGGGAGTTGCATTGGAGAGCATTACAACCAGATCTAATGTGGAAGGTCTTATCAGAGTAATGAGGGGCCACTCAACAAAAGAAGTTGGGGTCAGGTACACTTTAAATAACTGGTTGACATTTTCGGATATTCAAGCTGCACCCAGACTGGATGAAGAACCTGTGCTGCAATGGGAACATTATCACTTTGTTTTGCAGGCACCACCCTGCTCTGACCAAGATTCGTCTGTGCATTTCGCAGTGTACTGTCGGACTGATCATGGGGAATACTGGGACAATAACGATGGCCAAAACTACACATTAAAGATTCAGATCCCTTGATGAAATTGTGGTATTTGACAATTTGATGGAATGATCAGTAAGGGGGTTTAATAAACTGAAGCTAACTGTACCTGCAGATATAATAAAATCATGATTATTTGTCTGTCTATTAACTTATTTTCAATTCAGTGTATTTATTAATTTTACTTATTCATTTTAGCTGACGCTTTTATCCAAAGCGACTTACAATTGCTATATATGTCAGAGGTTGCACGCCTCTGGAGCAACTAGGGGTTAAGTGTCTTGCTCAAGAACACAATGGTGTGTCACAGCGGATTCGAACCCAGGTCTTTCACACCAAAGGCGTGTATCTTATCCACTACGCCATCACCACCCCTATAATGATAATATACTGTATACGTTCATCAATAATGTTGTTATATTTCCTTTACAAGTCTTACTCAAAATTTTTCATGCTAAAAACATGAGCTCCATTGGTTTAACACTACCATTTAAAGGTTTAGGATCACTTCACTGAAATCTTTCTCATTAGGCCTTTATATATTATGATTGTGCTTCATTCATTAAAAGAAAAAGCTTTTGAATTGGATGATTTTGAATAAAAAGTATCCATTACAAAAAAACATTTAAAAAGCATCTTTAGTAACATAATTAGTTACATGTCTATTCTTTAGCCATTTTTTATAGCTTTGATATCTTATTCTGAAACGGTAGTGTATGCATTACATTTATTCACTTAAAACTTTACATCAACATATACAATTACAATATCCTGTGATAAACATTACATTTTACATGGACTGGTACAGTTTGTACACTACAACACAGATTTGTCATTCACAAAGGATATACAAACACATAGCAGTATTAAAGAAGACACTTATAAATGATGATCTCTCTCAACAACGGTCCTCTGTGAAGAATACATCTGACCAATTGATACCTGTGAAACATGGATTTGTGAAAATTAATTTACCTGAAGAACGTCAGCTATTTTAAACACCTACTATTACGTCATCTTAAAAATATGTAATTAATTTTGGATTATTTGCATAGCTTGCCTGTCTCTTGATGATTGCCAGATTCTCTCTAGCCTGATTCAGTAGCATATCAAGTGTTTTTGGGTTGTCAACATTAATGTTCTCTCTGAAGCCGTCCTTCACTCTGCGAAGTGCGTATGTTCTGAAAGTAAAGATTATGATTTTAAACACCAAATAAAAATAAACTATATTTTCTTATACATTAAAAAAATACATTGCTAGTACATACGATGTTATTCGTTCATCATGAAGTATTTATTTAAAACATTAAAAGTTATTGCACACAGGTCTCCGAACTATGCAAGTTAATTTCAAAAAATTAAGTACATTTGTGACATAAAGAGACAAGCACACACGAGGGAAATACGTCGGTACAAGGCATACCTGTAGTTATATGAAGGAAATTTTTTACTTTCTTTCATAAGCATTCTGTAGAGAGAGATCACTTGCGTCCTGCTGCACGACGCCATGTTGAATTTTTTAATTTTCTTCTCGTGTTGCATAACGCTAGTCTAGCTGTATATCGCCATCTAGTGTTACCCTCAGATTGCAGAGGAACGCAATAAGCTAACATTCCTCCACTTAATGATCGTAAAGAAGATATTCATAACCTTACAGTAAATCTATCCTGATGCAATATAATGGTTAACAGTTTTATCTCTTGGTCCATTGTATTGACTATAGATCTATTTCCAATTGATTTTAAGAGACATGCAGAGGGCGGGGGGCCAGCATCATATCATGTTAGTGAGACTTAGATTAACCGTATTTGTGCCTGGCTGGAGATGCAAAAGAAGATCCCCAGGGTCACATCGTGACTGACTGTGCCATATGGGATCTCTTTTAATGACTGTTAGCATAAAAAAAAACACTTTGTTTTGGTAAACCATTCTCTGCAAGCATGTGAAAAAATAAGTAATTGAAATTTGTCTCCCCCTGTGATGTCAGAAGGGGATAATACCACGCCTTAATCTGCACTATCCAACCATGTCACTGCCGTTAAGTGCAGAGATCAGCTCATTTGCATTTAAAAGGACACACCCTTTTTTGCTCACACCTACAAAGTGGCAGTTATAACATGCTATAATAAATTATATATATGGTATTTTGAGCTTGAACTTTACATACGTACTTTGGGGACAATTGACATCTTAAAAATGTATTGTCAAATGTCCCCTTCAATATCAGTGCATTCAGAACTCATGGTGAGATCCATAAGTCTTTCTCTCTTTGTAACTCTCCCTTCAAGCACGTCACCTATGTGTATTATTTATCCTCTCCTCCTTTTATGTCCACAGGGTCCACATAGTATCTGCCTGCCCCATTTACTAACAGAACCTACTGCATTATTAAAAACCAGAAATAGCCTAACCTCTTTACTGCTGTAGCCCTCACAACTGAATTGGAGGGGAACATGATAGTACATTAGTCATTTTAAAAGACATACAGTAGCTCTATTTAACGATCAATCAAGTCGTGTGCATTTGAAGACATTTTATATGATGTATTTAAGATGTACAGAATTAGAGAGACATGACAACTCACCAATTAAGACTACAGACCGTATCACACCACCTGAATGATTCATGGGGTTGCAATTGTTGCAGACTTGTTTGACAGGTTTGTGTCTGAAATAGACTAAATGAAGTCCAAAGGCTTCTTTGGAAGAGTATCGAACATGGAAAAGATGACACAGAATTTACTATAAGTGTTGGGAGGGACTATGAAATCTGAACAAACATCTTTAAACTAGACCTGATCTGGCACACAAGTTAGTGCTGCCATAACATTAAACTTGCCTGCACATGCAGTAGAGACAACTCAATAGAAAATTCTAGAGCTTTCTGTCTTGATTATTTGAAGATGAATAGAAATCTTTTGTATCATTTCTCAGAAATGAACTCTTTCCGTAAAGAAAGATCACTACAGAGGAGTTGTGCAGTTAATGTGAACTGCTGAGTGGTTTATTTTGTTTGGGATGCTGTGAGTCTGGTGTCACTGAATTATTGAACATTTATGAGTCACTTTTTGAGAGCTATATAGTTTCTGGCCTGAGGGTTTTATGTACAGAATGAAGACAATTTATTTGCATGTTTTAAATGTTAGTGATATTTATTCAATACTGAATCAGTTTATATAACCCATTTAATTCCAAATTTATCCATGAAAATACCCAAATTATGTGTCATTAGTAACCCTCTGAAATAATCAACAATTTTTTGTGAAAAATATGTATTAAGGTCACTCACGATAATGTGATACCAAATTAATTGTATACTTTATAATAAGGTTGTATATGTTACCATTAGTAAATGATAGATAACACTAACAAAGATTAAAAAATATCAGCTCATATCAGCATTAAAAGACAATACACGCCAACATAAGATTAAACAACAATGTAAAATAAAATGTATGTTTCTACTCATATCTTTCAAATTCAGAAAAAGACTACATTTGTATTGTTTTTATTTACTCTACAACACAGGCTATCTAACAGAAAGACAGATGTGCCTAATGAGAGCACAATCTCTTCAGGGAATGTTTAGGATGCTCAGCACAGCACGAAATTCTAACCAGGTCAAGTCTTGATTTAGGGGCTGTGATAGAGAGCAACTGCATTTCTTATGCCATTTATATTCCACCAGAGATGTTTCCTTCTGTCAAAAAAGGCAATATGCTATGTGCATTGGATGCTGTGTCTCTTTTGTCTAAGACAGATTGTAATGCTGGAGAAAACCTTAAAAATAGTGTTAATATACAAAAGTTGTGATTGAATTGTATTTTAGGTGTTTCAGTTGTAACACAAGATACATACAGAATCTGTATCAGTATCTGTACAGTATCTCAACGTATTATGCTTAATAGTCTATTATGTGCACATAAACACCAAATGATTTCTTTAAAGAGGTGCTGGTCCGTATATTGTCCATTGAGAAAAGGGTCTCTGGTCAGATCTTCAAGTTCATTACTCAAAAGCAAGCTGTGTTACCAGTGTGGTAAAACAGATCAGCAGTATCTTATCCATTGGAAATACAACCCTGGACACTTCATTATACCCAGAGCATAATTCAAACAAACTTCCCTGATAGTTTAAACTCCACGACTGCAGCTTCAGATTTTCCCAGATCTCTGTCGCTCCTTCTTGACAATCTGCAATTGCTATGGAGGCACACGAGTGGAAGTCCTCCCAATATCTGCATGTAGATAAACATTCTGTTTGACATTTTTTATATTTATCAGTCTAAGCCATAAATTGCATGAGTTTTACTCATGGTAATATTTTAGGTTACAAAGTAATTTTTGAAAGTCTTGATGCCATATATGATCACCATTATCGGCTACTGCTACTCGCACATCTTCTTTCACTTGCAAAATTGATTATATATGACCTTGCCTGTGAAACAAAAGTCTCATAATCTAATTATGATAAATCAAATTTAAATTTTTCAGTCATTCATTTAGCCTTTGACATGACCTTACTCCGTCAATATTAAAGGCGGGGTGCATGATTTTTGAAAAACACTTTGGAAAAGGGAGTCTGGTCAAGAACCAAAACACACTTGTAGCCAATCAGCAGTAAGGGGCATGTTTACTAACCAACATCATTGCCTGGGTTGCGTATGTGTGGGGCGGGTCTATCAAAAGAAGGTCCAGATTCTACTGGTCAACATTGGCTTAAAGAGATCATGCACCCCGCCTTTAAACATATCAAGGCTATATTTTCACAGGATTTTCACAGGATTTTATTTACATTGTGTATTTTATGTAGAAAACAAAGTCTTGGTTTTCACAGACTAGGTCACGTATATTTATTGATTTACTTTCAGTGATTATTGTAGACAAAGTGGTCTTACGAGCAGATGGTCTGTAGGTTTTCTCTGTCGTCCAGCTCTTGGGAATAGTTCATCATGTTTTCTCCAAGGCCAAGCAAACAGTCAGAGAAGCCTTTAAATACTGTTTCACAGGTTCCTGCAGTGCATACTGCCTGAACCAAAGAAACTGAAATACATCAAACTAAATCAGCTAAAATAATACACATCATAATGAGAATTTTGCCCAAGGTCTTAAAAATATTAGATTTGAATTCATTCCTAAATTGCAAAAACTCATATTAACAAAACTGTGACCCTCCTTTACAAGAACCAAATATTAACACAGTGTAATCACAGTAAGATTAATATAACCATTAGTTAAACACATCATATACATTTTTAATGATGATAAAGGTGTCTCCTAAAAAATCACCTTTGAAAGGCTATTAAACATTTTTTTTTCTCAACACGTATGAAAACCTGAAAATTATTAACAACTTTTTGAATGACTTACCTAATTCCAACGTGAATAGAACTGAGCTGTATTTATTGGACGAAGTCAGACCCATCCTACCATTAACAAAACCAACAGACTGTGAAGGAGGTCCGTGATTGCTTACTTCCTCTCATCAGGAACAATTTGCATTTCAAAGAAAATAAAATTACTTCTGTCACGAATCCCCAGATTCCCCACAGCTGCCTGGGATAAAGTGGATAGTTGAGAAATAGATGTCAGCAACGTTCACCCGCCCCCCACCGCTTAATATGACGCAAGCATGCACCTAACAAATAAATCCTCGCGTTTTATTAACATGATTTTAAGTAATAATAATAATATCTTAAATCACTTATTATATTTGTATACAATGTTTTAGTTATTAAAATAATAGTGAAGATCCCGCAAATTAATGGAATATATAATATTGATAACAATATTATTATGATTAATATTAATTATATTAATAAAATGTCAAAACTCTGTCAAATATCTTTCTTATACAAATGCAATTATTATACAACTATACACTCTTTTACCAAATATGAAATTTCTTAATACAAAAACCTTTGATCATTAGTTTCATACCAGAATACTTAACAAGAGTCTCTATCAAACCTAAAATAGCGGTTAGGGTACGCTTGCAGAGATGCGTTTGATAAGCAGTTGCAATCGTTTTCCAACAGAGGGTGTTGTTGTCAAAATAGGCTAGTATGCTCGTTGTGTTACTGGATACTGGAATACGTTTTTTACCCTCATCCGTTTGTAGGCTACTGTGTTCATATCATTTTTAATAATAGTATTAGTAACATGAATATTTGCATATAAATACATTTAAACACTCATTATGGATCTCACAGCTGTATTATCTTACCAGTCAGCATTATTAGAAATATTTCAGTTTCTAAAATATTTATAGTTTTTAATCTATTTTATTCCATTATCTTCTATTATCTAAAAATCTATTTCAATAACTGTTAACTAATTTATTTTTTATCCTAATGAAATAAAAAAAATGCATGTTAATAAACACAGAATAACTGAAGTTTTTGCAGGATGGAGAACACTATATAGGCCATAGGCATTAGGCAATTATCCAGGTTACAGTGGGTCATAAGCATTAGTATACCAGCACAAGGTCACTCTTGTGTGATTACATAAGTGATGGAGAGACTGCTCTCTAGTGGTAGCTTTCTCAAAAACCACAAAAACAAAGTATGAGAGTTTAATTATATTATCTGATACATGTATATATACTTTTGTCAAATCTACTAAAGGAGTAGAGGGTACATCACTTCCCCAAAGTTAACCACATGCTACTAAAGCTTTAATGTTTGTGAATTTTTAAACTGAGGGCTTGCTCAGAACTGCATTATCAACTGTGCACTTCCCTAAAGAAAATGCAAACCGTTTACTGAGCAAGAATCTGTTTTGCTGGTTATGTCAAAAAAGCTTGAGTGTTTGTATTCTAATATAACTGCTTTGAGAACAATTGTCTTAGTTAACTATGTTCTGGGTTTGTCATTTTAGAAAGAAAACTTAAAAAACTGTGATAATGTTTTACAAAAGAATAAATACAAATTCTTGTTTTTAAATTTCTGTAACATGGCAGTTTTTCCATCCCTCACAAAATATATTTTTAGTCTTTCCTATGTCAAGACACATCATTTTACCTTCAAATTGAGCAACACATGGAAGCAGCATGGAGGTGGGAATAAAAATAAACAGCCTAATTTCAGCTAATTTTGTCTGGATTTAAGGATCTAATTGGTTTCATGTCAAACTTCTGTATTAAATGTGTAACCAAATGCATTTTCAAGATAGTTAATTTATGTTGAGAAATTTGATTGTTTATGTCACTTCACAACAGATACATCCTTGCATATACAATATTTAATGGCAAATAAAAAACAAGATATACCCAGACATTGTTTATCTGCATTTAAGTAATATTTTAGGTTCATGAAGCCACAGTTTATACAGGACTTTTAATATGTAAAACTGAAATATTACACTGAGATGGTTTAACCTCTGATTGTTCTTGTATTCGGATAACTAATTATTTATGTATGAGATTATTAAATACTGTACATTGGAATATATTCCCTGATTACTTCATGTGTTTTTAATTTATTTTTTATTTGATGACGAATTCTGTTGCAGTGTGACGACCAACAGGTGTTTTGTCTTGTGATAGCAAGTAGGCGCCAAAGCGCGATGCGTATTGCATCATCAGTATTAAAAGTAGGTGTACTGTTTTCTCTGACGTAGGGGTTTGTTTACACTTTTATGTAATAGCCTACATTACGTTACCTAATAAAAATAGTTTATTTATTATTTCTTCAACTCATGAAATATAACATTTCAAAAACTTTTTTCCAGTTTGCTTAATGGACATCTATTTATCTTTATGTGTATAAAGAATTGGATGAGGCTGGACAGGAGTGGAAGTGAAGTTTTTCACCCCTCCCGTAGAGATGCTCACAGCTGAACTCCAGTGGCAGCCTCAGTAACACACGTCCCCTTGGAGACTAGAGCAACACGTGATGCGTCTACTTATCACGTTCACTGAGCAGCGCTCAGGAACACACTTTGAGGAAAAAGTGACTTTTCTGAACCTCATTCGTCGCAAGTGTCGATGGCCATCATCGCTTTAGGGAGCTAAAACAGTAAACGTTGTGAACTATCCAGTTGGCGAACTTTGCACATCCTCAAATGCGCCATTTTGATCGCTCTCCGGAACAAGTTTGTAGTTTTTTTCGAAGTCCATCATCTCTTTTCACCATCACCATGTCTTAGCGCAGTCTGCCCAACCCCGACAAAGTCAAACGTAAGTACCGACAAGTTTTCTCAAATTTATCGCATGTACGTTCTCCATCATGTCGACTGCAAACTTTATTGGCTGCATACTTGGTTGTAAGTTTTTAAAACTTGTTAGGCCGAAGATGTCGAGGTGATGTCCGATGTTTTTTTTTTCGCACAGGGTTTGTGTGCTTCCTCGTTTCATTCTCGCATCCAAAGGTTTAACGCCTGACTACAGGAATTTACTCGCGTCTAACCAGCGCACATGCGTTCACCCAACTTACCTGCCTTTAACTTTATGTCACAAATATGGCTTTTCTCTCGATTGACACAAATGAGTTTAGTTCAAACATTGATATCAAAAGTGAATCTTTAATTTTGAGCCGAAGCATCCACATCTTTGAACTTTGATCGAGGCTAACGCGTGGGGGGTTGGACACGCTTCCCTTTATATTTTGACCTTGCAGGGACATTTTGTATCTACGTTTCATTTGCGCTTTCGACATGTTTTTACGATGGATACGGTATTATTGATTATCATACAATCAGTGTCGTGTGTGTCAAACGTCATAAACTTAGTGTTTGGGAATGTCAAACTTTTAAAGGAGGAAGTTCGCTGTCGTCGGTTTACTCGCACGAGTTATCTTTGGGCTGGGTTTGGTGCACGAGATGATCACATTTAGTCGGCTCTTATATTTGAAAAAAATAAACAATATTGTCAAAGTCCTATCAAATGTATCGATTCGTGATGATTTTCCACACGTCGAAACTTTCTCAGCGATCTGCTTTGATGCATCATTTTTTGCGCGTGTCCGTGCTCGTACCCTCCTCCCATCATCCTCGCGACTCTCAGGAGAATCTGAATGCACAGAGATCCGGATGAGCAGTTCACATTCCTTTACCAAATTCAACACTGGGCTTCAGCAGGATTTCAGTGGCAGCATCATTCAGTCACACTCACATTTCTCTTTTAAACAATTGCTTTAAGTTTATAAGGTTATTCGCACAGGTATCGTGGACATTGCCTTGATCACTGTGAGATGTAACTGAAAATATTTTGTAGCCTACAAATGATAAAATATTTAATAATCTATGAAAGTGACGATTCATTTGTGAACTTAATTTTAACAGATGCTATTTTTTATGGAAATCAAAAATTACCCAAACCATAGGGTAATACATTTACAACACAAATATGATGACTGTCTCGAGACTCGGGTGTCGACACTAGAATATATTTTTTTTAATTACAATGGTGGGCCCCAGTCCCCTGCATATATACGTGTAAAGGTGCATTTAATAAGCCCCCATCACAGAGCCAGTTTGTATCCCGCCCCCCGATAACGACCCTGATTTTACTACAGTTTTTTGTTAATTTGTATAATATTTGCATAAGCCTTTTTGCATTTTTTCTTTGAACGTTAAATATATAGAGATGATAAGTACTCATTTTTCTCTGCTTGAAACATGCATCTAGCCAAGCTAAAACAAATCCTCAATTTCCTAATAGAATAGCTGCTCCTACACTTCCAGATGATGAAGGGCGGAGATCTGTTTGTTCAGTACAAATCAGACACGTAAAGCAAGAGGGCCATTGAAAATTCAAAGGCATGTTCGACTAAACACTCAACCAGTGGTCGGGACTGTAATCTCCTCTGTCCTCAGCAGGGAGTCGCCAGAGTTGAATAGAGAAAACCTATTGTGACCCATCAGGGCTGCCATGCTGATACTAGGGATAGAAAGAGGCCATCAGTTTATACCCCACTTGGTTTTCAAAACCTCTATAAAGAGTCTATACATCCGACAAATTCCCATATAGTCATTGACTGAGTGATTGCTATTTGTCTGTTTGAATATCGAGGCCCAGACGTTGTACTATATGCATCCTAAAAGGCAAGGTCATTAACTTTGATTGATTAAAACAAATTCACTCAAATCAACTTACTGGTAAACTTCCCTTGACAAACAATGTCTAACGGTGATTGTTTACACAGTGTAGAGAATGAGTGGTCAGTTTGTTTGTAATGGAGTGCATGAAGAAACTAGTTGGTCACCTCACTGAGACTTTTACCCCTAGTGATGGGTGTTCTATTCACCCATCCAGGGGTAGTGTTGGGCATCCTGTTACTCTCTGGACCTATTTTTAACCTGTCTATTTTAGATAAGATTATGTTCCTTCTCCTTCGTAGGGAATGGGAAGCCTGATTTGGTCCTGTGGCGTTGGGTGAGATATTGTGATACCTGCGGGGTAAATAAAAATTAGTTTTGGGCAGAAGGATTTGAACTATTTACACGTTTTAATAGTATTTAAAGAGCCCTGGATTGATGATTGATAAGAGCAATGACTGTGAAAGATTTCTGGATAAAACTTTTCTAAATTTTATTATTCTACACATCTTTCAATGCTAATGTTTATTTGGCTAAAAGATGTAAAACAAATACTGTTAATATGCTGTTCCTATTTCTTAAATTTAAAGTACTTTTAGTAGTTAGTTTCACTTTTCGTTTTGTTTCTAAGTCTTAAAAAAACATAGTTATAAGTAGTAGGATATGGATGACAGGAAATAGAGCAGCTTCTGTGGATAGAGGAAGTTAGAAAACAGAAATAATAGGGACCGTATCTTTTCCCTGTTAATGTCAAAATTAACTTATAGTCAATCAGACAGGTCATAATAATAGACAAACTGTGATCATCCTTGATGTGTAACCACAATCATGACTTCTGTTAAACTTTTTGCGTAAACTAACAGTCCTTCCTGAGGGATCTTTTGAGCTTTGCCTTTTTTGCGTTTGTCTGTGAGAGAGAAGAGATGGCGAATCACGTATGGCTTTGCAAGCCTCCTTTGCCTCCTCCTTCTCCTTCCTTCTGACTCCGCCCCTTTTCTCCCACCCTGCCCCTGTTGCTGACTAAACGGTTTTGTCAGCTGGCAGTTGCCCCACAGTCTGTAAATTTTTGATAGCTTTAGAGGTGGAACGATGAGCGGGGAGGCGGGATGCTGAAGGACAGCTCTTCAAGCTTAGTAAGAGTTAGTGAGGCGGTGGAAAAGGAGAAAGAGAAACCTGGGGAGATGGCAGGTCTAGTCACATTGTGAAACCAGTTCGTCTTGTAATAGCATTCTTTATGTTTTACGCTTTCCAGTTTTATGTTCTAGCATTGAACAAACGTTTGAAAGATGTGAAAATATGCCTGTGGCTTATACACGTGTATCACATTCACATAATGGATGAGGAGTTTTTGTTTTTGCAAACAGAACCTTTGACTGATGACCTGACAAGCTTACCAGGCATTTGTCAGAAAACTGTTAATCTAATAACATAAAACCATTCACCATGACAGCATCATGCCTTAATAAAGTTGTGACTTCAGTTTTAGCCCCTCGTAGTGATTCATTCAATGGAAAAAGAAGTGAGTTCGGGAGTGTTTATGACTGTCTATTTATCTGGAGAATATAGGCGTGTACTGCAGGTTAAGAAACCATTGTCGTCATTGTTATATGTAAAATGATGACACAGATACCTTCATAGACAATCATTTATAGGCAAAGAAAGTTGCACAGAGAAACATCCCGGCTGCTAGCTAGCGGGACAGATCCTCCTCTGTGTCTTTGAGAGTGATGTGCAATGGGAAACAGATGTGGCTGGGCTCTTAGCTCGGTGCCTTTTCTTCAAAGAGTCTCAATCAGCTTGTCAGTATACAGAACGACTTTGTGAAACATATTTTGTCAGCTTTATAGATTGTTGCAAAGTGCTTGTCTGTCAGTTTTGCAGCACTGGTAGAGGGTTAGAAAATGAAAATAAACTGCATGTTTGTTTAGTGACAGTATAATGTCCAAGTAATAATCCTTTGGCGTTGGCCCCGTTCAAGAAACTGATGATTGATTCTTGGCTCAATCATTTGAGGTTTTTATCTTTATAGATTTTGCAGTAAAAAAACGGCAGGACGAGGAGTTTACCCCTGGTCATCAGGACAGGGATCCAATCTGGTGGCAGTAGGGTGATGGAGGGGGTTGTAAACATTGCCGTTAAGCAGTGAAATGACGGCCTGTTTGAGAATCTTTAAAACAGAAGCCACATTCCAATTGGCTGAGATGAATTAATGACGTAACAGCATTTCCAGTAGCGAGAGACTAAATTTCCTACTGTTTTTGCTGAATTAAGATATGACTCAAATCATCATCCATCTCATTTGTGAGCATGTCATGGCACATTATCACAAGATCTTCCGAATCATCTGATGACATGTTTAGTGTTACTCTTTCGTAAGCTATATATTTTGATTTCATCAGCCCTATTGGAACACAACACAGTTAGTAACAGGTTATGAAGTCATGGGTAGGCAAAGATGCTCATAGTTAGCTGTTATCATTTGATAGTATTTAGTTGATTCAGGCATTTCTCTAGCAGCCTCTCCCTCAATGCCTCGAGGCAGTGTAGACAATGGACCAAAAATGGCATCCTTTCAGGATAAGATACCAGGCCACTCCCCGTCTCTTGCAGCATTAAGAGCATAAGGCGGACAGTGTTTTCTGCCTACCCACCATTCTAGACCATACTAATGTCTGCTAATCCATGCTTGCTACAGTAACAGCTTTGTCCACATGCAAACAATATTTGTTATTTAGAAGCTGATTTATGTTGTTAATATTCGCACTCGCATTTAGCAGCTTGCATAAGTCAAGTCAAGTTATTTATATAGCATTCTTTCACAAAGCGCATTGTTTGGCGAAGTAGCTTTACAAATATCGCAGTAATGGTACATATTCCATAAGGTTTATATATGTGTTTGTAGACCCCCAGTGAGCAAGCCAACTGTCGTAGGAATGAGTTACTCCATATGTTGGTTAGTAGCAAAGGGAAAAAAACTTGAGAAACCCGTCTCGGCTGAGGGTGGGCCCCAGTTCTCCTTCAGCTATACAGTTCTTCCTAAGATGTAGTCTATGGCATAGATGTTTTCAGTGGGTTAGAGGCAATTCATCATATTTGCATAGCTGAACAATACACTCTTAAAAAGAAAGGTGCTCCAATGGTTCTTCACAGCGATGCCATAAAGAACTTTTTTGGTTCCTCAAAGAACCATTTCTTTCATACCTTTTTAAAATCGGAAAAAACATTTTCCGCCACAAATAGTCTTTTGTAAAACAGAAAGATCTTTATGGAACCATTTAAACAAAGGTGCAAGCAAACATGAAGCAAGCAAAAACAGGGAATATACGATTGATGTATACGAACCAGATGCAACTCCTTGGGCTGCAAAGTAAAATTCATTGCTTTTAAACAGGAATGATCAGTATTACTCTAGCTTCATGCAAATTTTTAAAACTTGGAAAGAAACATGCGACTTCTTTATTAATCGAATGAAGTATTTGCAAAATCATTTGCAAGAAAGTTTTAGGTGGGTATTAAAGAGGAGAGTATTCCTGAGGGAACAGGAGTGAGAAAACAAAACATGGAAACAAGGCAAAGGTCACTCTTGATTCTTTTGTAGCTTGGTTCATCTCAGGGTTGCAGTAAATATTAACTTGCTTATCACAGAATATAGTACATGTTCCTCTAGTCTACTAGAATTAGACAAAGAACTTGATGTCAAAATGTGCACTAATGAGTTATTTTAACCAGAGGATTATTATTTTAATCTGTAATATTAAAGATTATCCAACACAGTTATGATTTGATACGAAAATGTGTCAAAATGTGAATTAAAATTCCTGTAATCCTTTAAAAATGTCTGTAATTAGTATATTTAACAAGAGTTTGGTGTAAACACTTGGACTCGTTCATCTCAACTTGTCCAGGTTGGTAAAATAAAGTAAAATTCATTTCTTTCTAAACTGGGTTTCTTGCTCCATAGTGCCCTCCATCGCCACACCAAACTCAGTACTTGTGTGTAGGTTAGGGGTGTAACGGTACGTGTATTCGAACCGGACCGTTTCGGTTCAGGGCTTTCGGCACGGTGCACGCGTGCACCGAAAGGCCGAATGCATTTTGTGTGCGCCTGTGCGGAACATAATACGTGCGTTTCCGCACGAACATATTAAGTGGCGGAAGTCTCCGCGTTCAGCGCAAGTCTTCTGTCAAACATATAACATAATTCGGCCCGCAGAAAGATTTTTATTTACTTAGTTGTATATCCGTTTGATTATTGGTGTAAACGTTTACGTGTCATATCTAAAAGCGCATGTTAAACGCGTGTCAACGCGCTGCTTTGTTCTTTCAAAAGTGCGTGAGAGGATGCACGTCTTTCGTTGCTACGCATTCATGAGACGCGCTTTCTGTGACAGCGAGAATAAGGAATGCGTGATCAGATTTTTCATCTGCAGATCACGTCAATCATATCATTGTCACAATGCGATCAGCTGGTCGGGACAGAGAAGAGCTGTAACCCGGGCTTACTCAGTTGTTACTCAGCTACGGAGGGGTTCATTAGTAAAGTCACAGGCAGCTTACATTGACGACACAAGCAAAGATTAGGATAAACGTGCAAAAGATCAAAGATGGCTATGTATGCAGCTCACTAATCTCAAAATGAGTGTATAATAAGTATATCATCATGTTGCTTGCTATGCAGTTACACATAGAGCAGTAATATTATTTTTTATACAGAGATGGTACATAGCCAATTCAATACTGTGAGTTAAACAATCCAAAATAAATCAAAACAGAAAATTTTTGGTGGCAAAAATGTAGGCTAATAGTTCATTAATGTATTCAGGAATTGAATTTGTTACTTCAAGGTTTTAGTAGAAAAAGTTTAAGAGAAGGTTAAGAAAAGAGTTACCTTCTGTTATAAAATAATGTAAAAAAGAACTTTGCAGTAGTATTTTATTTATAATTTTTTCATTTTATATATATTTTATATGTTATATTTTAATAAAAACTGTTTTAAAAAAAAAGTGTAAACAAATTGTAAAAAAAAAGTTTATAGTAATAAACAACCTGCAGTTTAATGTTTGCATTTTTCCCTTACTGTACCGAAAATGAACCGAACCGTGGCTTCAAAACCGGGGTTCGCACCGAACCGTGATTTTTGCGTACCGTTACACCCCTAGTGCAGGTTATTTTAAATATGTGTGTTACGTGAAAAGCCATATTAATATGAACAAAGACAATTATAGCCTGTCAAAAAGTTTTTGGTACTTTCTTTTCTGTGTATTGTTTTTTGACATGCTTATAAAACATGCATGTTGCTACACAAATGTCAAGATAATTTTTAAGTACGTTTTTTTTCTGAAAACATTTTTAGTTTATTTACATATAGACTATAGTCTAACATCTATCAATTGAGGTAATCTTTAGATAAGATAAACAACAAACAATTAAATAGATAAGATTTACCTTTGTCCAGCCTTCTGCAACGGCACAAAGATCTGTTTTATCTGCATTTACACAGTGTGCATGAAACATCTATCAACTTACTAAAAAGTTTTTTATTTTTCAGCATCCTTTAATTATTTCTCCTTAGATATTTCTTTACTGCCTTGAATAGAAAATCCAATGACGTTTTCGGCACCGAATCATTGTGTTCACCAGTGGTGACCGGTGACTACTTTTTAAAGAGCTTTTTCGGAGGCGCACAATGCTAAGCTCGTCACAACATTTATTTAGCCCGCCATGTGTGTGGCTCGTCATTTCAAAATATGTGTTGGATGCGTCATGTCAGACTACCTGCCTGCTTGGTTTATGATAAATGGAGCTTACGTTTGCCAGATACTTGCTTAATCTCATGTGGAATCAGAGTTTATTGTTTAGTAAGTGTCTTGCGAGTATTTTGTGAATGTGAGCGTCTTTTTTATCATAAACACTTTTGATGCGCGTGCAGCAGGCATGAATTTTGACAAGACACATGATGTACATAGGTTCGCAACAGACGCATATTTACATTTAGTCATTTAGCAGATGCTTCTGTCCATTTTGATATGACGAGCAACAGACATAACACTCCGAACACATATTTTGAATCTGGCCCTGCGGAAGAGAAGTCACCGTCCGCAACTGATGTTCACCAAGGCAAAGTGCAAAGGATTATAAGTAGTGATGCAATGAAATTAGAAAAAATATGTTAAAGAAAGTTTTTGTATAATTGTATTAATATAAGACTTTTTAGTTTCATTAATTTAATGAATTGGAGTTTGACCACAAAACCAATAACTTCAAACCAATAAAATTACCTTTTTTGAAAATAACACACCAAAATTGGATGAAAATTAAACAAAACTAAATATTCGTTTTTTAGTTTTATGCAACAGAAGCACATTTAACAGTTTTTTATCTAAATAATTAGGGATGCATCAAAAAATCAACCGGCGAAATTTGTCCAAAAGTGGAATTATCAGTTTTGGCCGAAAGAAAAAAATGAATGAAAATAAATGCCCATCTTCCACACAGATTTCAGTCTCACTGCAGCCGTAATCACAGCGCTACACAGCAAACGCGATCATGACAGTTGTGTGCAAATGGACACACAACATTTTTGGTGCATTCTTAATTATAAGGCTGCCCAGAGTTAGGGTTACTAGGTTTACCGTACTACCCATGTGTGCTTATGGATAATGTCCACAGAAAATAGCTTTAAAGATGTGCACTATTAAAATTAGTGCTGCACAATTAATCGCATCGCAATCGCAATCGCAATGTCAGCCTGTGCAATTATATGACAGCAAAATGTTGCAATTATATTAAATAAATCCATGTGTGGACTTGTTAACACCAACTTTCTGATAACAGTTTGATGATTTTCCTTGCTGTTTAAAAAAAAGAAAGAAAAACGAACAAAAAAGGTAGTGCATGTGTGACATGCACCTGTGTGGTGTGTGCGTCGTCACTTGTGTGTGCGCAGCGCGGAAATACCAGAGCGAAGATGGATGCAGAGGAGATTGACAGTGATCTGGTAGCTAAAAAAAACTCTACGTCTGTTGTATGGCGGTATTTTGGATTTAGGATTACTGACACTGAGCAGTTGCTACATCACGTGGCAATAAGAAAACATTTCTAGTTTTACAAATACACATTTTAGCATTATCACTAAACTGTGTGTGGATTTTCCTTAAAACCCATCAAGTTGACTCATGATACCATTTATTATAATCGCAATCGCACATCGCAATATTAGCATGAATAACCGCAATGGGAAAAATTACCCAAATCGTGCAGCCCTAATTAAAATAGCTGAGGTGTTAATTTTAAGGTGCTATGTTAAGAAGCCTCCAAACCACTTTTACCAGGTTCTGTGCATGCAGAAACCATCAATCTAATTTGATAACACTGTTAAATTATAATTGTGATGACAGTAGTATGAGTTAGCAATGTTATTGCTAAATGCAGACCAATTTTACACTGCTGTCCCTTAGAGCTGGCGAAAAAATTGTCCGCGATTCTCTGATTCTCATGCGTGTCTCATCAGTAAAGCCCGGTTCGGTGATTAGTAGTAAACCACTATTACCTGCTTTCAGATGCATTTATTACACAGAGGCAAGATCGTCTATTATGAACGCGATTTTGCCTAGCTTCTTGGTGAAATACAGCTCTGTGTAGTAAATGCCGCTCCATCTGAAAGCATGTTATGGCGATTTACTACTAATCACCAAACCGGCTTTACTGATAAGACATGCATGAAAATTGCAGGCGATTCTTTTTGCCCAGCTCTACTGTCCCTAGTGTTGAGCGATATGCCCCATTTTGAGATTGTCCTATCGTCAGCCTGTGAGATCGCAAATACACAATAGTATCGGAGGGCAGGGCAATAGTTTACTTACTTATTTGTTCATTTTTGACAAGCAACTTGATTGGTGGACAAAAAGAAGCTGATTAACTCTAAGGGCAACGCTGTCATGACCACAGCCTTCTTAAAATTAATGCAATTAATTCAAGCATGTCATTAAAGCTCCAACGCTCTGAAACTTCCTGCGTGCCAGGAACAACATACCGCTTGTTCAACCACCCTACAACCTCTCTAGTACAAGGAAATGGCAGAGCTGTGCTTATTACAAGCTCAGGTGCTAGAAGGAGTCCATGCCGTGCGTCCAAGGACCGAGCAAGAGTCCAAGATGTGCACGTTACAAGCTCTCACGCCAAAGTTAAGCCCACAAACCTTCTTCTGCAAGAAAAAGCAAGCAATGCGCATGTTAATAGGAAACTATGATGATTAAAAATAACTATCACCAACTATCGTCAAGAAAGCCAGCTATCGGCCATATGTATGACTATCATCGATACTCAAAACTGTCGTCTAACGGCACAACCCTAGCTGTCCCCTGCTCTAAACCAACTTCTGTGTATTACAGAAGTGGTCTGTCCTCTGGCACCAGAGCTTTTCAGAATGTCTCACAATGTGTCTGCAGTACAGTACCTCTGAGTACAGTGGATTATTTTGGGAGAGGCAGTTTGCTTTTTTACACCCTAGCTTTTGAAAAGCACCATGTGGATGACAGACAACCTCCGGCTGTTTCCAGCAGTTACTTGCTTATATACATTTTCCATAAGCTCCACAATCAGTATCTGACTGCTGAAACTGGATTGGCTGTTTTCAAGGACAGTGCCCTTGTGTAGGGGTGGGGTTTTGGGGGCAGTGGGCAGGACTCTGAATCGTTCACGGAGTGGAGACGGTGAATGGTGGTTTCTATGGTGCCCGCCGGTCAGTGATGTGGCTCTGTACTTTGATCAGGGTCCCCATCAGAAGATGAACATAAGAGTTAGTGTTATAAGTGTAAGAGGGAAAGAAACTACTCGTACACATGGTGTCGCCTCATCTCCTCAAACACATAATTCAGATGAAAAGTAGTTTATAATTAAGCCCGATCTGTTACTTATTTTACATAGAAGTAGCTTTGACATTGCACTGCTTGTTTGTTTTTATGCATGCACGCGTTCAGAGGCGCAATAGTGGGCGCGTTGAATAGACAAAGTCTGTCTCTGAAGATAAGGACTTTGAAAAAACTCAGTTGAAGGTGGGTGGAGAAGGACAGAGGACCAGAGCAAGATGGGTCGGGTGGATATAACAACCATGCCCTCTAAAACTGCTGGGCTATTTCAAAATAAACAGTTTGGTTAAATTAGCCATATTTTACCCATACATCATTTTGACAGCAACCCAGCATAGCTTAATTTAAATCCAACATTTGGGTTTGTCCATAATTTACCCAAATTATCCAGCATTTTTTATTGTATAAAAGTGTGTGTGTGCGTATGCAAATATGTAAGGAGATCAAATGCAGAGCGTGCTGGCATTCATTCATACACACAAGAGTCTGCGAGACACTAAGCAGAGAGTGCTAACACTCACAACGCTGCCAAATACACTTTTTGACCTACTTCAGCACACTAATACACTTGTATTGTCTGGTCTGAGACAGTGGCTGTCTATGAGGCCTTCAGGCTCATCCGTGTAAATGTGCTTCATCAGAGGATTCCTTCCACTGACAGAGAGAAGTACTTAAAGATGGGTTTGGAAAAAGAGGGATTTGGGATGGAGGAAATCTTGGGGTGGCAGGGGTTGTTGTGAAATAATGACCAGAAGTGTACGCTTGGGTGAATCTGCGCTGGGGTTTTAAATGGCCTGGAATGCTCAGTGCTGGAAATGGGTGGTAGTTTAGAAAGCTCGTCCTGCTATAGACGGTTTCAGCAGTAACAACATAAACAAGCGGCTTTCGTGGTCAACATGTAACTTTCGGTAAACTCCGCTAAGAATAAATAACAACAAAGTACTTTTAATGTAGTTTATTTATATAACAAGCAAAATAAACAACACGTAGATTACATAGAAAACCAAAACATTTTTTTTTCGAGGAGGTATTTGTTCAAGAGTTCAGTTTAGCAACTAGTCAGACCATTAAAAAAACAGAAACCGGAAGTAAAGTTCGGACCAGACGCGTTCCGCCTCACTGCACGTGCATCCGATGAAACCGTCTATAGGCATAAGTCATATTACATTTTTCATATTTAATAGTGCATTTTATACTCTTTAGTGTCAATTGTTTGCTAAAGCAGGATTAAAAATATATAATTCCAATAATATTGTGTTGAAAACAACTCTGGAAAATGTCAAGGGAAAAATGTGATTCATTGTACTAGGGATGCAAATTTAGGGATATAAAAATGCAATGTTTTGCAATAACCGAATGATTTTAATACCGTAAAACTTCAAATAATAGCCGGGTCCCAAATAGACGCCTGTCTCTTTTAGACGCCTGGTGTGACGACAGGTTTGGGTAAATAAACGCCTGTCTCAAATAAAGGCCTGGTCTTTTTTTTAGTTTCGGGTTGTATTTAATCTTCTAAAACCCGTCAGATAGTCTGTTTAAGACAGTTCTATGGTGCAGATTACACACGCTAAAGTTTTGATTACCTGTAGATGTCACGTGACAGACGCAGTCGTTCCGTTACTCATCACTATGACAACACAACGAGCTTCGTCGCCAGGATTGAGGTGATGATGACAGTAGCGAAGAGGCAATCGGGAGTCGGGACTTTTCCCTTTGGGCCAGTAGTGTTTTGAGGCCGCTGATAATAGCCGGGCTTTCAGTCTTTTGTCATGCATGCACTCCCGCCACACATTGTATTTCTCGCGCGGAAACACTATTTATCATATTTAATATGCTGCAGCGCCAAAATGTATCTGGCCGCACTGCTCTCTCTCTCTCTATCAAGCCCGTTCTAGTTCCCTAGAGTTCTAGTCGAGCGAGCCAATACAAAAAAAGAGAAAGAGGCTACACAATAGCCAATCAGAAAATAGCACTGTTGTATCTGGGTAAGATTTCACGCAACAACCAATAAAAAAAACATATCCTTGTTTGCTATATTTATACTGCCAATAATTTAAGACTGTTATTATTACACAAACTAATTTGTTAAACACATTCAAATTAAAAATAAAACGTAATATGTGGTAACCTCCTGATGTCATGCTGGAACAATTAAATTAAAAGCCTGTCTCTTATAGACGCCTGTCTCTTTTAGACGCCTGGTGTGATGATAGGTTTGGGAAAATAAAAGCCCGGGCTATTATTTGAAGTTTTACGGTACTTCAAAAAGGTCATGCATAGTCAGAGATAAGTGAGACCGAAAGTGATGGTTTCTTTTCCCAGAAAGAATATGAATATCAGTTTTTACATATATTTTATTATTATTCAAATAGATTTAACAAACTTAAAACATTATTATATTACATTTTGTATATCACATCACATTGCATTGTTTCTTTAATATCGTGCATACCTACATTGTACCTTAAAATTTTACATTTAAATGTTATTCAAAGTCATAGTAAAGGTAAGCTATACATTTATCACTACATGTGTGTTTTCTGGGTATCAATCCTATGACCTCTGCCCTGCTGATGCAGTGCTCTGCCAGTTGAGCTACAGGAACACAACATCTTACAACCTGCTGTCTATCTGTCACTGCCTTGTTTTCATTTGCAGAAAATGAAATGTTGCGTCTTCCCTGGCTAACGTCTGCACCGCAGTGTGTGTCTCATCTCAAAACAGCAGCTGTATGTGACAGGCGGGTCTTCTTACAGTATATGCACAGTTACACGTAGTTAGCACAGACTGTACATGTCCTAAAAAGAGAAATTGTTATATACCAAATGTTTTAGGCCTGTGATCGATGATAGCAGCATGCAATAGTCAATAGCTTGATGCACACAAACAAGACAACATTTTTGAGATAGGTTAAATTCAATCTATGCATTTTTCTTGACCGTCTGGCTTTGTTGCCTGAAACATAATGGTTGGTGTATGCAGTAGATGGTAAAGGTCATGTCAAGGCCACCTGTTTGGAGTAACAGCTGAGTGCTGCTTTGCCAAGGGCCTCATGTGGGCCCGTCCTCTCATGTTAACCCCTTATGGCCATTCAAGCACATTGAGGAAAATTCTTGATTTGTTTTGGCCTATCATAGCTCCCTCACCTGCTGCGGATCCAGCTGAACCCAGTTTAATGTTTTGGTAGCTGGTTTCATACTGGTCATTAACTGGTTTGAGCTGGATTGGTTCTAGCTGGACCTGCAATGATCCAACTGTTGTAATGTTTTACTCATCTTGCTTTTGAAATATGATATGAAGAAGAACTCCTGGTATGCGGTTCGCATCCTTTGCTCATGATAAAACAGTCCATAAATTTGTATTTTTTTTTTAAATGACCCATTAATTTAATATTTGCCATCTTGACCTCATGTGGTTCTGCTTTTGCCTAACTTGACCGACACTGTCATCCAAACATAATCACTGCAGCGTCTTGTGTAAAAAAGGGAAGTGTGCTGGAAGTGAAGCAGAAAAGAGATGAAGTTTATAAAGTTTGTGAGGAGAGAGGTGTAACCCAGAAAGAGTCGAGAGTTGAGCCGTAGAACCAGTTTAGCCAGAAACCTTCTCAGGGTGTCTCCTCTCGTGAGGAATCCTCCTCCTGGTTTCTCCTGTCGCTCCCATCTTCAGCAAGCCCCTGCCATTCTCACACCTCCCCCACTCAACACAAACACACATGCTGAAACTGATACAGGAACAGTATGGAGTGTAGAGCCAGCATAACGCGATAGCCTCATGAGCTAACACCTGCCCACAATCCAACACTTGCATGTGCCTATCACAGAAGGATGCAGACTTTTTATTTAATCCTCCTGTGAATATCATCACTGCATGCTTACCAAAGTCAAAATTTATGCAAAGTACCTTCAATGCATGCAGTCATTTAACAACTACCTATAAGCCATGCACTACTAAGTGAAATACTCAAAGAAAAAGAAATTAAAATCAGCAAATGATGCAAGCCAGAATCGAACCTACATCACCTGTATGAGCACCATCACATAATAATACCACTTCAGCTTCTGTGCTGCCAAAAATGTTTACCCTTTACCCTACTGTAAGACAAATCGGCATGTTTGACTTGGAATTCGCTTGTTTTGCGCATCGTGACAACCTTAAGCTCCATCCATCTGCTTGCTATCCATCTCCGTCGCTCCATAACATCATCCACCACTCCATCGTTGTCACTAACTCTTCATCCTCAAACTCTTGTGTTTCCCTTTTGTTCCTGCTTCTTTAAATGTCAGCTTTTGTGATAGCTTATTGTAAAATGTAGCATGCCTGTAGCATTTTCTTCAGCATTTACCAGAGAGGAAACTTGGCAGCGCATCTGACTTTGTGTTTTGTGATGGCAGCGAGTTTCAGTTTACCAGCTGAACAAGAGGCCTGAGGCTGGATCTCTCCTGTTACCTTCACACTACAGAGAGCACATCTGAAATGATGTTACTCTTTCTCATGTGGCATTTTCACATCACTGTGAATTCTTGAGATTGTTG
Organism: Paramisgurnus dabryanus; assembly: GCF_030506205.2. NCBI lineage: Eukaryota > Metazoa > Chordata > Actinopteri > Cypriniformes > Cobitidae > Paramisgurnus > Paramisgurnus dabryanus. The sequence continues at coordinate 24,246,019 of NC_133342.1, read as the reverse complement.
AAGCCTGACTGATTTCTCTCCTTTTTTTCTTAAATACTTGGTAGGTTGACTCTTTTTAGAAATATAACAGTTGTTTTGTGTATGTGCTTTTTGTTTTTAGTATGAGCAGAGGTCGCTGTCCCTCGTCCTGTGCCCGTGACCCTGTGCCTTCCTGACCCAGTGACGTGTTCAGCCCAGACCTTAAAATGGGTAAATATACCAAAGACATCTGACACTACTGACTACTTTAACTTTAAGAGAGAGTTTGCAAACATATGTGTTTGGTTCAGATGTCAGGTTAATGTCAAACCACAAAACCAAAACGACTAAATGTAAATGTCAGATCCCTTTATCCATACCCATGAACTTATCCTGAAACTATTTACCTAGTATTGATTTGACTGATGCTTTTATCCTCAGCGACTTAAGGCCAAAGTATAGTCCTTTTTTTACTTATACGCAAGTGCTTATGACCAGGGGTGCACATAACTTTTTAGGAGCACCTGGAGTTCCTTGATGCTCACCTTATTCGCCATATCTCTTTGGTTTAAACATGGTAGACGATTATGTACATAAAATAAAATATGCCTGGTAATTGTTTTTCACCCATGTAACCTTCATAAATAACTACTAGCCTAACTCGTATAAATGTCAAATATTGTTAAAGACACAAATAAATACAATATAACAAAAATACAAATGAAATAAACAGTGCTGTTCATGTTTTTAGGTTGGTCTATAGTTTTCACGTAGAGTACAGAAACTGAATAAAGTTATCGGATAATACCGTATAGTCTTTATGGTGTCAGTTGGATTGATCCTTATTAAAGTTACAAAAGTTATTCAGTCAAGACAAGGAAATTATTTGTTTCTATGTCTGTGGTTTGATAACATAAAAAACAGCATCAGGTTTATACTCTAAAAATAATGGGTGTACTGTCACTTTAAATGCACAGATCTAATATATTGTTAAACTCGCATTTTATTTTTCAACTGCTTATATTTATTTAATGTGTAAAATAAGTTTTTTATACTATAATCTAGGCAATCTAAGATAATGTTGTTTTAAATGTCTGCTCAAGTGCAAGAAAACAAACTCAGAAGCCTTGACATGCGGATTGGACTTGCGCTTTAAAGGCTCACGCAAACAAAACTTATCAAACAACGCGTGAGTAAAGTATTGAAATCTTTAATATTTAAACTGGCCAACTGTGCAGTGACTGTTGCATCGCTGCTAACAAAACGCATGCATTTTAACAGGTTTGTAATAATTCTTACCAATGATGCTTGGAGAAATCCCTTATGTTGCAGTAAATTATGTAACTATGTAACAAAATTCCAGCAGTGTTGGTGTGCAAAAGCGCATTTTCAAGCAGTGTCTGGTGCGAGTTTTTTATTTTAATCACAAGTTATGTGCACCCCTGCGCATGACGCAATTGTCGTCATTAGAAGAGTGCCCACGTACTGTATGCGCACTGCCGGATTTTTAAAACCTTGCAGACATTGTACAGGAGAATGTAGTGCGAGCCCAGCAGATGCATTACATTTTGTTGCAATACGCATGTGCCGAACAACTGTGTACATGTATGAGTCAAATAAACTATAATTTGCAATGCTGTGCGTTCCACCTTTTGCGTGTGCTTTCACGCATACTTTGTATCAGTATGTATATTCCCTGGGAATTGAACCCATGACCTTGGCCTTGCTAGCATCATGCTATAAGAACTGCTCTGCTATTTCTTTCGAGTCATCCACACATATTCTCTGTTTTTTCTTGCCTTAAAAAAACTACAAAAATCCTAAAGTATAATCATGTTTTATTTTAGTCCATTTAAAGCACCGATAATTTAAAATATGTCCTTTTAGGTTTATAGTTTGACAAATGAAAATCTAAAGCGTGCTTTGGGACCACTGGGTCACATGACCCCCAGTTGAGAAGAGCTGTAGGATTTGATGTTCACCAGTACATCTGTGTGGATAATCAGAAGGTGTTGCTCAACTTTTCTGTGAGCTGCCGTGTGTGTGTTTCTGTGTCTGTGTGCGTGCGTATGTGCATGTGTGTGGTAACTGCATTCCAGGCCACTCCCACCTCTGCTCAGTTCTCAGCTCTCTCTAGGTGAACAGAGCTATGCTGCTGTAATACCTTATGAAAAACGTTGTTGATAGTTGCCCATCAACATAATATTAGAGTCACTGTGGCTCTTGGACTGTAATATGAATAAATGATAAGTAAAGGCTGAGTTTTATAATAAGTGCTAATGATGCCACAAATTCAAAATGTGTGCTCAAAGTTGCCAAGCCATCACAGTGCCATAAAAATAACAACAAGAAAACCCTTGTCAATAAAAAGTCATCTGATCATGGACTGCTCACAACAGACACTGTAATAGTAAGTATAACCCTAACTAATAACACATTTGTGTTCCTGTAGCTGAATTGTTAGAGCTTTGCAGTAGCATTGCTAAGGTCATGGGTTTGATCTCCAGGGAACACCCGTACTGATAAAAAAATGTTTAGATTAAATGCAATGTAACAGTTCAGATTAGAGTGTCTGCCGAATGCATAAATGTAAACATATGAAATGCACATTCATAGCATATGATCTCCTTAATACCCACATCCGGTCAATAGACACATATTTTAAAATAAAAAATACATCTAAATGCTTTCAAAATCTATACATGCATAGAAAATCTTGGATACTCATAAAGGATTACTTTCTAAATGCTGTTGATGAAAGCATCTGCCCAATGCATAATTGTAAGCATAAATGTCAGCAATGTTTTCAGAAAAATCAAAGAAATATATATATAAACTAATTACATAGTGATACAAAAATTTAACAAGAGCTCCACAAGTCCCTAAAAATAGCTCTGTGAATAAAATGGAGCATCTTTATTTAAATGTCAGATAGTGTGTCATTGATTAAAAGGCTGGTTTTTCGCATTGAGAGAAAGAGAGAGAGAGAAAGTGGGGTTGGGTGGAGAGCAGAGGGGGAATGTGAGTGAGCGAGATGGAGGATAGCCTGCAAGATGGAGGATAATCACAGGGCCTGGGAAGAACAGATGAGCACTGGAGTAAAGAGGAAAACTGGAGGAAGCCAAGGAGAAGAATGGCCCAGCATTCCCGTGGACCTTCCCAGTCACTACACCAAACAGGAAATGCATGAGTTCCCTGCTTTCTCTTTGGTTAAACACAGAGGGAGGGGTCAGACTTTCCATTCCACTAAGCAAAGAGGAACAAAATTGACTAAGCACTCTGAATGAATACAGAAACGTGCTTTGAGCATCCATGGGATTCGTGAATGCGAAACTGTTGGATTTCTGGGAAGACGTTTAGATCTAGCTTCTTGTAAGGATAGGTCTATATATCTTTGGTTTTCAAGTCTTGTTGGTTCACCTGTGTGAGTTTGTTATTGAGAGTGATGGTCACAGGCAGATGGACTCCTCATTACCCTGTGTTACCTCTTCCCAGTAGGAAGGGGAGTCTATTTAAGCCACACTCTCATCATTAACTTAGACACTTTTATGGCCCTTAGATATAAAAGGTCACATGCTTCTCTGGACAGTATCCACCAGAGCATCAGCACTCCTTTTTCTAGCTCTGAATCACATGTGGCTTTTTGTTTTTTACATGCAGTGCTTTTTGAATTGTTAGCAGTGCTTGTCTAGCATCACTACTGTTAATGCCTTATTATTAGCAATGGGGTTTGTTCAAAATCATATAGTTTGAGGTTAAGTTGTAAAGTTTATTGAGAAGAGGTTTACTGGTGTCTACGCAACAAATGTCCTTTTAATACAATAAGGGGTTGTGCACACCAAAACTTTAAAACACGGCTGAAAACGCCAGCTGTTTTATCAGCTGAGTGCCAGCTTTCTTCAGCTGAGCGCTTTGGTAGCTGTGATACTTTAGTTGTGAGCCGGTTGGTTGCTGTGGTAATGTCCTGCCCCTCCTCAACTGTGATTGGACGGTCGTGTGAGAACTGACATTGACGAGCGGAGCTTTTCACCCAAAGTTGAATATTTTTCAACTCTCTGCGCTCAGCACTGAGCGTGCAAGAAAATTGCTAGCTGCTGGCTTTTTTGAAAAACGCCGATCTTCCACAATTGAAAACATGTGCCAGCCACGGGCGTAAAAGCTTTGTTGTGTACGCCCCCTAATGTTTAAAGTGAAAGTGCGATTACTTTCCTTATTCATGCATCTTTCTTTTAGGAAGACAATAAAACGGATAGGACACTTCTACAGTAGATTGATAGTATACTGAGTGTGCACATCAAACTGAGCTTTTGGAAAGGTGTTTTATAAATAAATCATAACTGTATAGGCGGTTTCAGCTGCAATAACAAAAACAAACGGCATTCATGACCCAAACTTAACTTCCAGTAAACTTCCGCAAAGAATCAATACCGTCCATCGCTGTCTCCCCTAGTCTTTAGGAAACCATTTTTTTTAACCTTCGGCAAGGTTTGTTCCAGAGTTCAATTTAACTACTAGCAAGATCATTAAATAAACAGAGACCAGAAGTTAACTTTGGGTCAGACAAGTAACCGCGACAATGTGCTTGCAGTTGCATCCGATGAAAGGGTCTATAGCAATGGTCTCCAACATGTCGCGCGTGCCAGGTTGCACGCACAGAGTCTGCGAGTTGCCTGCCAAAGCGCATTCTATTAAAGGAATAGAATGATAATTTACTCACCCCTACATCATCCAAAATGTCGATTGTCATTTTTGGCAAGAAATATATTACGTCATCCAAAATGTCGATTGTCATTTTTGGCAAGAAATATATTACGTCATCCAAAATGTCGATTGTCATTTTTGGCAAGAAATATATATTTTTTTTACTTTTAAACCACAACTTTTCATCTTGCACTAGCCGTGTAACACGCCAGTGTGACCTTACGTAATGCGCAAGTACGTCGAAAGGCTGGTGCAAGTCAAGAAATTGTGGTTTAAAGTGCTTTTTTTTCTTTCCGAGTTAACTTGTCAATTAAGAAAAAACGTTTCCTTGCCAATCCGTATTTCTGCTATTATTTAATAGTTACTCTTACCCAATTTATAAAACCCGGAAGAATACCAATAATCCAAATACTAATTCCGCCAACTAATAGTGGAAATAATTCCTTGGCGCAAACAGTTTAAACTCTGTGTATGTTTTAAGGGTCATTCTGAATCTAATCTCAATCAAAAGTCCTTCACAAAAATTGATTTATCTCGGCTTTTTGCTCAAAATTTTGTATTTTTGAAGAAAGCTACTCATATTTGAGAGGTGATAAAAAGAGAACAAATGAAGGTAGGATGAAACGTTTTTGTTTGAAAGCAGAGGGTCTGTTCTTTCATTTGATATATTGTATGTGTATATATATTTAAAGAAGAACATTTTCCATAAGGCATTAAAATTTTGTGAAAATCACAAAAAAATGCTGGAGCTGGCTGGCAACTTTTTTTAAATGGTGGCGGGGAAAGAGTTAATTAATAGCCTTCATTTTTATATTTATTTATTACATATTTTATTAGCGTGCCTTCTTTTATGTATGTTAACATTTTAAACAATGATTATGTATCAACAAGTAAAATAAAATCAACAATTAAAACAAAAAAGTTTTGAGTAAACTATATCAAAAAGTAGCCATCCATTGTGGTAGCCCTTTCTTACAAAAAGGTTGGAGACCCCTGGTCTATAAACTTAGTTTTGAAGGACAGACCTGAGCTAAGATTATAGACCAGAATAAAGGTAACGCTAACCTAAAGTTTTTTAGAGCCATGTATCCCCTCCCACCTGTCCATCTGTTGTTATTAGCTCTGGCATTTTGTCTGATCCTCTTAATTTGTCTGTGGAGGCCCAGTTAACAGTTCATTAATCCCAGATAATCTTTGGATCTGTGCTGTATTGCTTTGTCAGCTCGTGGGACTCTTGTCATGCAAGCGTACGAGCATCTGCAAGGCTGTTTTGAGAATAGATCATCCAATTGTCCCTCTTTATTTTCTTCCAAATATCCTCATGAACAAATCATTTGATGATGGGCACTTTTATCTCTGTCGGCGTTCCCCACTGTGTATTTTGATGGAAATAAGGCCGGGAAGTGGAAGACCCTTTTTTGTCCTCAATTTTCCTACCAATGGAAGTACATGAACGGTGTTTGGGATGGTGGGAGTTGGGAGGGGGATTTCCTACCCTTCCCCCTCTACAGCAGAGGAGATCACACCCTCCGACGGCACACATACACACACATGCGGCAGCAGGACCACATGGTTAGAGGGAGAGAGAGGAAGACGATATATAGCAGGATTACTGTTATGTTAAACTATTATGAAGACTACAGTAAAAAGAAAAACTTGAACATTTATAAAAGAACAATGCAACGTGACTTTTAAGTCGTGGGTTCGATGCCCAGCTGATTAAATATATGCATTGAATGCACTGTTAGCATCTTCCAAATGAGTAAATGTAATGCAAATAATGGCAGAGTTGTCTACATTAAACAGCAAAATAAATAAATTAGTTTATTCTGAAGGTCATATACACACAACTACTATGGTACACTGTGTGGTAAAAAATTTTGACAAAAAAAACCCCTTTGATGATACAAAGTGAGGAAAGAGATATCATGGTCAACTTAATAAAATAGTTTATGTATAGTAACATTGTATTACAATATGAATGAAACAAAAAACTATTTAAGCATCATTTAAAATTATTCATGCTTAACTAAAATCCATAATAAAATTAAGAAACAAATTTAGCAGTTTATTAAAATGTTTAAACCTGTAATAGCCCTGGTGTACGGTAGATAACAGTCGACCCTCCACTGCTCTCACAAACACTTCCTGCTTACACACACACACACACACACACACACGTAAACTCACACACATGTACACACTGTCCAGCAACAATGTGTCTCAGTCAGACTTCAAAAGTCTTTCTTTCTTTGTGAACATGCACCTCTTTTTTTAGTTCTTTCTCACATCTCAAGTTTCTCTCCTTTTTTCTCCTTTATCTCTCTCTGGCTCCCGTCTTACTCCTCTGCTGCTCTCACTTATGTGTCGATCATTTCTCCCTCTACCCCCATTGGGATGGGCCTGTCCCGCTGTAGTATCACACTCATACAGCTGCCTCAAACCATCCACAGTTACTCGTACACATCAGAATAGGCTGTGTGCTGCAGTTGACTTGAGATACTGCGGGAGAAATGTAACTTTTAGTCCAGTTTAAGTGATGAATATACATACAGTATCCTCTCCTATAATGGTATTTTATTGTGAATATGATCAAGCAAATCTGAATAGCAACTTTCAGACTGTGGTTTTTTGATGTCCACAATCTGAACTTTTTGAAACGTCTTTTTGATCTTGAAAAATGAAAACATTCACCAAGCACATGTGCTGAAAGAGGAAGTCGACCAATAAAGTTGTTCCTGAAATGTGACTGTAGAGCAAACTACAGCCTTTGCAGGCATCTCACAATCTTATCAGACCATCACCATTTATGTGCGATGTGTGGTCTGCCTAAATGGTTTACCAGAACTAAACTGACTTATAATTGTAAGATGATAAGATGGACAATAAAATCCAGATTAGGTCATGTTATTATTTTGTGAACTAACTTAGTATCAATTTTTTGTCATTTGTGAATCGATTCAGAATCGTCATCATGTCAATCATGTTTTTGTCCTGCCCCTACATATGAGCCAATTAAACTATACATAGACCATGCATGCGTGTACACGTAACAAGCAAACTATACTCCAGGCTTAATTCTACATGAACCCTTGTCCAAGTAAAAATATAAAGAGTGAATTAATACCTCTGAGAGACGTAACTGATATATAAGTCATGTATTATAGTAATTTAGTACTGTTCTGATTAAATACAGTTCCTCTTATAATTTCTTGATGCTTAATGATCATTCGTTATTCTTAGAAATGGAGCACGCCTCCCCACAAGAGTGTGTCAACAGCGGCTTCGTTGCTGTTGACATGACCGAAGAAGAGCCAGTGAATAATCAGCCATCCTCACACATACCTGAATCTGCAGAAGGTAAAGTATCACAGTGGCTTTTAGCTTTTATTTAAACAAATGAGTTGAACTGTAATGATGTTAATATGTTATTTACAGAAAACCTGGCAAGAGAGGCAAACTATAATGAAATGGACAAGCAATCACATGCACACGTGGCAGAAGAAGAAGAAGAAGACGACGATGGTGGAGTTAGAGCAGAGGAGGAACTGACCTCAATCAACTCCATGATGAGTACTGTGATGAGTGTGGGCCAGATCAATGGAGTCAATTCAGATTCCACCAGAACATCTCCCAAAACCACCAGCAAATCCCTGTCAGTTAATCGTACCGGGAGAAGAAATCAGGTATACATAATAAATCTAAAATAAACAAGAAACTACCTAGCTTAATGGGTTAACATTACATTAAACTGTAATTTAAGTGTTAATACACTGTCAAATAGTTTTATAACAACTTCTTGATTATTTTTCTTGACCTCAACTACAGTGGTACAAATTGAACTTGTCATTAAAATGTTAATACTATGTCAAATCATTTTAAACACCTTAACAAAATGCAACAGACACATCAAAAGATTATACTTAATTTTATGTGTGTGCAAAATGCATACAGAACTTGTTCTTCCTCACACAAAGGCTTCTGCAATTTTCTGACATAGAAGAACATTCTTTCACAAAATATTTATTTATTTAATTAAATTAATTAACGTAATGTAATTACCAACGCTGCATGGCTTCACCCATTATTATACTGTTTTCATTTAATTTTAGGTGAATTGGTCACCAAATGCAATAAAATATAATTTTATACATTTTAATTATTATTATTATTTTGTATGATTGATTTTATTTCTCTAACACCTGGAGGAAACTTAAAAAAACATTATGAACTGAAGAATATTCATGACGCTGTTATAAAACTATATGACAGAGTATTAAAACTTAATGACATTTTAATGACACATTTAATTTGTACCACTGTAGTTGAGGTCAAGAAAAATATTCATGATGCTGCTATAAAACTATTTGACAGAGTATTATGACATTTAAATGACAAATTCAATTTGTATCACTGGTAAAAAGTGGTCAGTTATGTTGTCTTGGTAATGTCAAGTTGTAATGACAAGTTATGATGTATTGGTTAATGTCAAGTTGTCATAACAAAGACATCTCAAACAGTGTCATCTTTGCATTAAAAATGACATAATTGAACAAATGACACTTAATGACAGTTGTTATAAATGTACATAAAATCCCCTTCATGTTCATGACTCATGTCATGATTATGAAGGTGTCATGTCAGTCTTATGAACACCCTTCAAGTAAAGTGTTGCGTAATAGGAGAATTGACTGATCGCTCTCATGCTCCCAAGGAATGCAAGTGGCAGAAAAATCTTATTTGACCACAACCAACAGTTTTAAATATGAATTTTGCTACCAAGTGATAGCTTATTGATTGATTTGTTCCAAAAAAGTCACTTAAAGTCCCTGCCTTTTGTACCCAATACGAATACCATTCAAAGGGGAGCATCACCGTGCCATAGTGCTCACTGCGTGTATGCTTACTATGCTATAAAGTTTGCTCAAGGTCTTAATCATTTTCAAAGAATGTGATCTGCAGCAAGTAACTACAGCTGTAGCTGTTTGCAGAGGTTGTGTCATCCATCAGAGTTAAATGACTGGCGACAAATGGTCCTCACGCTTTCTCAATTCCCCCTTTGTCAGAAGGCGATGCATGTCTTATGCCTTCAGTTAAAGTTTGGCATTTCACTGAAACACTTCTCTGTAGAGAAACAGGTGTTTGGTCCCCAAGCACCCTAAACCACACTGACTGTATTTCCATACGCTGAAACTGATGTCTGCGCTACTGGTAAAGCTCTTGCTCAGTGAATTAGTGATGCTCTTCTCCAGCCAGCGCTGCTGTTGTCTGTGGAAACAGATGGGGATAACACTTGTTACCCTGTCTGACGAAAGCGCACAACCGTTCCTGCAGCTCTGACACATAGCGTCTCCATGAGGCAGGCCATGTCCTGCATGTGTTTTACCTAACACACTGGGAGACAAATAAACCTCTCAGTGGGGTTTTGGCTTCATGGAGAGCAACATGTGTTGAGGTCTGAGGATAGGGACTGTATGTCGATTCCCGTATCTTAAAGTATTGAGTTGTTTTAGGGGGTCCGGGACTTTCGTGAAGTGTTATAGTTAACTATTAGCCCCAGAGTCAACATTGGAACAAATCTGCATGGAGTGTGTCCTCTGTATGGGAAAACTCCTGATACCATGACACTGTTATATTTTGCAATGCTGTTAAAATAAAAAAATATATATACATGTATTTTTTTCTTTATTTTTAAATAATTATGCAACTTGGTTTATAAAGTTATAGTTGACCCCAAAATAAAACTTCTGTCATTATTTTCTTATCCTCATGTTGTACTGAACCTGTATGAGTTTCTTTATTGATTTCCATAGTGTGAAAAGCAAATACTATGGATTTCAATGTCCATCATTTATTAAAATATTTGATCAAAACAGAAAAAAAAAATCTCATACAGATTTATAACAATATGAGGGTGACTAAGTCTCTTTAACTAAGCTTTTTTTCAAACCTGGTTTTTCAGCCTGTTAGGGGCTGCTGCCTAGTACAAGATAGTAAATTGTCTTTTTACAGGAATGAGAGCGATTCAGCCTCATGGTTGGCTTTGAAATAGCAGGGTCAAACCATTTCCCAAATCGCAGGCCAGGATCAGTTTTTCAAATTCATTTCTGTGAAAAAGCAAACAGGCCTGATCATATATAAAACATGCTGATTATTTTATGGATCTCTCTGAAATAATTTCTTATATGTGTCTTACAGGAAGGCAAGGACGACCGCTCAAGCTTTATTTGCCCCCTGTGTAACAAAAACTGCATGACACAGCACCAACTCACCATGCATATCAGACAGGTATGTTCTTCACTAGCAGCTTTCAATTTTTTCTTTAGCCGAACCTCTTAACTACAATTATTTACTTGGAAGTACCCATTGGGTTTTGAAATAAATTTAATAAATCATGTTATAACACACATGCATGTTTAACTTCAAAAACATTTATTTTTCATCCATTTTAAAGTTTTATCAGAAGTATTCTATTGTTTTTATTTCCTGTTATTGGACGTTAATCTGGTAGTTGTCTTTAATTTTTACATAAAACTTCCCATTTTGCAGTTGCAGTTCTTATTTTTCCGATAGATTGTAATGTTGTTTAATAGTCACATGACATTCAAATTAAACAAATAAAATACATATTTCGTTAGTTTTATTTAGATTTTTAAAGCAACACTATGTAGTTTCCATGTAAAAATGACTTACAGCTCCCCCATGTGGTTGAAAAGCACAACAGTGCCTGGTATCAGACACTCTTCTGCAGGCAGGGGGAGGGGTTGGGCTGTGTTTCCTACCCTCCACCTCCACTTTCAGAGTGTGCTTGTAGCAGCTAGGAGGCTGCTCAGGTTGCAGCAACAGTACAATTTGTCCAGTTAAAAGTTGTTCTACCACTGAAATAATTTTAGAGACATTATTTAAAGGTCAAAAAACTACATAGTGTTGCTTTAAGTTAAATGTTTTTATTATTATTATTATTATTATAATTACAAATTATTATTATTTTAAAATAATTTCCCTTTTATGATTTAATAAAAATAAAATTTGGTATTTTTCTAAAAGATTGTAGTGTTGTTTAATAGTCACATGACATGCAAATTAAACAAATAAAATACATATTTTGTTAGTTTTATTTAGATTTTTAAGTAAAATGTTTATTATTATTATTATTATTATATTATAAAATAGTATTATTATTATTATAATTGTTGTTATTATTATACATTATTATTATTGTTGTTGTTATTATTATTATTATTATAAAATAATTTCCCTTAAAAATATATTCTTTTCATCAAACCACGAACCCCAGTTTGGTATTTTTCTGATAGATTGTAATGTTGTGTAATGGTCACGTGTGATGCAAATTAAACAAATAAAATATTTATTTTGTTAGTAAGCATTTTATTATAGTTAAATGTTTATATTATTTTTATTATATTATATTATTATAAATTATTATTATTATATTATTTTAAAATAATTTACCATTTATGATTTAATAAAAATATATTATTTTTATCAACCTGTAGTGTTGTGTAATGGTTACGTGACATGCAAATTAAACATATATAATATATATAAAAATATATATTTGTTAGTAAGCGTTTTATTTAGATTTTTTAAAGTAAAATTTTAGAGTATTATTATTATTATAATTATTATTACATTATTATAATAAAATAATATTATTATATTTTATAAATTATTATTTAAAAATAATTGTCCTTTTATGATTTAATAAAAAATTAACATTTTTATCAACCCACGAACCCCAGGTTGGGAAACCCTGTGTCCTCTGTAGACTTTACAGATCACCATTACATTAAACATGAAGATTTATCAAACATTTATATTTTATTGAAATTATGGTTTTCTACTCCAGCATAATACAGACAGTGGCGGCACAGACCACTCTTGCAGTATCTGTGGAAAGGCTCTGAGCTCAGCCAGTTCTCTCGACCGCCACATGCTGGTACACAGTGGAGAGAGGCCATACAAGTGTAACATCTGTAACCAGACTTTCACCACCAATGGAAACATGCACAGGTAAATGATTTTGTAATGTTTGAAGTTTAGGCTAGTGTCTGGTTAAACATGAGTATGCAGAAGATAGAGCTCCTGTAGTGTGTCAATAGCCAAGTACACCATATATACCGATGCAAGAAAATTAAATTAACTATTGAATGTACTGTACCTCAGAAAGTGTTTGGAGTGATCAAATCAATAGTGATGATTGGGAGATTCATTCACCAGGTGTAAATGTTTTAGGTGAAGGTGCACAGGCTACAGGCTGCATTAACTATTAGTTGTTGTAGGTAGGTTTGTAAAGGAGATGGGCCAGCACTGAAGCCAGGTTTTTGAGAGATGAAAGATTGCACATGTGATGTGAGAGCCTTTTTCTCAAGGGTTACTGGTATTGATACCTGCACAAGCTTCTTTCTTTTATGTCACCTGTATTTGCATTCTTTAAAGATGTCCATGCATCTCTTTCATGCATCTTTATGGCTGGGGTTTTGTTGTGTGACTGGTCTCTTTCTGTTTGTGTTGATGAGATGTGCATAGAGGACTTGCTTGTGCAGTTGAGACATGCAGGCATTCCAGATGGGGGTGGAAGAAGTTTGAGAGAGAGAGAGAGAGAGAGAGAGAGAGAGAGAGGAAAATGGGCTCAGGAAGAGAGTGGATAAACTATTATTTAGATTGTGCATCAGCCTTTATTTGTGCACACGATATGTGTGTGTGTTAACCGTCTTGTTTCTTACATCACAAAACAAAAACCACAAACTTGCCTTCCACACCATTAAATAATGCTATTGAGCCGTTTAATCCACAGTGCCATCTGGCTCTATTGATAAGGCACTGCAGAAGTGAAAATTTAGTCTGGAGTCTTGCATCAACACGTCACTTCAACCACAGAACCACAACGTGATTAAGTGGCATGTGAGAAGAAATCTCAAAAGTTATGCATGATAGCATTGTTATGCTGAGCAAGTGAGGTTAAAGCCGTGAGATGGAAAGGGATTCAGGCTGTCCGGGTTTGGTCCACATGTGGGTGGCCATCACTCTGCTATTAATATCTTTGGCTGGAGAATGTAAAACAAGATTCTTACCACTGGGTCTGCTGACATTTATCCTCCCTGTCAAGTCGGGCATAGGTATATTCAACATACAGTATATGCATAAACACTATACACCACTATACAGTAAACATATCGCTGTACAAACACACAACGTATTGACATCTTAAGTTAAAAGTCAGTAGTTAAAAGCACACAGTAGCATCAGGAGCCTTGTTTCTGGTTGAACCTGAAAGGTGGGTTTGTTTCAGTGATGTGAAGGAGGGTGAGGGGTACACACGTTCCAGCATGTCGTAATGTGATTCTCAGCACTTTGCATACTACCTTTGACCTCTCCGAGAGAAAGCATTTGCTGGCCATATAATTGCATCTGCCCAGCCCAGTGACTCTTGTGTATGCAACACAAGATAATTTGATGAATGATGGTAAGCACACAGTAGAATGTACCCATTGACTTTCATAGTATTTGTTATTCCTACTATGGAAGTCATTGGGTACAGTCTTTTGTGTGGAATTGGGTCAATGACATGGTGTTAATTATTGTGTGTCCTAGGGATGCTATACAATTAATCGCGATTAATCGTTAGCAGAATAAAAGTTTTTGTTTACGTCATATATGTGTGTGAACTGTGTATAATAAATTTGTATAAATAAATGTACACACATGCATGTATATGTTTTAGAAATGTTTACATGTGTATATACATTTGTATATTTATGTATAATTTATATTATATATAAATATAAATACTTAATATATACATTTTTTTTCTTAAAATTATACATGAATGTGTTCATATTTATATATATATATATATATATATATATATATATATATATATATATATATATATTAGGGCCGGGACTCGATTAAAAAATTAATCTAATTAATTAGAGGCTTTGTAATTAATTAATCGAAATTAATCGCATTTTAATGACATATAAATATTTGACCTGAGAACATGTTTTCAGCATATGTCCGGACAAATATTACAAAAGCGACTTAAAATTTACATTTAGAAATTTTGTGTGATGTTTTAAAATGTTTTTTATGATTATGCTTAAATGCTATTAAGGTGGATAAAATATTTAATATATCTCATTCTTTGGCGCAATTGTTGGTTACACCATTTGACTTTTTCAGGTCCATTCAGTATTAACTTTCATAAAAGGGGTGCAAATGTAATTTTTTATTGCATAAAATCAACATAACACAATGTGCATTGAAATATACCTGTTGCATGCTTTTAAAGATTTCTCTCTTTTATCACTGACCCGCTTACCATCATTTATCAAACTACTTTCTTTTGTGCTCAACAGAATAAAGACACTCATACAGGTTTAGAACAACATGAGTAAATGATAACAAAAATGTTAATCTTTTTGGGTGAACTATCTTTTTAAAGTATCCCTGTTGCACATCACCACAAAAATAGAGGGAGTTTAACAAAGACGTGGTATGTTTTTCTTATAGGTACATCATAAAAATGGCAGTTAACTTTGAAAGACTGCAGAAATGCTTCTGTATTAACTCATCATCTCAAAAAAGAGATTTAGAAGTGATTTTTTTACATTGTGTGTACATATTTTCTGTATTTACATTTTGTATTTTAATAAAGAGAATGAAAAATAACTTGCCAAACAATACAGCTGTCACTGGCACAAGACTTGCACAATACTCATTTACTGTAAATTACTGTGAAAAAAGTAATGTTATGTTTGTAAATAAATAAGAATTTAGCTTACAGAGCTTGTATATTGACATAATCACTGTATGAAATATGGCAAGTCCTGCTATCCTTTTACGGTAGAGCATCATGATTTATCCTATTGACCAAGAGTGTGCAGAAGCACATTATATTCATCATTATATAATTAAGTTAAAGATGAGCTGTTTTTTATGTTTGCAGGCACATGAAAATTCATGAAAAGGATGCAAATAGTATTTCAACGCCCAGTTCTTCCCCACTGAACAAGCGCCGCAGACCCTCTGTTAAAAGAAAGCCGAGTGTGGATGAAGAGGGGGAGCAGGTGGATGAGCCACCAAACAAAAAGGTACAGCTCTGCTTCTGATGACACTAAAGAAATGTGAATATAAACTTAATGTTAATACATGCTGGCTTTGTTTTATGTGTGACCACATTGCTTATGTTTAGGTAATGTTGATGCCAACGACTGAAGAGCTTGGTTCGGTCAAAAGTGAAGAAGAGCTCCACCATTGCCCCATCTGCTTTAAGACATTCATCTGTAAATATGGTCTGGAAAGTCACATGGAGACACATCCTGAGAGTATACTCAGGTAGGCGCAGAAGGATGTTTTTCCTCTTGAAGACTTTACTTTCTTTATGTTTTCATTAGTGTGCAGTAACAAGCTGACTGTGTAATGTTTGCGTATGTTTCTTCCTAATGTAGGTGTAACACTTGTTGCATTACTTTTCGGACACACCGTGGTCTCCTTCGCCATAACTCCGTCGTTCATAAACAAATGCCCACAGATCCCAGCGGACGACCGTTTATTCAGAGTAACCCCTCCATCCCTTTGGGTTTTGGTGACTTGGCGTTCATTGACTTCAGCTGTCACAAGTTTCCACATATTGCACAGGTGAAAATTCAGGGTGCACTATATTTAATTGTACGTAAACTATTTGCTTAAAAGGTAACAGGAAGAAAACGTTGATTTTGTTTTATTTATTTAGGTCTGGTGTGAGACCAACTTGCGACGCTGTGCCAGCAAGTTCCACAAATTTGTTTGTGATGTCTGCAACAAAGCCTTTCCTCTTCAGCAGTCTCTGGATATTCACAAATCATCACACGAAAGTAGCGCCGACACCAACGTTGAACCTCAGGAACCAAATGCAGATGCTGTTATGAATACACCCAAAGTCAACACTCATTCTATGGTGTCCAAGAAGGTCAATGAACACGTTGACACTACTGCTACAGATGGGAAGAAAGGTTTCATGGAGAGTCTGGGTCTCCAGCACTCCTCTTTGGCCAAGCCAGAGAAATCTGGGGAGCAAATCCAGCAAGAGATTCTGGACAGCATTCGCTTCATTCGCGTTGAGCAGCCTTCAACAAATCTACCTCAAGAAGCCGGCAGCGGCCTCGGGATCTCGCTTTCAGAACCCGTCTCTCTTCAAAGCATGAACAAGAACGCTGCCCTCAGCCTCTTGTCGCTGCAGCCCCTACATGGTGTTGTCGGTGGCAGTATGCTTGTCCCAATAAGTGGTCAAGCTGCGGTGGAGCTTGCAGACATTGAACAAATCCTTAAGATCGCCACCTCGGTGCCTTCGCAGATATCTTTATCCCTGCTCCCCAAAGTTCAGGGCAGCCCTTTACAGGTGGAACCCAAACAGATTGCTTCTTTGAAACCTAAGCCCCTCCTAATTACTCCCCGATCCAGAATGGGTGCTTCAACGCCCCCTCCACCTATTATGAACGCCCAGAAGGCCTCATCGGGCAACATCAGTCCTAGCCTTCCGCCCCAAACGGGCCAACAGCCAAGAACTGCCAGACAATCTTCAGCTTCCTCTTCCTCCTCAACCTCATCCTCTCCGACGAACTGGGAGAGTACTCAGCTGGGGCCAGATGTCATAGGAAGCACGATAATCTCCTATGACACTCCAACTGGAAAGATCAAGCAAGAAGAAAAAGAACTGAGAGTTCTGAGCAAGAAGACGGCAAAGACAGAATATCCATGTCGGTTTTGTAAGGAGGTCTTTTCATTCTTAGGGGGGCTTCAGGCTCACATGCGGCATCATCTGGGGGCATCGCCCTATCAGTGCACTATTTGTAGCTACTCCGCTCCTGACAAAGCAACGCTGATTCGACATCTAAGAACGCACAGCGGTGAGCGTCCATACGTCTGTCGCATCTGTCACTACCCCTTCACTGTGAAGGCTAACTGTGAGCGCCATTTGCGCAAGAAACACATGAAGAACACGCGCAAGGAGATCGAGAAAAACATTGAATACGTAACCACCTCGACTAGTATAAGTAGTGTGTTTGGGAGTGCTACACTGGACCTCCTTGACACAACCGCCGCCGGCAACACATCTTGTCGCTTTTGCGGTGAAGACCTTAAAAACTACAGAGCCCTTCAGATTCATCTGCGAACACACAACGGATGTCAACGAAAGCCATTCGAATGTCGCCAGTGTGGGGCGGCGTTCCTTGCTAAACGAAACTGCATTCTGCATCTGCTGAAGCAACACCCGGAGGTTCCTGAAAAGGAAATTGAAGAGCACATCAAAAGCCTTATACCCGTTGGCGAAGATCAAGTTAACCATCATACTTCATCCTCAAATGGATTGGTTAACAGTAGTGTTCCTCTAGGCACCACTGCTAGACCTGTTGACCAGGATCAGCCTTTAGATTTCTCTAGCAAGTCTCAAAAAGTAATTGGCTCAGATGATACGCCGAAAAAAACAACAATACCCCCTCTTCTCAATGACTGCTCTATGGAGCCCATCGATCTCTCTATACCCAAGGATCCAGCAAAGAAGAGAAAGATGAAAGAAACTGCTAACAGCACATACCTGAGCCGTCAAGATATTAAAAAAGAACAGATCTCTCCAAGAGCAGAAAACCATTCTGGAGTTCTGGCTCTCTCCATTTCTAATCTGGCCTCTGCTTTAACCGGCGACATAACCAAGCCTATTACTCGCCTCAAGCCACTGCTACCAAAACCATCTGCCGTTTCCAGTATTACCGAAATGCCACCGTTAGCCTCCATTGCTCAGATTATCTCCTCTGTGTCCGCAACCCCAGTACTAATTGAAACGGGTACGGATGCCAGCAACGGTATTAGTGTAATGGAATTCAATACAGTAATTGACAAGAAGATCACCATGAATCCGGATTCCACCCAGAACGGGTCTTCTCACGATAACTCGAAGAGGATATGCAAGAAGAGATCATTTCATGATGAGATCTGCGATTCGAAATCAGCATCAATTGGTGGCATAGATCTGGAGTCAAGTGGAGAGTTTCCCAGTGTGGAGAAGATGCTCGCCACCACTGATTCAAATAAATTCAGTACCTATTTACAACCCAATCAGATGGAGCCGGTAAAGGAAGAGAAAGAGATGCAGTCAGAGTATAATGAGGAGATGATGGAAGGAAGGGAGGAAAAGCCAAAGAAACCTCCGCAGAGCAAAGGAAAGAAGAACGCCTATTCAAATTCAGCACAGAAAATGACATGCCCTTACTGTCCACGACTGTTTCCCTGGGCCAGCTCATTACAAAGACATATGCTAACACACACAGGTGAGCTCATTTGTTTACAGTTTATACAATTTGCCCATGCATTACAATCCTTTACATGTATTAAAACATATATATGAAGAGCTCAGATGCAAAAGCCACTAAACGCCACCTCTATCAAAAATTAGATAATGAAATTAATTGAATACTCTTGGCACGTATTATACGTTCATCAAATACTTTTACTTCAAATTTGCTTAATCCTGGCCACAGGCCATTCAGAAATACCGCTTTGAGTCTGTTAATGTCCCCTTCAGATAATATTTTTAAAATGGCCTAATATTGTTTTGGAGTTCCCTACAAAAGGTTTAAATGCACACAAGATCAAAAGTCTTAGGCCACTATGCTACCATTAGATTTGTTGTTTTTGCAATGGTATAGTGATCATAAATAATTATTTCTCAGTCTCTTTATTAGAATAATTATTTTTTAGGATGCTGAAATAAAGATTCAGTCTGACTAAACCCCTCTTTTCCGTAAGAGCCATTGCCATTATAATGGTACATACTGTACATGCACAAACGTGACTGACTGAATGATAAAACATTAAAGTTTGTAAACTAACATCTTGCTACACGCTTTATCATTTCTCTGAGTGATAAGTACGGCAGACAATTTATTGATTTTTAAACGCGAATTGATTTCTCATCCTTTGCTGATTATTCCAAGGAATGTACATGCTTAGGACGTTTGCGTTGTGATAATGTACAGGGAGACTTCAGATATAAAACCGGAGACTAGTAATGTGATGTTTTATCATTAAAATCTGATAAAGTCCATTGATTTAATACAATGTTTGGGCATACCAATATGGCGGCCTGGTGGCTTCACATTTTGGACGTCATGCGCAATTCAGTCATTTATATAGATCAGTGGTCTCTGCCAATTTAATGAGTACTCCACATGATACAAATGTAATCATCTTTTAGAAGTGGAAATAACACACATTTGCTTTCTCTGCGCGGAACACCGCCTTTTCTTAACATGACGTGACCCACACCAACTAGCTGAAGTGTTTGAGGGCGGGTCAATATAGACATTGTTTGCTGTGAACCAGCCTAAGGCAGGCATCATGCAAATATGTTACTTGGTGACGTAGATCTGTAACAGAACAAAGATTCGAATCACTGAGGACTTGAGGCAATTCAGAGTCGACTCCTTATTGTGGGAGACAATAACTTTATTTATCGTGCACTTTCAGATGAACGACTTTGCAGACCGTTTACATTGGTGGACAGCTACATTACACACTGCAATAAAGGTAATTTAAGAAAATCCAACTGAGGGGCACTTTAAACGCAATGTCCCTTTTTCAGCAATACCCTTAAGTGCACAAAAGACGGTTTGGGCGATTGACGGCGCACATACGTGAATTTAACGGTTTTTAGTCGGTTAAAGGAGGTTTACACAATATATTAGGATATTGACTGAATTTTTGAGCCTTTTACATTTCAGAAAGGAAAGTAAGTGGAGGGAGATATAGCCTGGGATTGGGAAATCAGCTTGCATGCACGTGTAGGGTTTTGCATCTGAACTCTTCATATATTATGTAGAAAGAATACAATACTTTTTATAGAAGTGAATTTAATACGTCTTGCTTTATTTTAGGTATCTAGGATATGAAATCATGACTTGTGCATTTATTTCACAGGTCAGAAGCCATATCCTTGTCCTCAGTGTGAGGCGTTCTTTTCTACTAAGTCGAACTGTGAGCGCCACCTTCTCCGAAAGCATGGAGTATCTAATCGAGGTCTTCAACACAATGCGTCTCGAACCAAACCCAAGGCTGATGAAGGATCTCAAGGAAGCACGGGTACCAATGGTCAGTACAGTTGTGCTTTTTAAATAGTCTTATATGTAAAGTCTTTCCTGTAAAATGGAAGATCATGTAGCATTTTTCTCCAAAAACGTACTGGTTAAACCCATAAACTGTAAAAAAGATGGACGTAGTGTCCGTGACGTCCCAACAGATTTCTGAAGATCCTTTTTTAAGGTGCCTGCCGTCGCCATCTTGGCCTTGCGTCACCGCGCATCACTCGCAGATATCTGAAAATGGGTAAAAAGGTGGGACGTGGGTAAAGCTGAGGTGACTGGTTGCTAAATCCACCCTAGTGACAGCAGTGGCTGTTCAACTGTCACTCAAGTGGCCACGCCCTTAATTATGCAGAACTTAAAGGCTTACAAAAAAATTCACCCCCCTCATGAAGGTCAAAATGAGCTATACAGACGCAAAACACTTTTTGTACCAAGCTGTAAACATAGCTCAGTGGTAGAGCATTGCGTAGCAGGAGAAAAACGGTGTGGGTTCGATCTCACGTAACACATATAATGATAAAATGTACACCTTGTAATGCAGTGTAAGCTGCTTTGAAAAGCGTAAATGTGGGATCGCTTTTGTGTTATGAAAATGTATATTATACATAGTGCTTAACTTACCCTTGTTTGTCTTTGTAGAAAGTATATCTGACACTGAACCTCCTGTACCTGGGGATGCTACTGATCTGAGCACAGTCAACCCTAACCAAGAGGAGAAGTTCTCATCACCCGAACAATCACCAGAACAAACAAAACAATCGGCCACAGAACAAACAGATTGCATCAGAGATCCAATCGAAACACATGCAGCTGACGCAAACCCTGAGACGATCCAAAACGACGACGATGACTCTCAAAGCAATAAGAGTCTTGATATGAACCTCGCCAACACGCTTGTAGACTTCAAGCTTTCCCAAGAAGTGCAGCACCAGCCTAAATTAACCGAAGCCATTCCAGAACCAGCCGGTCAGGTGGAGGAATTCCCTCATACTTGTGCTACCTGCAAGAAGACCTTTCGCCACGCAGCTACTCTCAGCCGGCACCAGAAAACTCATGTTCAGGAGGTCCATCAGGAAGATGGAGGTAAGAAAGGAAGACGACAACCTACCGAGTCCAACCAAACCCCGATCGCAGCTCCTAAAAAAGAGCTGGAGGAGGAGGCCAAGGTAGAAGGTGTTGAAAAAGAAGATGAGAGCAGCTGTGTGGAGAGCGGTGCAGAGGAAGAGAAGAAAGAGAGGGATGAGATTGAGAGTGATGATGATGAAGAAAGTGGTTGCTCAGAGCTCAGGGCTTTAGAAGAAGAAAGTGACCGGGCTGGAGGCAAAACCGATAAGAGGAAGAAGGTCTGTGCTGTGTGCAGCAAACGTTTTTGGAGCCTGCAAGACTTGACTAGACACATGCGCTCACATACCGGTAAGCACAAATTTATTTTTTCAAGATTTTCAAATATAATAATAATACAAAATTGATACAAATGACAAAAACCTTTTCGTGTTGCAGGTGAGAGACCTTACAAGTGCCAAACTTGTTTCCGCACCTTTACTCTGAAACACAGTCTGGTGAGGCACCAACGTGTCCACCAGAAACTGGCGGATGAAAAAGGAACCGATGAGGCAGAAACCAATGAAGAAAATGACGGAGCGGGAGATGACACTGCGGCTCTGGAGGATAAAGAGGTCAAGTGTCCATCTGGAAGTGAAAGTGAAGCAACAGCTCCACTCCAAACCGAATATGAAAGCGAGGGAGCTGAGCTGCCCCAAGCGGAGGACAGTGAAGAAGATGTAGTGGAGAAGCAGGAACCCGAAGAACATGAAGACAAGAAGATGGATTCTGCTGAAGAGCCTTCCAAAGACCCTCAGCCAGATGGGGCTGAACGGGATGAACCTCAAATGGAGGAGCCTTTGATCCATGTTGCCTTGGAAGAAACCCAATCAGGCTGTGACCCAGAACCTGCAAAAACCTAGCGTACTGTGGTGCCTCAGGAAATTGATTTTGTGCCATTGTTTATCAAGTGTCCAGAAAAACTACAAAAGTATGGCATATTGCAACATTTGTCTTATACAGTATGTATACGATGGAGAATTTCTGATGCCTCTTGATGCCTTAATGCTATTTAGAGGAGAGACCTGGATCATCTCAACTGGATGGTAGCATTTTAATCCTATTTATATGATTTTTTTTTAACAAATCATATAAAGCCTTTATATTACAATAAGAACATTTGTATGAACAGAAGATTTATATATCAGCATTAAAATGTATTATTCTTAAGTTTTTTGTTTTTAGTCAAAAAGTTTATCTTGTGAAATCGAAAAGTGCCTGACTCATTTTTACTTTTTGAGGATTGGCTGATTACATTTATGATAAAATTGCTGTTAAGTTCTGTAATTTAGCTTTATATTTGATTTTGGGTGATCATCGGTCAATCGGTTTATTGGCAATATTTGCCTATTCTTTGTATATTATCCTCCATCTTTGAGCCTCGTTGACAAATGATGCAGACGTGTGTATGAATTACTGGAAGTCTTGAAACAGCACCCTCTTGTGGCACAAAGCGTAAAGTATTAAATTGCAAAGACTGTGGATCAAAGAGACTAGAGACTCGCATACAAAGAGATGAACACAGTATGTATTCAATGTCAGTGTGAATCGGAGTGCCTTTTGTGTATCTATACAGTGTGATTTGTGTTTGCCGCCTTGGGTTTTGTGCTACTGGAAATCTTACTAGGATTCATTCTGACTTTATCAGCACTGGTATTCATTCACACTAAGGATCTGAAAGGTAGACCTTCAGTTATCATTAATAATCAATTACTGTCTTATGTAAAAAGGATATTATTTTATCCTCAATCAAAAACACTTCATACAGTTTTACACTAATGTTGCAATATAGTGTGGGTTTTAGGACCTACAGAACTCCTAATTTTACATGAACAGATTTAAAATGGATGGATTAGTTTCCAAATCTTATTGGTGTGGAAATGTTTTCAGTTAATGGAATTTAAACCAATGTATAATTTAAAAAAACCTTGTAAATTGTCTTTATGTTTTGGCTGAAAAACATTTTCTTTTTTGTTGTGTGTGTGTGTGTGTGTAATGATTTATGTACTTGTAAATGTGTGTGAGTGTGCACAGTTATGTCAATGATAGTAAACACTGAACATTTTATGCAGTTATTTATTGATCAATCTAAAGTGCATGGTCGTAATATTGAGAAGCCATGTAGGATCCAATCTGTGGTGCAAAAAGAATCAGAAAGATGAATCTTGGAAATAGTGAGATACTTTGGAGATTCAGATGCTTTATATAAGTACACCTTTTTGTCTTTGTTTTTCAGCTATTGCAACCTTTTGCCAATACAGCTGTTGCTCTAAATACATTAAACCATATGGTATATTATCGATGGGGTTGACAGTATGAGTATATAGTTGATGATTTTGCATGTAATCTGATTTGGTGATTGTTATCTCAGTTATTCTCTCCTCAGGGGCTTTTCAAATAATGAATTTTGTTTAGTAATCGGTCTTGTGTATTAAACATCTTTTGTTTTATTGTAAACCATAGTCAGTGCAGATATATACGAATTTGGTCACAAATATGCTTAAGCTAAAAAATCAACCTTTTTCTGCAGAAAATTGCATTAAAAACCCTTTAGATGGTTGGCTTTCAGCATCATTGACCATGTTTGTCAAATGGATTGTAAATATCAGATCAATTCAGATGTATACAACTCATTGATTTTAATTTTCCCACCTCTCTGTTCAACCCTGTAAAGTGAATAAATCATGCAATAAATAAATGTACACAAAGAAAGAATGAAAGTAGTGTGTGTTTTTTTTACCCAACTAATATTTGTCATTTAAACTCTTTAGACTTACAGTTTTAGGTTAAAATACAGAGACCAACCAGACATTCCCAGAAACCTGGATGCACCACTTTATTTAAAAGACAACATAAAAGTGGTAAAATAATTTATATATTTTTTTATTCAAAAAATGAGTGATGAATTTAGAAGCCACCAATCACTTTCATGTCCTCAATTTAAAGACTGTTACATGAGTAGTTACACAAGTAAGTATGATGGCACAAAATTTAAGCAGATAAAGAATTTACTCATGTAACAGTCTTTAAATAGGGAGAACATTGAAGTGTTTGGTGGCTTCTAAATCAGCCCTGTTTGGAGCCATAGGAATGAATGGGGCTAGGCTAAATGCTAACACATTCACAACGCGCTGTACAAAGATTATTTGCACGCATTGAAAACAGATAGGTGTGTATTAATTTGTCTAAGTTGAGGTAAGAACATAGTACAATATTGAAAAACTGTGGTGTTTTTCTTTAAAATAACTTAATTCCTCTAATTCAACAAAATATTTATACAGGTAAAGATTTGACTTAATAGTGTGGTTTCCCGAACAGGGTTTTTTAGATTCATCCAGGACTAGGCCTTACGTTATAGGACATTTAAGTCATTTTTACTAACAAACCTTACAAAAACAATACTGGTGTGCATCTTGAGACACTGATATGGCACTAATATATGTTAAGATATGTTTTTTTCTTCAATTAGGCAGATCAAACATGCATTTTAGCCTGGGACGTAAGCTAAACCTATGCGTAAGTATTTTGCGTTGCGGTTTTTCATGTTCCTTCTCGGCACCCTTACCCACGTGGCAGGAAGTGCGCGCGTGCACGTAGCATGTGTGTGTTTTTAGTGAGTGTAGATCACACGCGAAAGCACAAGATCAGTTTACTTACATTACAAGACATATTTAATACTTTACGAACATTTAAAGTATAATGATGTCCCAGTTTGTACCAGGGCAGTTTGACGACGCAGAGGAAACGGGAATGTATGAAACTTTCTATTGACTAACGTTAACGTTCATCATATTTACTAGTCAATCATACAGTGTTGTAATTAAGAATATGGGGGTAATTTATATAGCTTTTAAGCAATTAGCAGAGTCCTGACACAATTGCATGTGAAACATAATTTTAACTTCTTCAAACTAAGATTTAAATAAGTAATTGTATCGCTTATGGATGACATACATTACATACCTTAAGAGAAAGCACAAAGTCCACATGCTGAGAAAGTTACGTCCTGTCATTTGTCAAACTGTCAGTTGTTTGAACCTAAATGTATTTTTTGACAACCCATTGGTGTGTATGCTAACAAAAATTACTTGCATTGAAGATTTATCTTTATAGTTAAGCATGGGAAATATTGTGATATTTTTTCAGTGAGTCTGAAATCAAGCCCTCACCGGAGACGCATATCAGTGAAGTTACTATTGACAAGAAAGATGAAAATGAAGATGACTATGAAGATGATGATGAGGAGTATGATGATGATGATGATGATGATGATTGGGATTGGAATGAATCAGGAGGAGGAGGAGACTTCACAAAGCGCTACACTGCAATGAAGACTGGAAATAATCAGCAGGTATTCATGTCAAGAACCTTTGGGATTGTGGGAAATGTAACTATATATGGCAGTATGATTCATCTCTATTTCTTTCCACTAGGCTAATCGACAGAGCTCTAATGCTAAATCCTCAAAAATGTCCACTCCATCAGACAAGGTCCTGAGAAAATTTGAAAACAAAATAAACCTCGGTAAGCCCACAATTCTTTCACTAAACATTACCAACAAATAAAGCAGCAGTGAGATGAAGGATAGCTTAGCTTCATGTATATACTGTGGATTTTATATGTATTTCTTTTGTCAGAATTAAATCTGTTTCTGTTTTACAGATAAACGGACTTATTCTGATTTTGTGATGAATAAAGTCAATGTGATGCAAAAACAAAGGGATGCAGAGACGTATGTAACCATATCCTCTTAGAATGTAAATATAGCATTTTAAACCATAAAAAGCACATACATTGAAGTTTTCCTTTCTTTTTTATTTAGGTTTCGAGTAAAGGACAAATCCGATCGAGCGACCGTTGAACAGGTGCATCTTCTCAAGCCTTATTTATAAATTGTCTTAAATGGGTTATTATATTACAAAATTCCGTAAAGTCTTGTCTCAGTTACTTAACAAATAACTGGAGTAGATTTATCATCACATTGAATACAGCACTGTGGCTGTACTATTTAATCTAAGCTTTACTGTGATTGCAGGTTTTGGACCCCCGGACTCGTATGATTTTATTCAAAATGCTCAGCCGAGGAGTCTTTTCAGAGATCAATGGATGTATCAGCACAGGCAAAGAGGCATGTTTTTTTTCATACCTCATTCACAAGTTATTCTACTTTGTGTCCAGCCAGGACTGCTAGTGATGGGTATTTATTTCTGATGTGTGTTCGGTCCCATAGGCAAACGTCTACCATGCAACTACGGCCAAAGGTGAAAGCAGAGCCATCAAAATATACAAAACTTCAATTTTATTATTCAAAGACAGAGATAAATATGTCAGTGGGGAGTTCAGGTAAGACAAATGATTTTGTGTAGGACTTAAGTCTTGACTCATTTGTGTGCTAAACGAAAAATATCCATGACTGAATTCAATTTAGGTTCCGCCATGGCTACTGCAAGGGCAATCCTAGGAAAATGGTGCGTACTTGGGCAGAGAAAGAGATGAGAAACTTGATCAGGTGAGCGTCATGTATTTTGAACATGATATGTTGTTCCTATCTCAGCACTTTCACATTTAAAGTGTATTTCATCATGACATTTGTCTCTAACGTGATTTCTGTTTATCTCAAGACTACAGACAGCACAAATTCCCAGTCCAGAGCCCATCATGTTGCGGAGTCATGTGCTCGTCATGAGCTTCATTGGTCGAGATGACATGTATGCAGACGTTAATTCAGTTTACCCTGCATTTGTTCACCATTTACACATGTTGATGAACATTTTTAAGGTTAACTCTGACATTTTTATGTCTAAAAAAAATCTGAAATACTGAAATGCTTTACACATGTGACTCTTTTTAAGTTACAGTATAAGTAGCACGGGTTTATTTGTTGCCATAGCCTATACATTACTACTTTACATTGTATAGGGCAAAATTAAAGATTTTTTTAAATGCCAAAAATCATTAGGATATTAAGTAAAGATCATGTTCCATAAATATAAATTGTGCATATTTTCTACCATAAATATAAAAAAATTATCATTAGTAATATGTATTGCTAAGGACTTCATTTGGACAACTTTACAGACGATTTTCTCAATATTTAGATTTTTTGCACTCTCAGATTCCAGATTTTTTAAATAGTTGTATCTCGGCCAAATATTGGCTTATCCTAATAAGCCATACATCAATGGAAAGCTGAATGGTCCAGGGTCACACATTTTGATGCCCACGTGAGCATTAGCCATATTTATAGTCTGTTTAATTCTACAGTACTATGTTAAGTCATGATGTTTAACAGCTTAAGGTCACATGACCTGACTGATTGAAAATAGCTCGACACCATAATGTATTGCTACCTGAAATAGTTGTCTTTTGTGTGCATGCTGTTAGTTGTCTAGTCCATGGCAACATATAAGTCAGCACTTAAATAAGCATAACATTTCTGAGTGTTGAGTTAATGACTGATGAACTGATAAAGCATGTTTTCAACATATTTCACAATATTCAAGACTTGCATTATGTGTGTTTTATTTTCCTCAGGCCTGCTCCTCTGCTGAAGAATGCTGACCTGTCTGAATCCAAAGCCCGTGAACTTTATCTACAAGTCATTCAGAACATGAGAATAATGTACCAAGAAGCTCGCCTGGTCCATGCCGACCTCAGCGAGTTTAACATGCTGTAAGCCCAAATGAAAGATGCATGCAGTCACTTCATTATCAGTTATTGGTCAATGTATTGAAGCACGTTCATATTGTTAGTTTGCTGTATTTTTAAACTACTACTTTGGTTTTGCAGTTATCATAATGGAGATGCTTATATTATCGATGTGTCCCAGTCTGTTGAGCACGATCACCCTCATGCCCTGGAGTTTCTTCGCAAGGATTGCAGCAATGTAAATGGTAGGCATGCAGAACCCTAGTTTTATTTAAGATTATGTCAGACTCTTAAGCTTGTATTAAAAAGCACACAATAATATAAATTTTATAATTCCTAAATAAAGCCATCACAAGCCTTGCCTATGAAATATCAGGTTAAAGTTCACAGAAAAATTATAATTTACTTGCCCGCATGCTATCACAGATAAACACTTTAAAATATCTATCACTTAATGTATTTACCAAAGTGCTCAATTTTAACATGGAAATGTAGACAACTTTAAATCTCATTGGTTTTTGTGTGATAAAATATCACATAACGATAAGTCGTGAGACACACAATAACCAAAGAGATTTGAGTTTATCGATATGTCACGATATTTGAATTTTTGCTTGTTTTGGTTTCGCTAAATAAGCTTTTTTTTTACATAAACCCATACACCTAGTACACAAAATCATTACATTTTATAAGACATTTATAAACTAGTGCTGGGCAAAGATTAATCAGATACAAAATAACAGTGATTTGTAACAATATACAAGTGTGTGCGCTGTGTGTAATTATTATGTATATATAAATACACACAAACACTTTCATGTCTGTATTTAAGAAACATTAACATGTGTGTATATATATATATTTATTTAAATGTTTATATATTCTATATTATATATAAAAAATGTATTTATGTAAAATAAAAAAAAATCTGAAATGTATACACTTATGTGTACATATGTTTAAATATACATAATAATTATCTTCAGGAGTCTTATATGGTTGATGTTTTTTTTATTTCTTGGTAGAAACACACAAAATTCATTAAATTAAATTTCAGTTTAATTACAACTTTAATTTTTTGAAAGTACATCCACATTATTTAATTTGCTTTGGCAACGTTTATTTTTTTAAGTAAACAATATTTTAAACAAAAACTCATCAAAACCAGACGCAAAACAGTCTGCTTGTATAAACGGTTTATATTATTCACCACTAGGTGGCAGCAACATACAGTGCACGAAAAACTTAATCGCAAAGCTTTATTTAGTCAACCTAGCATAGGTTAATTAAGTTAACAAATATGCTGTTAATGTTACCAAAGATTTATTTGTTCTTAATAATTTTTTCTCTCAGACTTCTTTCAGAAACATAATGTGGCAGTTATGACTGTACGTGAGTTGTTTGAGTTTGTCACAGATCCATCCATAACCAATGACAACATTAACCAGTACTTCGATAAGGTCAGTGAATTGCAGTGTTGCATCCTAATTAGTATTACTGAGATTACAGGTTTTTTTCTCCTTTTTCTGTCACTTTTTGATCATAATGTACTCGTATTTCTAAAAAGTAATGTAACCGACAGTGTATATCATATACAGTATGTTTGTGGTTCGTCTGCAGGCAATGGAAATATCATCTGAAAGAACTGCAGAAGAACGATCCAATCAAGACAAAGTCGATGAGGAGGTGCACTTATTTTTAAGCAAACTATATTTAAGACACAAGAATATTCCCATTATAATATCTTTAAAGGGGACATATCATCAAATCTGACTTTTCCATGTTTAAATGCTATAATTGGGTCCCCAGTGCTTCTATCAACATAGAAAATTTGAAAAAGATCAACCCAATAACTTAGTGTGGGTACAACATTCTTTTCAAGCATGTGAAAAATAGGTCATTGAAATTTGACTCCCCTTGTGATGTCAGAAAAGGGATAATACCGCCCCTTAATCTGCATTATCTAACCACGGCACTGCCATTTAGTGCAGAGATCAACTCATTTGCATTTAAAAGGACACACCCATTTTTGCTCACACCTACAAAGTGGCAATTTGATCATGCTATAATAAATTATCTATAAGGTATTTCGAGCTAAATCTTTACATATGTACTCTATAGACATCAAAGATTTGTTTTACATCTTAAAAAAGTCTTGTGAAATGTCCCTTTTAATAATGTAAACAACTTATTTGTCATTATAGGTGTTTAAGAAAGCCTACATTCCTCGAACACTTAATGAGGTCACCCATTACGAGAGGGATGTGGACACCATGTTGAAGAAAAAGGAGGAAAAATCATCAGAAAATACACAAAATGACAGTGTATGTATCAGCACCCCTATATGAGTAACATTGAACTGGTGGTATGAGCATTATTAGTAGTGATTAAAAGTGTGATATCTGTTTTCTATTATAGATCCTTTATCAGACAGTAACAGGCCTCAGGAAGGACCTCTCTGGTGTACAAACGGTAGGAAGAATCAAGCCATTTGTACATTTTCACAAGACCATTTGGTATATTTAAGTTTAAGGATTAGAATTAAGACAACTTATGTGGCCCAGCCTTTGTTTTTCCATGTGGTAAATCTGTGCAAAGGCATCTTCAGAGTGTACTGTGCCTACATAGCATGTGGGAGGATTAAGGCTTCATTTCCCATGGAGGATGTAAACAACAGCAGCTGCCAAAATTTGATTTAAAAAGCTGTAGTTGAATTTTGTATTTGACAGGTACCCTCGATTCTGCAAGACTCCACACAGAATGACAGTTCAGGCTCTGAGGAAGAGGAGGAAGAAGATGATGATGATGAAGAATCAGGAGAGGATGACACACAAGAGGGTGGGAGTCAGAGTGAGGCAGGACCAGTGGACAGAAAGGTACCTGTCATCCTCAAGCAAAACAAACTCTCTTTGTTCTCAAACGTTTCTGACAGTAAGTTTTCATTTCTGTCTCTTTTAGGAAAAGAAGAAATTGGTTAAAGAAGCTCAAAGGGAGAAAAGAAAAAATAAGGTACCAAAGCACGTGAAAAGACGTAAAGAGAAAGTTTCCAAAACGAAGAAAGGAAAATGAGGACTATGGGGAACTGAAGATATAACAGAAACATGGATAGCTGAGTAATGAAGGAATGGTATCCACATTAAATCAGGAATCATGGAACTTAATTGTGATGGAGTGTCAGCCCCTATTACAGATGCTACTAGCATCAACTGTTATAAACGTTTATAAAATGAAGCATTTAATAAACTTCAGCTGTCTCTCTGATCACACAGCTTGAAAAGAGAAAAGAAAAACATTTTGTAAACATTGTTTTAGTGGTATATTTAATACACATTGTTCAAAACAGTTTATACAGTTATTCTTGTTTTACAATGCAACAAAGACATGCAAGTAAAAATGTTTATTTTTTATATTTAATAAGGTGACAACATGCTCTTTATATTGTCACTTCACAAACTTAAAGTACAGACTATTTACTGTGTTACGTACATTCACCTATGTTACTGGAACTGCAGGCGTTACAAAATAAGAGACGTGTGTTATAAACGCGTACAAATGTGGACTAGTTAGCACTATTAAAATAGAGATCTACCAGTGACCATTTAAAAACATTTGGTGCCTATAAACAATGAAGCTCAGCTGTAGGACTCATTTGTGGCTCAGCGGGTGCGAGACCTTCGACACCTAGCGAATGCCCTCTACATAGTTTGCAGGCAGCATTCCCGATCTACCTGTCCGCTGTACCTTTCCATACATCCAGCCTTCGTCGATTGGCTGCACATTTTGAATGATATCACCATCCCGGAAAGACACCTCATCATAATCCTGTGCTGTATAGTCATACAGGGCTCTGTATACAGTCTGGAGGCAAGGTTTGTATACATTAATACATATGAACTCTGATTTAATGTAAAAGTAACATTTATATTAAGGATAGATGAAGGCTTACCATGTTTGTGTGTTGTGACCTTAGCTCCATTGACCTTAGTGAATGCATGCTGGTTTGGTGCATGTAGCTGTGCCCATGGGTGTGACTGCTGGGATAGTATGCACCAGGAAGTACAGGTGCTAAAAGAGAATTATAATAATTACATGATTCAAGACAATATATCACACTACTGAAAACTGGAAAAAAAAATCTGATTTTAACTGCTTCCTATTTTCCTGTGTAGTTGTTTCTTATCATTCACTTTTAGAGGTCATTTTGGGTTTTACAGATCTATACAATATGTTTTTATTGTTATTTTTCCTTAATATTTGGACCATACCAGGTGTTAGGTTAACCTGAACTTACCCACAATCACGCCAGGTCTTCGATCCATCTCCATGATGTACTGATGGACACCCTTTTGTGTGCCATTGTCCGCCATCTCATAGTTGGATCTCATCTGAGACTGTACCAGGTAGGTCCCTTGAGTGACCCCATGCAAACCTGACATCTCATAGTCCTTGTGATACTTTGCCTGCAAAAATTGAAGCAGTCAATTACATTGTACTGTATCAGCTTTTATGTATCATGCCAATCTACAGTATATGTCGGATCAATCAACCACACTAACCAGTCAAATATAAAAATGTGCTGTTTTTATTTCCTTAAAGGGGACATATTGTGAAAATCTGACTTTTTCATGTTTAAGTGCTAAAATTGCGTCCCCAGTGCTTCTATCAACCTGGAAAATGTGAAAAAGATAAACCCATTAACTTAGTTTTGGTAAGCCATTCTTTGCAAGCATATGAAAAAATAGGTCATTGAATGCTGGTCCCCCTTATGATGTCAGAAGGGGATAATACCACCCCTTAATCTGTTCTATCCAACCACGGCACTGCCATTTAGTGCAGGTATCAGCTCATTTGCATTTTAAAGGACACACCCAAAAACAGCACATTTTTACTCACACCTACAAAGTGTCAATTTTAACATGCTATTATAAATTATCTATATGATATTTTGAGCTAAAACGTCACATATGTACTCTGGGGATACCAAAGATTTATTTTACATTTTTAAAAAAGTCTGTGAAATGTCCCCTTTAATGTTTCTTAATTGTGCATTACTTATTGCATACATTACTGATCTGATCCTGGGCCTTCCGTAGTCTTTGTAGCTCCGGGGTATCTAGAACAAATTTGAGGCCCCGACCCTTGCTCTGTTCAAAATCCTTCTTGTATTTGACCTGTAGAACAAGATGTATTTTAAAATTTAAAAAAGGTGCTTGAATGTTCAAAACTTGCTGTTTTGATGTTATAAGGAGTGTGGATAATTTTTAAGGGATTTTCTAAGAAGATGTTTTATTTTTGAAATTCCTGTCAGATAACTTGGACAAGGCTTATCCTAGTCCCAGACTAAAATGCATGTTTGAGCTGCCTTTATTTAAAAACACCTTGCACTGACATATCTTAATATATATCAGTGCCATTGTTTTATCTCAAAATGCACACCAGTCATGTTTTTTGTAAAGTGTGCAGTGTTGGGGAAAGTTACTTTTAAAAGTAATGCATTACAATATTAAGTTACTCCAAAAAAAGTAACTAATTGCGTTACTTAGTTACTTTTCATGGAAAGTAATGCTTAAGTTACTTTTTAGTTACTTTTGTGTTACTTTTTCTTGGCTGAGGCTTGATCTCTTTCAGGCTTTGCAGGTGTTTTTTATGACTGAAAAGTTCTGCATTCAGAAATTTCATATTTTATCACAAAAATGTCAAACTCTGGCCTGCCAGAGCTCTGGTTTCTGACTCAAACTGTTCCCACACAGGCATGTATGCATAGAGTGCATAATGTGAATACATTCAGTTTAATTCAGTACATATTTTTTTAATCAAATGAATTAAACTAAAAAGTAACTTGCATTACTTTTATAAAAAAGTAACTCAAATATTAATGTGTAGATTTATAAAGTAATGCGTTACTTTACTTGTTACTTCAGAAAAGTAATATTATTACATAATGCACGTTACTTGTAATGCGTTACCCCTAATACTGAAACTGTGTATGTAAAACTATTTAAGTGTCCTAAAATTACTAAGACCCAGTTCTGAATCAATCTAAACCCTGTCTGGAAAACTGCCCCTTTGTCTATACAGAATACTCTTTTTCGATTTGAGGTACATAAAAAACTGTCAGATGTAGGTGCTTAAAGGGGTAGTTCACCAAAAAAGTGAAAATTCTGTGATTTACTCACTTCAAACGTGTATAAATTGCGTTTTTCTGCTGAAAACAAATTAAGATAATTTTTTAAATGTTAAAAACTAAATAGATCTGGGGCACCATTCACTTCCATAGTATTAATGTTTCCTACTATGGAAGTCAATGGTGCCCCAGATCTGCTTGATTACAAACATTCTTCAAAATATCTTCCTTTGTTTTCGCCAGAACAAATAAATGTATACAAGTTTGTAACTCTTTGAGGGTGATTAAATGATGACAAAATTAAATTTTGGGGGGAACTATCCCTTTAAGTTTGTATTAATACAGCATACATATACAACAAGAACAGTTAATGGATGTCAAATCGAACAGACGGCAACACGAAATATGTGTGCCATTAAAGCTATACAACGAAGGAAAAATTATGCTAGGACACGAAACACATTTTCATAGATGCTGACCGATCCCTCAGCATAATAAAGTTTTGTAAGAAGGCCGAGATTAGGTTGCCCACAGTATGGGGTTGGCAGTGTCTTTGCTGCCAGGTGGAGAAGCTGAGGGGATCTGCCAGTGCCCCACAGAGCAGACAGCTGCCTTACTTTTCTCCATGCTGACCACAAAGTATCACGCCCAGTCCCACACTGACAATGATCAAAACACTTCCACGCCTATAAATGATTCTGTCCATCCTCTATTATTCCAATGCAATTCAAGAAGTTCTTTATAATTTCTGTACATTAAAGGTAAAAATAACACGCATGTTGTTTATTACCGGGTCACCCAATGTAAGTTTACCTGACTTTGGAGCTCACTTTGCTGTCTTAGCCGAAGGTTCTCAGGGGTGTCTGTCACAATTGTAAAGGTCTGTTTTGGGTAGTGCCTTTTGAGAGAAAAAAAGGGAGGTACAAGAATTGTGGTGTTTTCAGAGACCGTGAGAATCTTAGCAAAACAATTTAATCTTTTTATCAATACATAACTTATAATATGTTATTTACATAGAAACATTTAAATATATCAACATTTATATGAAATAAAAAATAATATATGTATAAATAAATAATTGATAATATAAATATATTTAGTAAATTCATTAGAAGAATGTACATAAACGTTAGAAGAGAATTCATGGACTGTTTCTTGAATTTACATGGTAATGATGGCAAATTAAAGATAGACATTAACATACGCGTTGCAATAAGGCTTCTTCTCATATCCCTTGTAGTTATTCATGTTGAGCGTCATTTTACACACCTCACAATGGAAGCATCCTTTGTGCCAATACTACAACAAAATGTGAAAACAAAGCATGTATGTAACAAATGTTAACATTGACCAAGAATTTATGTAATATTAACATATTTCTCCAATAACTATCAGAAAGTATGAGAAATACCTTGTCCAGACAGTTCACCTTCTCTGTTGCGTAGACAATTTTCCCACAGCGTGCGCAATGAGGGTTCATTTTAAAGCTGTTGCGATGGTCCGGAAAATAACATAACTTCTACAATAACACCACCAATAATCGCTCATCCGACTGTTTCGAAATGCTCATCCAGGTTTGCTGCAGTTTTATGCCGAGTGTTTATGAGCGTGCAGCTTGCCTCACAGTGAGGATAGTGAAGCAAAGACGCGTGACATCTTCGCCAAGCATCACCCACTGAGACTGTTGCACGAGCCTTCGAACTGTGCTCGCGGGGAGTTGGCTAATGCGTAAATAGGCAATAAGTGATTAACAACCAGATTGTTCGTTTATGTGATAAATTAAGCATTTTTTGAAGATGTTACTATTTCTGTTGTCTTATTATTTTCCTTTTTCTGTTCGTTCTTTCTTTAGACCTTTACTAAAAAGATCTAATGTCTTTGAATAATAGGATTACAGTTATATT
This sequence comes from Paramisgurnus dabryanus, assembly GCF_030506205.2. Lineage (NCBI taxonomy): Eukaryota > Metazoa > Chordata > Actinopteri > Cypriniformes > Cobitidae > Paramisgurnus > Paramisgurnus dabryanus. Next base: position 24,209,441 of record NC_133342.1, on the reverse strand, counting down.
TTCTTATTGTTGGAATGTAGGTAATATATTATGATTAACGTTCTTAAAGTCATTAGGAATAGTAATACCGTAACGCCAAAAGAGGGCAGTATAACTAGTTGAATCGCTTTTAGGAAGCTCTTATGTAAGAGCAACAATACAAGTGATTAATAGCAACCAATTTAATTCATGTGTATGTGCATTTTTTTTTATAAAATCTATAAAAATATCTGCTTTGAACATTAAAATGTTAATTAGGCAATACAAGACGACTAAAATAATGAGTACCAAAATTATGATTACAAATAGGGGTGTATAAGCCCTTTTATTTCCTTAAAATAAAAATGAAAAATTTGAAAATGGAAAATCAGGGATTTTAGACACGCACATTTACTTTATACTTCCACCAATTATTGTCCACCAACGTGTTTTATAAACCACAGGTACGAGATATACGCGAAATTTATTGGTTTTAGGTTTCCGGCGACTTCAGTTGTGTGAGAACCCTTTGTGCAAAAAAAGTATTGCTCATTTCTGTTCAAATTAAGCTTTCGTCCAAATTTCTATGGATATTAAGATTTGTGGTTTATTAAACATTTAATATAAACTGTTGGACTTGTATGTATCCAGGAGTGGTTCCAGGTCTTTAGTTATACGTGAAACGCAAAATTTATGTGTCAGGTGCTGAGCAGAGCAGAGCTAAGCCATAACTGTCAGCGTGATCCAGCTGCAGTGAAGAGCTCGGATGCCAGCTCTCCGTCAGCAGGGCCAGTTTCTTTTCGATATATTGTTGAATTTCAATTGATTTCGTTCACCTTTAAGAGATATGTCAGGGATTTTTTTGTGGGGAAAACCGGTTTACACTATCATTTAAATTAGGCGGCACACTTTTTGTAGAGATGTGGTATAAAATATCCGCATTTTATATCGGAAGACGGGTCGTCTTCTGTGTTAATGTTTAGATTTACCGATTAGCCACATGACGGATAACGATATCATTCATTTGCGCTTCTGGGATGCCTTTCATGGTGAGCTTAAAATTTAGTTCGCAAAGCTGTGGGTCGGTAACGTTAGCGCAAACATCCAGTCAACTGTAACCTTCAAGCTAACGTCAATGACAGCTAGCAGTTAGCGGCTTTGCGTTGGTGGACTGCTGAGAGTTTTGCACCGTGTTGGCACAGGGATGCATGGACATGGTGCATTAAATAAAGAAAGGAAATTGCATGTGAAGACCCGACCGGACGCTGCTGATTCTCAACAGCTCGTGTCAAGACATCGCGCGCTAGTAGCGCATAGTCCCACGCGCAAAGAGCGATTTAATTCATTCATCCGAGTCTGCTAACGAAACATGGCCTCTGCAGCCAGCAACCTCGCCGCATCCATCGCCAGCAAAACCAAAACCAGGAAGAAACATTTCGTGTCGCAGAAGGTAAAGCTGTTTCGGGCCAGCGACCCGCTCCTCAGCGTGTTAATGTGGGGAGTGAACCACTCGGTAAGGTTACATTTTGTTACGGTTTTATAACACCAGTGATGCTGTGTATAAGCACATGTGACAGTTTTTGCTGTTTTATACCTCCAAAACTGTCGTCATATAACATCTGAGGTATTTCTCCACGCGCACCTAGTTGCAGCCTTCATGCACTGGTGCGTGACAGATGATGCTTGAGTCTGAATCACTAACTACAGGCTGCAGACAGTGTTGTTTGTAATTTAGGTCAGTTCGTAACGTTGCAATATAACAACATGATAGGATTTGCTATTATTTTCTAGATACTAACAGAGTAACCTTTTTTATTACAAATGTTGAACAAATGTGCTTTTTGACCAACACCCAACCGTTGGACAAAGAATTCAAAACCTAAAACAACAAGGTACGTTTAAAGCATGATTTCCCAATGGGAATTACATGTTTCCAGGTATCTGGCAAGCTTTAATTGATCTCCAGGGAATATGAGCATCAGTGTCTGATGATGCACAAGCATAAGAAGATGCACAAAAATGTTGTGTTACCTATCGGTTGTCTCTTGTGTTTAGTCGATTTAGTGTGGTTTTGATAAATACATTTCAAATATCTGTATAAATTATATTTTAGCATGCACTGTGACTATCCTATTTATACATTTTACTTTATAAATAGGATTTTACTGAAGTTTCTCTTCTAAATATCCTGTATCCTATTGCCTGTGGCTTTATCAAAATTTGAATCGGGATAAATAAAGTTAATGTATTATTGCGGTACCATGGATTCATATGGCAGTGTTGACTGTTAAGGATGCTTTTCATAATTTCCTGTCTTTCCACAGTAATTTATGGTAGCATCAGCTGCCAAAACAGTTTGGCTTACGTTGTAGGTCATATAATAAACAACTAGGCCATATCCATCCACATTATCCGTCCATCAATCTATTCTCCAAACCAGGGTTGCGGGGGTTGGAGCCTATCCCAAAATCTTGGTTCACTGTCAGAGTACACCATGGATAGATGGTCAGTTAATCTTAGAGCGAGTGCTTGTGCTGTATTTAAATGTTTAAAAGCCTTTATCTTGATTTCTTATTCATGCCTATATCCTGATTTTAAAGAAACTGTTAAATCTTTTGTTTTAGGTATTGTCTGACATTAACACTGACTCTTTTTTTTTCCACAAGCATTGGTATATGGTTTGAGTAACAGAAAGGTTACTGTCAGCATTCCAGATTTCTCTCCCAGGTTAAGCTATTTGGAGAAATTGTTAAAATGCGCTGGAGATTAAAATATACGAAACAATTTCTAATCCGAAAATCTCTAGGCTTCTTTATATCATTCATTGTTTGTTTTAGTCATTGCATATAGATGTATAATAACATTACAACTTAAGCCTTAAAATGAATCAGAGTTGTCCACAAGCTTGTTCTCTGAAACCTCATTAACACATTTTTCTTTGTCCATCTTGAATGTTTGAATTTATTGGCACTGTGTCAAATACAACTTTTGATCTCATGCAGTGCTTGGGAATACTGCCTCTGGGTTTAGGCTATTTTTAACATTTAGGCCAATAGAGCCACTCCCTTCACGACATATAATTCATACCCTTCTACTTTTCACAGCAATCAAATTGTAGATGCTGATTTTTGCCTTTGTTTGGACCATGTATTTATGATTCTTTCACACTACTGACTTAATCGCTAACTCAATCTATCTCCTTTAATCCCCACCGATCCTTTCCTCTTCTATAATTTTTCCCCTCACATAGCTTTCTTATCCTTTCATTCAGCACTGACTCATAAGCTTTTATGTAAGAGCAGAGACAAGGAACTCATACATATATGTATGGGTGAAATCAAAACGCTAAATATAATGGGTGAATAGGGCTGGGAGATCTACCTAAAAGCTAGATTTTGACAAGACTCAATATGTATCTTGATATTTTTGCTTTTCCTATAAAATAATTAAGGAAATTAATTTTTTAAGTTTAGTGTAAGGTAAAAACATGGTGACAAACGACTTTATATTAAATTGAAGCGTAAATGCTTTCTAATGTGACGAAATAGATGTGTTGTGCTACCAGCCTTTGTTTAATTCAGGTCAATTTTCAAACTCATGTCACTTTTTAATAATGACCTGGTATTAGCTACTTTTGAGATTTAAACTGGGAATGAAATTGGCTGTTAGTGCAATCTTTGGCATATTAATCTTTTAAACAATATTTAATATACACATAAATTATATCCTTATCGAAACTATCTTAATAATATGTTACATTCAAATATCACCCAGCCCTATATCTCATTGAAAGACAGTCAACTGTCTGTTACCTTTAGACTCCACATTACCATTGCTATAAGATTTCATTCCTCATAAAATAGGCTATTGTTACTTAATCTAGAGCAACTGTTTTTGAGATTTGGGTGTTTCCCTGTATGAGTTGTACTTGCATGACTGGAAATTGGTGCCCAGAGACATTCCAAATATGGCCGCTGAGTGAACTGTCTTTACCTTAAAATGACATGATAAGAGTCTCACAGGTATATCTTAAGGTGAAGGAACTTGCTTAAAGAGCACCTATTTCATTGCTGAAAAACACATTATTATAATGCAATGTGTTTGCGTGGTTTATGGTTAAAAAAACACATTATTTTCCACATACCGTACATTTTTGTAGCTCCAGATTTCACTCTCTTTCTGAAAGGATTTAAAAAGCTCTGTGTCCCTGATTGGCCAGCTAATCTGTACGTTGTGATTGGTCTGAATACCTCTGACGTCAGCTGGAAATGTGACGCTCCTTACCATGTTTGAAAGATTCGCTCACAATGCAGTGCTAACAGGAGTTAACTTACAGGCTGTGAGTCCGAAGCGGAAGGAATTATGATAATGCCGGTCTTGTCTATGTCTCATAGAGATTAAGACGTGGTCTGGGAACCATATGCTCATTTTCTTGTATTTGAGGCGTGGTTTATGAATGCCCAGAGCCGTTTATTGGGCGCTGCGAATGTCTATCACATGTGTCTGTACGTAGGTCATAGCCAATCGTTTCAATTATACCAGATGACGTATGTAGAGCAACATAAATGTAAACGTAAACAACTTCGGTACATGTGCACACAGCTGAAAGCTATGCAACCAAACCGGTAGCTGTATATTAATATTGAAAAGCAAGACAATTTAGTGGCACTGTGACAACCACAGTACAGGCATAATGACAATATGATATTAATGAATACCACTTACCATTTATAAGTTAATTGTACTTCATCAACGACGATCAACTATAAAACTCTGTGGCTATCATGTCTTGCCATATCCAAACATCCTTCTTGGATATGAAATTGTTTAATGCCAAAAGTTGCTCCTTTTTTAAATAAACTTGCGTTCAAAACTGAAAAGTAACTTTGCGTCTGCTGCCATCATCGTCTTGCTGCCCCCTCTCGGTTCTGTGATTGGTTCCCTATTTCAGGGGGAAAATTGGTCCATTGTTTCCATGCTAGACTTGCAGCGTGAAAAAATTTGCGCGCAAGGCAGCATGGGGAAACCCAGGCTAGTCTTCATCACCAATCCCAGGAAGTAAACTGTTGCCCACAATTCATGTGTTTGTTGTAGTCCAAGAAAAGAGATTTACGTTGGAGACGATAATTCGCGTCATTGTTTACTTTTTGTATGTACCTTTGAATATCGTTAATGTACTACACACTTACACACCAAAGGGAATGAAAAATTGTGAATCGGATTATTGGTGCTCTTTAATGGCAGAAACGATTGCCTTAACTAGAGATTGAAGTGGAACAAACCCTCAAAATACACTCAGCCTATTTCTACAGTACATAAGGAACTACACTGTCAGCTGCCTTTGATGTGAATTCGTAGTAGCACTGGCTTATATAAACTGACTGATGAGCCTTATGTGCTAGTCTCTCTCCTCAGAAAACAGGCTTCAGCGATGGAATAAATTTAGGTGTGATTGTGAAATACAATTAAAAGGAAGTATAAAATTGCATGAAATTCTCCTTTATCTTAGCACATATGTTTCACAAAGGATTTCCTGCATAGAAAACACACAGTCTGTTCCCCCACAAAAGCCTCTGGTGTCTCTCTTGATTAATCTCAATGGCTTTATCCAAATGAAATTGTACTTTGATTATGTAACCAAGTGTAAATAGGTGGGGGCGTACAGAGCCACTACACCAAATACCCTGCAATGTATATCTGCATGCAATTACATGAACACACTTCTTTTTAGAAGATAAAAAGGCTATATATTGCTTTATGTTTGTTTCTTTACCATTTGTGTCAAAATTTTACCTTTCCGGCTTTGGTGAAGCGTGCCAAAAACGAAACACTGTTGGTTATTATAAAAAGGAGTGATGGTTTTGTACTGACTTCCTGTTTCAGTTATAATGAGCTCACCACTTCAAATAATGTCACACGTTCCAAGGTTCTTCAGTGGGCCTTTAACACCAGCCGTTTTAATTTTTCTGTTGTATTAGTACAAGTTCACTTTTATATTTATGATGCTTATTCAGTTTAATTCATGTGAATTTCTAGTGCTTTTCACAGTTTGCATTGTAGCAGGCACCCAAATATTTAAAAATAAACGATATTGGAGTTATATATTCAATATATTCAAGTACATTAGCAGTACCAACTGAAAATTGCAATCAGAATGTTATATTCATAGTGCTATCAAACAAGCCCAAGCAGTACTATCTATAAAAATAGGTTTAAGATTGTAATAGGAACATGTCACAGTGCAAATTCTTTTTTTATGCTTATATGTAGGGCTGTAAAGATTAATCACATGTCCCATTACAAAGACCTGTCTAAAAATCGATTCTGAATCGCAAGCCTGCGATTCTGTGTTTTATGCACAGCTTGTGCGTATACTACGGCATTTGGTCAGTACGAAGTCCTTATCAATCTAAAATCATTATGAGTCGGAGTCGTTTATAACGTGCATTTAAAAAGCAACACTCTTTAAGCAAAATAATTCAAAATATTCTTTATTATCATGAAAATACCTGAAACAATCTGAAGAACAGCGATATAAATATTCCTGTAGACATTTCCTGGAATAGCGTTTGTAATGCTACTTCTTCTGTGGCACAAAGGGAGTTTCTGCACGAGAGCGCCCCCTGGCTTTGGGATGTGCCGGGATTTCACCATAATTCATTAAAATTCATTCATTGAGAAAACGCGCATTTGCACGATTAATTGTTACAGCCCTACTTATATGACATGAAAATATGTATTCATGCTTATACATTTAAAGGCACATTATGTATTTTTCGCTGCTAAAGGTCGCTAAGCGTAGCTTGATGTTGCTAGGAAAGAGCATGGAATGATATGAGTTATAGTCTTTACCTTCACTGTCGATATGAATCAATCTGACAGGAATATCAAATTATGTTTATGGATGATGTAATGAAAAAAAATGTTATAACTGTAACATTGTAATGTAGCCCACAGTGTGGCTTGATAGTAACAAACAAACACAGAGTTGCGTGCCATATGCTTCATGTACTACATACGGCTCTGCACAGACTGATCAGTGTATGACATCAAAGTATCACAAGAGTGACACAACAGTACTGCTTTTGAATCACTCTTGCAATACTTTGATGTCACACGCTGATCTGTCTGCGCAGTTCCACGTGATGTCAAAAACACCTATGTTTTCTATGGCAGCATAAGTAAAACCCGAGGATAACCCGGACATTGCGTCATTGACATGTAAGCCTATAAATAACGGTGTAATGCTGGTTAAAACTGCAAGTTTTCTGAATTCAAACATTGTTGAAAACATTTGGGATAATGTAAGTACACATGTGAACCAAAAATATAACGTTGTGCTAATGATATTATAATGCAAAAATCTTACATATTGTGCCTTTAATGTGTATGTCCACCCATTGCCTTAACCCATCTATTCTCTATAGGGTCAGATGCATTTAAATGATTGACAAGAAATGTGCTGCAATTTATCACAGAATCACATACAGTATAAATGAGTGAGTTTGTGCCAAGCAGCTCAGGCTAGTTGACCCTGTCTTGTCCTTTCCCATTCTCAGCTGCTGCTGCTTCAGTGCAGCTCTCAGTGAACCGGCTGGCCTCTTTCCTTATTGGTCGATTCAGTCTTTTTCTCTTGCTTGTCTGATGTTTGCATCTTCACTTGATCATGCTGAATTTAACAGTGGAAGACAGGCGGTTAGTATAAAGTGATTTCATCCTACATAATGTAAAGAAGAGTCTGTGAAAATATAACCTTGATATATTTAATATTGACTGAAGATCAAGATCTAAAGATTGAAATGAATTTTAAATCATGATTAAAATCAAACTTTGATGCTCCTAATCTCATTATTAGATTATAAGGCTTTATCCTGGATTTCACATACAGGGTCACATATTGCACAAGCTGTTTATTCACCTACAACAGTGTATTGAGTGAAAGGCTTCTTAATGTAGATGGCAACACCCCCGATGCGACAGGGAGGGACAGATGGGAGCAGGAAGACACACAAAAATAGCTTTGTGCATACACGTAACACGCCAAAGCATGTGTGTATATGTGTGTGTGTGTTTATATGATGAAAGGTGTGAAGTGTAAATAAAGAAGGTTACATTCCAGCATGCAGTATGACAAATAGACACCCATTTTTAAAAACTAGCTGAAAGATGCTTGTGTCATCATTAGATAGGTAGGCACCTTATTCTGATATTTGTCATTATCAATCCAAGCACTGTTATTTGCATTAATGTCTAGGAATGCATGTGCTGTTGGCCATGAAAGGCTGCTAAAACGTGACTTGTATTCAATTATTTAGTAGCATATAAAAAAAGAGCACAGCCTCATAAGTAATGCTTACCGTGTTGGTGCAGGCTTCACTGTTATTCACTGCTGCTGTTGGTACTGAAAGGAGTTTGTTTCCTGGCAGTGATTCAACAGTGCAGCACATTTTAAGGAATGGACCCTGTACTGCAGCTAGCTCTCTGTAAATTACAAAATGGTTTTGATTTAATTTGGAAATAGGGCCTTTATTTTTCTCTCGTAGGGTAGATATGAAAATATTTTTATATACTTCAGCTGCTAAAATGTCACTTGTAATTTGTTGTCATTATTGATTTCCTCCTTTCTGACCTGAAATACTTCTTGTGTTGTTTGCTTTCAGATAAATGAACTCAGTCACATCCAAATTCCTGTTATGCTGATGCCTGATGACTTCAAAGCCAACTCTAAGATCAAGGTGGACAACCACCTCTTTAACAAGTAAGATGACAATACCGTTAAAATTACACAGATCATGCTGTGGGTGTGGTTGTTCTGTTAGTAATTGGCTTTTGCTTTTTTTATCTCAAAGAGAGAACATGCCAAGCCATTTCAAGTTTAAGGAGTACTGTCCTCTTGTCTTCCGCAATTTGAGGGAGAAATTCTCCATTGATGATCAGGAATATCAGGTATACCAGTGCTTTGGAGTCATATTACACACTTTGTTAGGTACATTTTTTTTTCATGATGTCCATCTATGACCTTAGTATAAAAAATATGTGTTTTGTGTAAAAATGTTTGGTGACTATTATCCAGTTTGGCATTAAACATTATAATTAAATTTTTTATTTAATGAGCAACACTTTGAACGTTTTCTTTCCTGCTCTGCTTACACACAAGCAGCGAGTTTGTTATCATGTCAAATATTGACTCCTTTTTTAACAGCCTCTTTGTAAGCCTATTACATTTAGGGATGGTTTGTATTGGGGATCTGGTCCAGTGTTGAATAAAATTCTAGGTCAGGTATTGGTGACAATGGGCCCAATTTGATATTAAATTCCTGTGGAATATGTATTGTTTAATCATTATAACATCTAGTCTGCTTTCGCTTTACCTCAACATGACTGAGCATTCTAACATGTAAACCATTGGCAGGGAAGCATTTTCTCTTAATTGACGAGATAACTTGTCAATGGCGGGAAAAGAGTTAATGGCAATGTAAAGGTTATTAGTAAGAACTTGAAATGCCTTATTTTTCCCAAATGTTACTTTAGTCAATTCATTGATATTTAACAAATTCTGTAAACCTCCATTAACCTGGTAAAACCTTGAGGTACGTGCCATCATCCATCCAGTTCTTTCCTCCGTGTAGCCTTTTCAGGAAAATTGTTGCATTTAACAGATTCTGCCAACAAACAGGTATTTCTGAATGGCCTGAGGCTAGAATTTGAGGTAAAATTAGATAATGAATGTATAATAGGTGCTGGAAGCATTCAGCAAATATAATTTTCGAATTTTTGATGAAGATGGCATTTAGAGGCTTTTGCATCTGAGCTCTTCATTTTGGTTTATGTGTTTGTAAGGTGATTTTAAGAGGAGGCAGGAGACCACACAGATAGGTGATTCTCACTCTGAACCATTATTTTTAGAGGTAGAGGATTTAAAAAATATTTCCTATAGAATTATTTAATTTTTTAGATTATCATTATGAAAATTATCATTACCGCAACATGATATTACATTAAATATATGCATTTACAAACTCGTGTTTCGGTAATGAGAACTAAAAAGTTGTCTAGGTACTATGACAAACAAAATTTCAACTTTTGTCTGGAGAGAAAAAATAAGAACTGCATACCTGGTAGCCATCTTGAGTGTCACAGTCAATTTTGTCCCTTCCAACATTATTTTTTTTGAAAATGTTAGTTCCTTGAGGGCTTAAGCAATGATTGAATATTGTTGCGGAGGATGAGCAAATTGGTATTGGACACATTTATATTCCTTATTATTGTCACTACATTTACCAATGATCACAAATACCACATGTTTCTTTACTGTAAATGTTTATATTATAACATGCACTGAAGCTTTTTGTTTTTTAGATTTTTCAATTATAAATATTTCCATGTCAAAGAACCCAAATCCAGTCAGGGACACGTTGCGGTAATGAAAATGTTCCCCTCAATTGTGAAAAAAATAAAAAATTGGTTTATATGATTTGAAATCATGTGCAAAATAGTACATGAAGATATGTTTGTAAATCTAAGCCATTTATTTTGATACTCTTATTTTGCATTTACTTTTTATCATAATGTTTCATGACACCTCATAAGTCTAATTTCACGACAATCACTCAGATTATAAATTTAAAAATTTAACTGTCAGTGCTTTCTGTTCCACTAGAATGCGTCTACATCTGCCACTAAATGTACATCCACTGACAAACAGATGCAATGTAATGTTTTTTGGAAGAATAAATGTCTGGCAACAAATATATTGAAGCTACATCAGCTTATGCTTGGATGTAGGACCAAACTTTCCTTTTCAAAAATTGAATTTGTTGTACTTCTGCATGAAACTAACGTATAAAGCTTTTCACACACCCTTATGAAAGAGTCTATCGTGTAAGTTCCTCAAAATTGTTTGGGGAAGTTTCCTAAATGTTGCTTAGGACAGTGGTTCTAAAACTTTTTGCATCAAGTACCAACTGCCTTTTATTGAGGATGCATCGGTAGGTGTCTTATGTGGACAAGTTTTTCAGAATGCATTTCATGTAAATGACAATGAAGCAGAAAACCTGCATAATATTTGAAATAGTACTGTTTATGTGTCACAAAATGTAGTCGTGTCTGATGGTCAGATATGAGATATAATTCATTTTGGGTATATCTAATGAGCATTATTTAGAAAGTATAGTGGAGAGTAGACATGAAAGTGTTGGGTGGATAATGGGGAGCGAGATCAGCAGGGACCTCAGAGACGGGAATCCAACTCTGGTCGCCGTGAGCACACTGGTGCTATATGTCGATGCCCTAACCATGATTTTAACATGGCTTTACCTAAATCTATACCTATAGTAATGTCACAAAGTTACAAAAGTTACAGAAAGTTAAAGAGTTGTTTTTGCACAGGTTGGCTTTTCTATTTATTTTTTATATATTTAAACCTTAATATGCCAGATGCTGAATACAGAGAATTGGATTTGGCCCATATCCCAGAATACTTCAATACTACACTTTCACTATTGTTGACCCAGCATGGTGATTGTTGGAATCAGCATTACCATTTCATTGAAGTGAAAGCAATTTTAAGAACCATATCACATGATCCAATGTAAATATCTACATAATTAATTTTGCGTTGTGTATCTGCTAAAATGTTTAGAACAGCATTACGTAAGATACATGACACTGTAATGTGTGCTGTTCATTTAACTCATTTTTGCAGATATTATTGGATATATCAGATGCTTTATTGATTTTGAGAGGTTTTTAGACGTTTCCTGGCGACAAAATGCCCAGATTGCGGCTATTGCAGCAAATCAAAGAGACCTCATTTTTGCCAGCTACACTGAAGGGCACAGACAGTAAACCAGCGGTACCTCTTTTGTTTAGATGATGTCATTTTTATTCAAACCCAAGGGCTCTCATCTTCTGTACAGTATGCTAATAAGCAAACGTTTCCTTGCTATAGAAATAGAAGACTGGGCATTTTGCCATCAAATCTGTCAACATATTTTAGTTGGTGATGAGGCTCAATAAAAGAAGGTCCCAGACTGCACAGTCTGGCATTTCAGGCTGACTGCAGACTGCAGTCTAGGAGAAGTGCCAACATTGGCTTTTCACTGTTTTATAGCGCAGGCTTGTCTAAAGTGTTGGCAGTGTGAAATCATTCAAAGCGTTCTTTTTCTCCACGGCAGAATTCTCTGACACGCAGGGCCCCGATTCCCAGCGACGCTCAGGGCCGCAGCGGAGCTCGCTTTCACACTTCATACAACAAGAAGTATGTCATCAAGATCATCACCAGCGAAGATGTAGCTGAGATGCACAACATTCTGAAAAAATACCACCAGGTAGAGGGAACTAATAGGTCTTTGTGTTAGGAATTGTGATAAGATTAGTCTTTCACGCTGTGAACTGAAGTGTTTATTGCACTTGCCCCCGTAGTATATAGTCGAGTGCCATGGCAACACACTGCTCCCGCAGTTTCTGGGCATGTATCGCCTCACGGTGGACGGAGACGAGACCTACATGATCGTCACTCGCAATGTTTTCAGCCATCGGCTGCCTGTTTACAAAAAATATGACCTGAAGGTGAGTGATGATGGCAAACAAATGCGTGTTATTCAGCGCCTGGATCAGTTTTTTTTTTATTAGTGAATATCTCACCATTTACTGGTGAGGGACTAAAGTGCCCTTTTTTTAATTTCAGCTTCATGTGGCCTGCGTTGTCATTTTCAGTTTGCGTTTTTACCTTATTTCCTAATCATTTTAAATTTAAAAACCTAGCCAAAGTATTTTCTTGGTGGTTTACTGTTTTTTTGTACATAAAATCATTCTACATAATGTAAAGAATATTCTGTGACAACATGACCTAGATATATCTTTAATATTGACTGAGTAAGGTCATGTCAAAGATTGAAATTAAATTGAAATTAATGATTAAAATCAAACATTATTAGATTCTGAGACTCTAGCCTGGATTTCACAAATTGCTCTTAAAGGATTAGTCAATTTTCTTTAAAAAAATCCAGATAATTTACTCACCACCATGTCATCCAAAATGTTGATGTCTTTCTTTGTTCAGTCGAGAAGAAATTAATGTTTTTTAAAGAAAACATTCCAGGGTTTTTCTCATTTTAATGGACTTTAATGGACCCCAACACGTAACAGTTTTAATACAGTTGAAAATTGCAGTTTCAACTGACTCTAAACGATCCCAAATGAGGCATACGGGTCTTATCTAGCGAAACTAGTGAAGTTGTGGTTTAAAAGTGCATATTTTTCTTGTCAAAAATGACAATCGTTTCACTAGATAAGACCCTTATGCCTCGTTTGGGATCGTTTAGAGTCCTTTGAAACTTCATTTAAAAAAACTGTTAAAGGTGCAGTGTGTAAATTTTAGCGGCATCTAGTGGTGAGATTGCGAATTGCAACCAATGGCTCAGTCCACTGCTCTTCCCTCGCTTTTGAAGAAGCTACAGTAGCTTTTGAGAAGCTACAGTAGCCACCCCCAAAAAAATGTCATCGACGGAGACAACTTAGTAAAAAAAGTTTGTCCGTTTAGGGTTTCTGTAAAAACATGGCGGCACAAAATGGCGACTTCCACGTAAGGGGACCCTCGGTGTATGTAGATAAAAATGTCTCATTCTAAGGTAATAAAAACATAACGGTTCATTATGAAAAGGTCTTTATACACCCCTGATAATATAGTTTTGTATATTATTTTGCATTTCTGTCAAGAGATCCTTTTAAAAATTCCACACTGCACCTTTAATTGTTGAGTTAAGTGTTGGTGTCCATTAAAGTCCATTAAAACGAGAAAAATCCTGCAATGTTTTCCTCAAAATAAATAATTTCTTCTCGACTGAACTAAGAAAGACATCAACATTTTGGATGACATGATGGTGAGTAAATTATTTTGATTTTTTTTTTTTTACGAAAATGTGCTAATCCTTTAAAGGCTGAGTGCACGATTTCTGAAAAACGCTTTGAAAAAGCGAGTCAGGCCAACTACCAAAACACACTTGTAGCCAATCAACAGTAAGGGGCGTGTCTACTAACAGACATCGTTGCCTTCAAAAGAAGGTCTAGATTCTATTGGGGTAGGGGCGTGTTTGTTTAGGTGATTTCAAATATCAATATTGGCTTTCAGAGACCATGGACCCTGCCTTTAACATAGGCAGTTGAAAGAAACTGCAACTGAAGTAATGTGATCTACTAGTTGACAGACCCAATGCTTTGACACTGAGAGACCTATCAGATATCTGGTTCAGCCTGTTGTGTTTATATGTGACTGATATCGAGTTTGTTCTTTTTTGGTGAACAACTTTTATAGGGATCCACCGTGGCCAGAGAGGCTAGTGACAAAGAAAAGGTAATGTCATTTCCTTTATATTGTGCATTAATGAGCTTAGACTTTAATGCTAAAGGTTTTTCATGAGGGCCAGTGTATGTTCATAAATTGACCTCACACTTGCATGTTGAATGTATTGCATGTTGAGTTTGCAAATAATGTAAAGAACTAAGTGTTTCTGAACGTCTACTTCTCATCCATGTGTGGTGTGTATTAATAAACTTTCAAAATACAATTCTCCGGTGTGAAAGTTCACATTTTTTGCATTCTCCATTCTTTAAAAAACTATCGGTGCTCTGTTTCAATGCAGTGTTTGCTTGGTTTCATTTGATTCATGGTATTATATTCCAGTGGTCTTTTACTTTATTTGGTACGCAGAACATTCATAAAACGCTGGGGTATTTTTTATCTGATATTTATATGTATTGTTTTATATTACAAGTGCACTGATTTGTAAAGAGTGCGGTGGTAAGAATCATTGCAAATAATCATTTAATGTTGGATATAATGGATGTTTTGGCCAATGACAATTGTTTTCTTTAAAATACTACAGTCTATTAAATGACAGTATCATTTGACTGATTGTGAACACACTTGAGTTACTGTGTAAAAAACCTGTTGTGAATTTAGAAAAGGCTTTGCTAACAGTATTTACACAGTATGTACAGTATTTTTTTTACATAAAGCAAACCTGATCTTGTGTTTTTTATATATATATGGAGGGCATGTGAATTATATGCATGTGTATTTTTTATTTACTATGCATGTTAATCTTACTACTGGCATGATGAAGTATTTCTACATTGATTTATTTCTATTTTCATTCTAATGCTGTATATGATATCCGGGCAAATATAGCTGTGTATTTGTAAATCTGTTTCATATACAGACTAGATTTTATTGTCACGTGTCACTGAATTTTATTGAATGATTTCTTTGTTTCTAAATTGTGATTTTCTTTTCATCTTTCCATGACGTTTTGTGTATTCACTTGTACAACAGCCATGTTATCATACTGTTCTACATCTTTTGGTGTGTTCTTTTGATGCATGTATGTGCAATGTTTCCTTTTTGTATTTTTTTTATGAACTTTCTAATGACAGAAAATGAAGTATTCTCACTCTACTCACAATTGCCCGAAGTTGTCTAGAGATTTTTTCAGCTCACCAGCTCCACTGATTTGTGGCTGCTTGATTTAGTGTAGCTGCTTGCATCTTACTTCCCTTCTTTTGGCAGCCACGCCCACCTGAGGAGGGGGCTCCGCCCAAATCTCGCATGAGCCAAAAACTACAAACCATCCGGATTGCAACACGCTTTTACTGCGCCATAAGACACGTAAGGACACAAAAGCAAAAAACTGTCCCATATTGCCCTGTTCTTCTTCTTCAATATGCATCATCCCACATTTTGCCTCAGGAAAGCACTGGACCTTCGGGATCCCACAAGGGACCATAAACCCAAGACCAGGGATGATCCTTTAAGTTGTTCCAGTAATAACTTTGTGACTCCTTCAACAATGAAATTATGATTAAATTCCGAAAAGAACTGGGATGGTGTTTTAACATTTAAATCATGTCTGCTCAGCCATAGAGGTTTTTTTTAATATAGTGATCTCTGTTGATCAGTGTCTGATAGTTTGAATTGAGGACGACAGCCCAGTCTTTGCCTAATACTGTAGATTCAACCATTCATCAATTGTTAAGGTCATGCAAGGTAAAAAAAATATGTCTTGAGGGATTTTTTCCATCAGAAATTACCCAGTGTGTGGTATTCATTCAATGAATGCATCAGCTGTTATTCATCAGTGGTCCATGTGAGACAAATTTAATCCTAAATCAAATGCATGAAAACCAGATTCCGGAGATAAGCTTGATTTCTAACTGCACACTTTGGGTTAAAATAACTGATAATTGCAGAAGGGAGCATTTAGGAAAACAGCCTCAGTTTAAGAGTTTAATCATTGTAATTATTGCAAACTGTAATTGTAAGTATTGCACTAATTGTTTGTTCTCTCCAATAATGAAATCTAAATCACACCCTGTTGCTCTAAATGTCCACAGGAGGCAGCCAGCCACACTAAAAGGATATTTATTTAATTTTTAATTGTTTAATGCTTGGTTCGTTTTACAATAATATACTGACATTTATATCAGTGGTAAATGTTTAAAATATAAGTTTAAATATGAAATAGAATTGCAAAAGTAATGTGTTAAAAAAGATTTTAAGAAAACACTTTTTAAGCAAAAACTCTTAAGCCTAGTGGGTGTCTGTGTAAGCTTCACCTTTACTTTCATTCCCCATTATAACTGTCATAAAGTGTCATGTCAAGTCAATTGTGGAGTCTGTTTACAAATCAGAATGTGAATGTATGGTTTTTCATGTCAACGTCACCACCTTCTTGTACTTGCTAAACAAAATAAGTCTACCTTCAACTTACAGATGTTGATCTTGATGCATTTTAACACTTTTATTTCACTGTCAATAACAGACCAAGGAGCTACCAACATACAAGGACAATGACTTCATCAATGACGGTCAGAAAATTCACATCGATGGGGAGAACAGAAAAATTTTCCTGGAGAAACTGAAGAACGACGTTGAGGTATATGTTTCACATACAAAACAAACCCATTTTTTTTATTTTATTTGTTGGCTTTGTTTAGGTTAATTACACTCATGCATGGTAGACATACACAGACAGAGAAAGAGAGATGCAGTTTATTAGTTTAGTATCTGTAACCCTAGAAATTGAACCCGTTGACCTTGCTGTTGCTAGCCCAGTGCTATAGCAACTGAGCTACAAGACCCCAATAGTGTTAAGCTCAACTGCTAATATGGGGTTAAAGGCACCAAGGTTAGGAGTTTGAGTCTCAAGGAATACAGATACTAATAAAACCAACATGATCTTACGTTAATTTAATCTTACGATCTTAAGTCACGGAAATTTTGATTCATTTATTTGTGTCCATGACACAAAATTCAGCTTTTTTCATGCCTTGAGCACCAATGTCTTTTTCGTGTCACTGGCAAGAATTCTTATAAATATTTTTTTGTGTCAGTGGCATGACTTTCTTTTTCTGGTCATTTTATGTATTGTTTTCTTATTTTTTTTCTATTTTTAAATCATTGTCGCTTGGGGTTGGGTTAGATTTGGGGGTTGTGTTAGGATGTACTTTTATGTATTGGTTTTACTTCCGGTTTTAAAACTATTCTCGCCTGGAGTTGGGGTTAGAGTTGGGGTTTGGGTTAGGATGTCTAAAAATGTAACAAAAAAGTGATCCTAACCCCAACGCCAAGCGACAATGGTAAGAAAATAGGAAAAAAAACAATACATAAAATGAAACAAAAAAGAAAGTTGTGCAACGGACACAAAAAACTATTTATAGAAATTTGTGCGAGTGACACGAAAAAGATAGAATAAAAATGAATTTCGTGCCATGGATACGAATAAATTAATCAAATTTTTTGTGACTATAACACGACTTTCCATAAGATCAGTCTGAATAAAACACATCACTATGAATGTACTGCAGTAATGCAACTTTTCATTAAACTTTTACCCAAACATACTCATTCCCTAATACTTCTCAGTTCAACTTTTATCTAATTACAAATAGGTAAAAAAGATGAGTCCTTTAAAAAAGATGAATAATGTGTTTGCAGTTTCTGGCCCAGCTGAAGCTGATGGACTACAGTCTGCTGGTGGGGATTCATGATGTAGAGCGAGGGGAGCAGGAACAGCCTGAAGAGGAGAGTGAAGACAATGATGCCGTGGAGGAAGAAGCAACAGAGAGTGATGGAGGGGCCACCGGCTCCCCACCAGACAGTCCCAGTAACACACTGGACAGCCACAGACCTCTGGGTCCAGGAGAGTTCGATCCAACCATTGATGTATATGCTATCAAGAGCTATGAAAGTGAGTAACTGAACTAATTTAAATTCATTCAGTGTGGTCGCTCATCTGTGAAAAGTTAAATTTTACTATTTGTGTTTGTACATATTTGCAACTATTGTAGGTAGATCTTAATGGTTTTTAATGAAAATGTTAGTGGTGCACATATAGACTGGGTATGTGCATGACTATAAATTATATTGGTCAATGTAAAAAAAGTCACCCATCATCTTTGGGATAAAATTAGCATAGTACATGTTGACTTAAAAGGATTTGTAACCTCATAAAGTAAGTGTATTAGGATACACTGGATATAATCCCACAGTAAATACTGTACTGTGAAATCCAGGCTAGTGTCTCATAATCTAACTATGAGATTAGGAGCATCAAAGTTTTATTTCAGTCATTAATTTCAATTTTTGAAATGACCTTACTCAGTTAAAATGATCATATGTAAATTGCACAGTTGACATAAATTGTATTATTTATTCATTAATCACTTCTTTGCCAGTTTAGCTTTAATATAACAATAGCAAATATTCTACCCTACAGGTGCTCCTAAAAAAGAAATCTACTTTATGGCAGTCATTGACATTCTCACCCCATATGATGCCAAGAAAAAAGCAGCCCACGCAGCTAAAACAGTCAAACATGGGGTAAGAGTTAGAAACACAGTTACAAAATTCAGGGTTCCCACATGTCCTTGTAATCCTTGAAAGTTTGTGAATCTGGGGGGGGGGATTCAAGGCCCTGGGAAGTTTTTGAAAATATACAGGTCATTGAAAGTGCTTGAATCTATTTTATGCAAGAAGTTTTCTGGAAAAAAATCCATATTCCCTGTGTAGTGTAGGATGATATCATAAAAGTAAAAGACTTTTTAAGCACACGTGTTAAACTGTTTGTGTAACTAACTCTTAAGAAAGAGAAACTAAGGTGATTTTTCTAAGCTCCATTTTATTTAGTCTCCTTTGTTAATGTAATGAGTGCTCTTATCCCGCCCCCTAGTGGAACGTTAATTTCGCACCTAGAAAGGTGGGACCAATTAGTGAGACGCACACACGGAAAAGGAAAGAGCGCATGCTGTTTGAAAAACGCTCTGAAATTGTAAATATCGTTCTAAAAGGTTCTCAAATACATGAATGGATAATTTAAGCACCTAGCTGGAACGGGAACAAGGTACTGTGTTTGATTTGTTTAATGTTTATATGTATTAATATGTGTGTTAATCTATTTGACTGTGAAGAAGTGTTTAAATGTGTTGTTATCACTTGTGTCATGCAAAGTTTGTTAACATAAGTTTTTTAACATTGTTAATATTGACTGATGTAATTTATATCTTTTTGTAATATGTTTGTTCATGTTGGATAATGTTTATGTTCGTAAGAGCTGATTTTATGTTATTTATCTGCCCTGTAGCTCTTACGGTGTTTCATGAAGAGAAGGTGTAACATAAGAAAGGCAGATTTGTGTTTTTAAAGGAAAGGCTAACGGCTGAACACAAAATAAAGGCTTTTTGAAACATCAGTACGCTTCACCATTGTCTGGCTGGGGTTTTGCTACAGTAAGAGCTTGACCCGCATCGATTCCGACGACTGTTGTCTACAACGTGCTACGGAGGGTCGTTACCGCGCCGGTTACCGCTTCGGTTACATCATCGTCATCGCGCCTGACCTATTTCGGACAACTGTCTCACAGATTCGGTGCAATGGTCAAGTACAGTCACATTTACGGACACTGATGCAGGACTGTGAGTATTAATCCACTATTATATAGACAATAGTACAACAATACGGCGAGCAACGGATGAACGGCTTCTCAGACTGAACATTTAATACTCACTGGCTTACCAACAAGAGCAACAAAATAAACTGTGATTATATTTGCACTCATGCCTCTATGCATCTATATGGACTCTTTCTAATTAAAGACATATAGATTTTTGTTGTTTGGACTTTGCATTTATATACCTAGTTAACAGTGTTTATTGAGGATTTAATTTTGCCTCACTTTGGATTTAAGAACGTTGATAACTTGTTCATTGTGATTTTACACTGACATTTATAATTTTTCTGGTGTCTATATGTACATGCATATGTGTCAGCAACTAAAATTTATGTTTTGATATTTTATGTTTGCACATTCATATCCAGGGCTTTACCATATCTGCTAAACTGTCTTTTTCTGCCATTTAGAGTTTACAAAAAATTCTTAAGTGATAATGTCAGAGTTAGGAAATGAGATAGAGGTGGAGGAGCAGATGGTTGGTCATCAGCATGATGATTTACAAGATGAAACCCAAATAATGATAAACCCATCAGAGCAACCAAGTCTAAAGGAAACTAATGAAGGTAAACAACAATGTCTAACTGATCGCCAAGGCAAACTTAATAAGGAGGATAATGCTCTTGAAGGTCCAAGACGATCTGAACGCACATGCCATCCTACAGAGAAGATGCGCGCATATCGTGATGAAGAGGCCAAGAAAAAGGAGAAAAGGTTGTTTGCCATGTACGAACAGTGGAAGCTCCACACACGAAAGGCAAGAGATCAGCTAAAGACTTATATGTCAGAGAGTCAGCTCTGGCCTCTCATTGAAGAGCTTAAGAAAAGTAAAGAAGATGTAATGAACATTTATTTTGAAATTCGAAATCTCACTACACCCTCCACCGACATAAGAAGAAGAGTTGATACGTGTGAATCTGTGACCACAGAAATCATCAACATTGCATACAGCAGAGCTATAGATGAGGAAAGTGGATTTAATGAGCAGCAGGAGAGACACCGCCTTCATGAACTGCTCCGCCACGACTATGCAAAGTCGGTCTATGGATCCGCAGCCTCTTTCATAAGTCACAGCCAGTCCGATCACTACTCCACTACTTCATCCATGACAGCAAAACGTGCGGAGGCAGCAGCTGAACTAGCAGAAAAGGAAGCAAATTATCAGATGCTACTGGAGGAAGAAAAGCAAAAGGAATCTATAAGAGAGTTAGAGGAACAACAACGCAAGGCTCTAGAGGTACAAAGGTGTGAGTTGGAGCGATTACAGGCAGCGAAAGAGATACGGGCCGCTCAAGCAAAATTGAAGGTTTATGAAAGGGAGTCTGAACGAAAGGATGCTTTCTATCTCAAAAAGGAAAGGAACATGGAACCAAAGAAAGTACCTGTAACTACCGCGCCCCTCTCTCCAGTTGCAACGCCCCATCATACGGACCTACCCTCTCTCACTCAGCTCCTTCAAGACAACATAGCCTTAAATAGGCTTCCTGTTCCTGAGCCATTTGTCTTCAATGGGGATCCCATACAATTTGTTGAATGGAAGGCAGCATTCACTTCACTCATAGACCAAAGGGCAATCACGCCAGCCGAAAAACTATACTACCTGAAAAAGTATGTTGGTGGCCCAGCACGGCAGGCTTTAGATGGCAACTTTTACCGAAATGACAATGAAGCATATCAAGACGCATGGGACAAATTAAATCGTCGCTTTGGCCAGCCATTCGCCATTCAGAGAGCGTTTCGAGAGAAGCTCAGCAACTGGCCGAAAATACCATCAAAGGATGCTGAAGGACTGAGACGCTTCTCAGATTTTCTGAATGCTTGTCAAGACGCCATGCCTCATGTGAAGGGTCTCGACATATTAAATGATTGGGAAGAAAATCGGAAGCTCGTTCACAAGTTACCGGACTGGGCAGCTTTGCGTTGGAACAGACAAGTCACGCAAAGCCTAAATGAAAATCAAGAATTTCCAAGTTTCAAAGACTTTGCTAGATTCACGTCGGATGAAGCTGAGATTGCTTGCAATCCCATTACGTCATTTCATGCCCTTCATTCATCAGATTCTTACACTGAGAAGAGAAATCTCAGAGATGTGAAGAGAAACAAGGCTAGTGTGTTTACCACTCAAATAGTCACTGACAATGAAAAACACAAGTCGGAACAGAGGAAAGTTAAGACTTCATGCATCTTTTGTCAAGATAATAGACACCAGCTACACGCATGCTACAAGTTCACTGAAATGGTATTGGTTGAGCGACGCATCTATATAAAGGAAAAGAAACTCTGTTATGGATGCCTGAAACCCGGCCACAGCGTGAGAGACTGCCGTCATCGTCTTTTCTGTGACCACTGTAAAGGAAAGCATCCTACAGCCCTGCATGATGACAACTATAAAAGAGAAAGGACTGCATCAGAACCAGAGACAAATATAGGCGCTGCTGCAACGTCACTCAGTATAGCAGGCGTAGGCTCATCAAACACATCTATGGTGATACCAGTTTGGGTTTCATCTAAAAATGACCCAACCACTGAGAAACTCGTCTACGCACTACTCGACACTCAAAGCGATACTACATTCATTGACCAAGAAGTGAGTGATGGTCTTAATGCTGACAAGTATCCAGTGAAATTGAAGTTGACGACTATGAGTGGCAGGGATACGGTGCTCACAAGCGAAGGAGTCTCTGGGCTTCGTGTTAGAGGATATAGTTCTGCAGTTCAAGTTGATCTTCCTGTCACCTACACAAAGGACTGCATTCCTGTCAACCGCTCTCACATTCCCACTTGTGAGACGGCTAAGCAATGGAGTCATCTGGCTGAAATAGCTGATGAAATACAACCACTGAAGGACTGCGTAGTAGGTCTTTTAATCGGCTACAACTGCTCAAGAGCCATGGCACCAAGACAAGTCCTTTTAGGAGGAGATGAGGAACCCTACGCTGTAAGGACTGATTTAGGATGGAGTATTGTAGGGCGCTCACTACATACCCAGGATACATCTAGCTCACACCATCTGTGTCACAGAACTACAGTCAAGGAGCTACCTCCATTAACTCCTACTGACGTCATTCGCATTCTAGAGTCTGACTTCAAAGATGGCAATGATGACAGCAAAATTGTGTCACAAGACGACATCACATTCCTCAACATACTGGATGAGGGAATAAAGAAAAATGTGTACGGGCATTATGAAATGCCTCTGCCCTTCAAAACCAGACCCAGCCTGCCTGACAACAAAGGCTCCGCTATGACACGCCTCCTTCACCTTAAAAGGAAATTGCAAAGGGATGAAAGGTATAAGGAACGTTATGTTGAGTTCATGGAGGAAATCATTGAGCAAGGAGATGCTGAGCAGGTCAATGACGGTGGGAGTGAAGGGGAGAGATGGTACATTCCCCATCATGGTGTGCATCATGCAAAAAAGCCAGATAAACTTCGTGTAGTGTTCGACTGCTCAGCCAGATACAAAGGAACAAGCTTAAATGACCACCTCCTCTCTGGACCTGACATGTTGAACAACTTAAGTGGAGTTCTCATCCGTTTCCGACAGCACCCTGTTGCGTTGATGTGCGACATTCAGAAGATGTTCCATCAGTTTCATGTGGTCGAATCTGATCGCAACTTTCTGCGCTTTCTTTGGTGGAAGCAAGGAGATTTGAACTCACAGCCCATCGAGTTTCGCATGAAAGTGCATCTGTTCGGTGCAGCCTCCTCTCCGGGATGTGCAAACTACGGGATGAAACATCTAGCTAAAGAGAATCGCGACATCTACACTCAGGGCTCAAGATTTGTGATGAGGGACTTTTATGTAGACGATGGACTCGCAAGTATCGAAACCACTGAAGATGCTATTCAGCTTGCCAGGGAAGCACGTGAACTCTGTGCCATGGGCGGTCTCCGACTACATAAGTTTGTGTCTAATGACAGAAAGGTATTAGAGAGTATACCACTCTCTGAACGAGCCAACAACGTGAAGGATATGGATCTCTCATTTGATGAATTGCCACTTGAGAGAGCTCTCGGGATTCAATGGGATGTGGAGTCTGACCGCTTCAAGCTTAACGTCAGCCTCAAAGAACAGCCTGCAACACGACGCGGCATTTTATCTACAGTGGCTTCTCTGTACGATCCTCTTGGGTTTGTGGCGCCAGTCGTCCTCAAAGCAAAGATAATTCTTCAGGAGATGTGCAGACGAGGTACTGGCTGGGACGATCTTCTCACTGATGAGCTTCGACCAAAATGGGAACAATGGAGAAGTGATCTTGCCCAATTAGATCATTTCACCATATCCCGTACCTACTCACCTGCTGGATTTGGAAGGGTCTCCAAGACAGAGCTGCATCACTTTTCTGATGCCAGCATGAAGGGTTACGGCCAGTGTTCATACCTGCGACTTCAAAATGAAGAGGGAGATATTCATTGTGCTTTAGTTGTAGGAAAATCACGTGTTTCTCCAACCAAGATCACAACCATCCCAAGACTAGAATTGACAGCAGCAGTTGTTTCCGTGAAGATAAGCAACATGCTTAAGGAGGAATTGGGATGTATTGACGCAGAGGAGTTCTTCTGGACCGACTCTAAAGTGGTCTTAGGATATATAAGAAACGAAGCACGACGATTCCACACGTTTGTGGCTAACCGGATACAGAAGATTCAGCTAAGCTCAGCCCCACAACAGTGGCGATATGTTCCTACAGATGAGAATCCTGCTGATCATGCTTCCCGGGGCTTGACTGCCAGTGAGTTTTTGTCATCTACCTGGCTCACTGGGCCTAAGTTCTTATGGAACAAGGAAATAAAGGTGGCTACAGACGAAGTGCCAGAGTTAACAGTCGGAGATCCAGAGGTCAGGAGTGTTCTAGCGCTCATTACCAAAACCACAGAACACGTAAGCCTCGTTGATCGCTTGTCCAAGTTCTCATCCTGGTCGCTGGCTACACGAGCAGTTGCACGCATTCTCCGGCGCATAAGGAATAACAGATCAAACAATCTTACCACTGTAACAGAACGAGAAGAGGCAGAACATTGCTTAATCAAAATTCTGCAGAAAAATGTGTATCAAGAAGAGTTGAACCTGCTGAGCAAAGGAATCCCTCTACCACGGCACAATCCTTTACATGCTCTTGACCCTTTTCTCCACAACGACGGTGTTCTCAGGGTGGGAGGAAGGTTGTGCAACTCCTCTCTTCCCAATTTCATCAAGCACCCTGCAATCATTCCAAAAGATCATCACATCACAAGGATGATTATTGCCTATAACCATGAGAAGATGAAACATCAAGGTAAAGGTCTGACACTTAATGAAATAAGGCGCAGTGGCTACTGGATTATAGGAATTAACAGGGCTGTTGCATCCTACATTCGTCAATGTGTCACCTGTAGACGGCAACGCAGACCTATGGAGGAGCAAAAGATGGCCGATTTACCTCCTGAACGCTTGGAACCATCCCCTCCTTTCACTTTCTGTGGCATGGACTGCTTCGGGCCATTCCTTACAAAGCAAGGAAGAAAAGAGAACAAGAGGTATGGTCTTCTTTTTACTTGCCTAAGCTCCCGTGCCATTCATATTGAGATTCTTGAAGACATGACGACAGATGCTTTCATCAATGGCCTTCGTTGTTTCATCGCCATACGTGGTTCCGTTCGTCAGATCAAATCTGATCAAGGAAGCAATTTTGTGGGAGCCAAGAATGAGTTCAGAGAAGCTCTAAAGGAAGTTGATGCAGACCGTCTTGCTGTATTTCTTGCAAATAAGCAGTGCGACTTTATCATGAACGCACCCCATGCTAGCCATGCAGGAGGGGTGTGGGAAAGACATATAAGGACCGTGAGAAGCGTTCTAAGATCCACTCTTGCCCTTTCCTCTGGTAGACTAAATGATGCTTCGCTGCGAGCCTTTTTCTATGAAGCTATGGCTATAGTCAACAGTCGTCCTTTGACTGTTGACAATCTCAGTGACCCCCATAGCCTCGAACCACTCACTCCTAATCATCTTCTGACAATGAAATCGGTCCAGGCCTTACCTCCTCCTGGTGAATTCGTTAGAGAAGATATTTATGGCAAGAAAAGGTGGAGACATGTTCAATACCTTGCAGAACAGTTTTGGAGTCGATGGCGGAAGGAATATCTGGCCAACATTGCTCTTAGACAACGCTGGCATGCTCCAAGAAGGAATTTACAGGTTGGAGATATTGTAATCCTGAAAGGAGAGGATTTGCACAGGAACGAGTGGAGATTGGGTAGAGTTTCAGAAACCACTACTGACAAAGATGGACTAGTACGGAGAGTTAAACTCCAGCTTGGTGACAGTAAGCTTGGAAAGAAAGGAGAGCGTCTTCACAAGTTGTCAGAAGTTGAGCGCCCCATCCAGAAGCTTGTTCTGTTGCTGGAGTCTAACTAAATCTGCTCCTTCCCTCTATAGTGCATAATATTACATAGTTGCCGTTAAGTTTACAACTTTGGCATAAGTTGTCTTTGTTCTTATACAGGCTTTGGGAAAGCAATTTTCAGTTGAAATCATTCGTGCTTAATGTTCTCTGTGTATGTTCCATTATTCACTCATGATTGGTGGGAGTGTAACTAACTCTTAAGAAAGAGAAACTAAGGTGATTTTTCTAAGCTCCATTTTATTTAGTCTCCTTTGTTAATGTAATGAGTGCTCTTATCCCGCCCCCTAGTGGAACGTTAATTTCGCACCTAGAAAGGTGGGACCAATTAGTGAGACGCACACACGGAAAAGGAAAGAGCGCATGCTGTTTGAAAAACGCTCTGAAATTGTAAATATCGTTCTAAAAGGTTCTCAAATACATGAATGGATAATTTAAGCACCTAGCTGGAACGGGAACAAGGTACTGTGTTTGATTTGTTTAATGTTTATATGTATTAATATGTGTGTTAATCTATTTGACTGTGAAGAAGTGTTTAAATGTGTTGTTATCACTTGTGTCATGCAAAGTTTGTTAACATAAGTTTTTTAACATTGTTAATATTGACTGATGTAATTTATATCTTTTTGTAATATGTTTGTTCATGTTGGATAATGTTTATGTTCGTAAGAGCTGATTTTATGTTATTTATCTGCCCTGTAGCTCTTACGGTGTTTCATGAAGAGAAGGTGTAACATAAGAAAGGCAGATTTGTGTTTTTAAAGGAAAGGCTAACGGCTGAACACAAAATAAAGGCTTTTTGAAACATCAGTACGCTTCACCATTGTCTGGCTGGGGTTTTGCTACAGTTTGCTTTAAATGCTTATATCTATGCAAATGTTGATTCATACCAAAATGCTTTTTTGCATAGTTGTGTTTGACACATGAAAACGTCTCGGGTTACGTATGTAACTGTTCTTCCCTGAGAAGGGAACGAGACGCTGCGTCTCCCTTGCCATACATCCTGCGTCCCTGTAATGCCGTCTTTGGCAAAAATATATTTTCTGGCTCTATCGTCACCCTGTCTTTGTCGTTAAGCCTCACCATTGGTTGAATTTGATATACACATTCAGACGCACTTACCCCTGGAGGTGTCACCAAAGTGTCACCGCAGTGACTCAAAGTGAGTTCCCGCGAAAGAGAACTGTAACAATGTATCTTAAAAGGTAACACGATGTAACCTTGCTCTCACTTGAAATGTGTCCCCACCAGTGTTGGTCAAGTTACTTGGAAATAGTAATTAGTTACTGATTACTTCTCCAAGAAAGTAATCCATGTACTTTACTGATTACTTATTTTCAAAAGTAATTAGTTACTTTACTTGTTACTTTACTAAGTTACTTTTCAAAAACATGATGCACGACCTGAATATGCTATAAAGCAACAGACCTTTCAGCCAAATTCTATTCTATCTGCATATTGCATCATCTAAAATTGAAACAAATGAAACATTCTCTTTTTTAACCTCTCGACGCGCACTAATTCGTGGGCGTGATGACGCTGTTTTTTTTAACGCTGCTAACAATATCTATATAGCCTACTGTCTACAAACATTTATAATATTAACATTACTATACATCGTTTAAAAGGTCTACGGGTTTAGCATCAGTGTATGGTGTATGGAGTTACAGATGCTCTAGCATCATAAATATAATATTTTGTGACAGAAGTCCAGATGACAACATGCAAAATATAAATGGGACATCTTACCTTTGTGTTGATATAACGATAGCGATTCGAATCCAGTCTGTTTCAGATGTGTGAATAACCCATGAAAAATGTCTAATAAAACACATTCAATGACCATTTTTGTCCACAAATCCATGAAATATAGATATATAATCTGTTGTTTACATCAGATTTCACATGAACGTCTTGTAATAGAATAGAATATACAATCTGAGGACTATTTACGTCGTAACACTGTATATGAGATGTAGCCGCAGCGGTCATGTCAGCTGGTGGTTCAGGGTTTTTTCAGCAGGTTTCACATTCATGTGCCGGCTTGCTGGGTGTTTGCTCAGATTTGAGGTGGAATTTTTTGCTGTAGATAAAAGTTTTATTCCTACGCAGAGTGTACAGCGGACCCTGATGTTTTTGTCACCTTTAACTGGGTTAAACTTAAAGTAATTTCGGAACTTCCAGCATTAAACGCTGCATGGTCTTGTTCTCTTTTACGCTCCATGTTGTCACTTCATTTTCAACACTACACTGACTGACGGCGCGCCCCTCATACGTCATTGTCACTCGACTCACGACACAAGACAGTCTCACAAAACAAAATCAAGGTTAAATAACGCTGTAACGCAGCCTGCTTACGGGGAAGTAACAGTAATCTAATTACAGTTTTTGAAATTGTAATCCCTTACTTTACTAGTTACTTGAAAAATAATCGGATTACAGTAACACATTACTTCTAACGCGTTACTGCCCATCACTGGTCCCCACATTTAGTCCTTGAATTTGAGAGTATTGGACCTGGAAAGTCCTTGAAAGGTCCTTGAATTTGAAGTTAACTAAAGTGTGGGAACCCTGAAAATTTCCTAAACTCAGTATTTAATTTTCATCAGTCCTGAGTTTATTCAAAATCCACACATTTCTTTTTTTCCCTAACTGTCGTTTGCTTTATCAGGCAGGGGCAGAAATCTCAACTGTAAACCCTGAGCAATACTCCAAGCGATTTTATGATTTTATCACCACCATTCTGTCCTAAGCACTGTCAGAGGATGAAATACAATGCTGGCTGCAGTGATAATGAAGGTGGTTACTTATAAGCTCTCATATCCTTGGAAGAGTTCCTGTTGTGGGTCATGGATCCAGTGTCTCTCTCCCATCCCTACTGAAGAGCACGTCTCAAGTCTATCAAGATTTTGTTTACAGTTTCTTTTCCTCTGGAGTAGGTTTACGGCTCCAAGCGTTGATAAGGGATAAACGTGTCATATATATATATATATATATATATATATATATATATATATATATATATATATATATATATATATATATATTAAATACCTATATAGAAAAATATTGTTCTATACACTTGTGTTAGATATTGTTGATTGAGAAATCAAGTGGTGTTGTTTGTGACCAACTATGTGGTATAATTATCATACTGGATTTTTTTAAAGCTGCTTGATTTTGCGTTTACTTTCTTTAGATAAATTAATTATTTAAATGTCCAGTTACAAATAATATTTCTAAAATATATGTTGACTGAAAAAAAAAATTCCCTAAAAGTTAGCATTAAATGAATTGGAGCATAATTATCTGTAAGTGTTAATTGCACTATTGCTTTTTAGCTGCAGACTGTACCTTTAAATCTCTTTACTAAGCATAATATGGATGCAATTTCAGAATTTATAGTAAAGCTCCAATCATTCAATTGGATGTCAATAAGGTGCCTGCTGTGCAGTGTAATGTCTTGCACAGGAGCTCAATATTTGCAATTGACTCCAATAACGTTTAGTATAAATCTTGTTTTTGCACATGATCTAATGCACCAAAATGTTTATGCAACTGATTCCAGTTTCACCACTGACTCAAGAAGGGTCATGCAATAGTAGTGATTGATAGAACGTGTTAAGCACCTGATGGGTTACGTGTGCATTGTCACTTTTGTATCCCTAGTTGAAAGGACAAAACATTGTTTTTTTTCTTAATTAGAGAACATTTGAAAAAATAAAGCATATTTTGTACCTCCCTTTTTTACATTAATAATTAGCAAGTTTACAATTGGCCATTCTCTTAGTGAGAATGCAGTTGTGTCTGTGCTATTTTGATGCTTGAATCTGTATAAAGTGTTTGAGTTGCACTGTTAAGAGTGGGAGAAATCTGCCTAACTTTAGGTCTTTCTATTAATATTTCTCCCTCTCTCTCTGTCTGTCTGTCTGTCTCTTTCTCTCTCTCTTATCATTGTTAAACCTTTGTGTGATCCCAGAGACCTTTAGTATTATAAAATATATAGATATTGTGATATGTATTCTTCGAATTATTGTTTGCAAAGTAATCCTAAATATTTTACTGTACTGTACCTGTTGAAAAATGGACATATATATACACTGTGCAAGGGTGTGCCTTTTTTACTCTGGATTATTTAATTTTGTATTTCAATCATTTTTTTAACAAGAAAAGTTTGAAAAATGTTATTTTCTAAAAAGGGAAAGGTGAATAGGATGAATCTTAAGAGGTGGTTTGCTGTAGATGTGTAAATATCCAAGTGTATTATCTGTTATATTATGACTAATGTTGCAGTCATAAAGATACAAAATCTCAGATTTCTGTCATTATGTGAAGTGATCAAACTGCTCAGTTAGTTTCACCAGTTGGATGGATTCACTTTTGTGTGATTATCAAAAATGAGTCTTTGTTTAACCTTCTTTTAGATTTAATGTGTCATGTATTTGAATTTTTGTTTGTAGGATAACTTTTAGTGGAAGTCTATGAGTAACTCAGCACAACATGAGGCTATCATGAGGTCTTAGTTTGTACTTTCCTTCTGGTCCTAATGAACTTGATGTCTGTACAGCACATGTGAATCTCAGTGAAGCCACAGTGAAGATAAAGGTCATCGCTTCTATAAGCTTTAAAAAAGAACAGAAAAAAATACTTATGCAAAAAATGACACCACTTTATCCCAAACTGTATAAAGTTACGATCACGTGTGTTGTAATCTGTTAAACATTATTTTATGTTGATGGCACAGTAACTTTGATGGTAGACTAAATACTTGATGAAGAGGAAAAGTGAAGGAGGAAATATGAACCCTTTTAAATATGCTGTCAATAGACAAAATGATCAGTTGTGTGTGTAATTGTCATAACTGTTGTTGTCATGAAAGTGTGCAGCTCTTGTGTGTGTGTTGGGCTTTAGTCTTAAAATATTAAAAGCACTCTTTCCCATAAGCATTGCTCAATAAAATGATGCATTGCTCAGCTTTATTCATCTTTGCAATATTTGTATAATCTTACATTCACAAAACAAACAAAAGCTTAAAAATATTTTCCCCAAAAATGTTTATATTTCATTGTTTATGTGAACTAAATGTAGGTGTATATTTTGATTATTGAGCAAATGGAACTGGTTTGACTCGGAAGATTATATTTTATAAGTTATAAGTTTATTAGACTAATTTATTAAAAATAAACTCCAATGTTCAATATTTTACAACATAACCTACATACCGCTGACCTAGACAAAGCTTAAAAAAGGGCCCTTTAAAGTTTTTGCTGATCTGGATTGATGGGCTGTTGGTGCAGTACAGTTTTACAACCAGACGATGGCACATTGCTCACCGTTTCTTGCAAAGCAAGGCCTTCATTGAGGACACGTCCTGTATATTAATATTGTATTTTTATTCAATAAAGCTATACAAAATAGTCATTCTGTTCTGAATTTAAACATACTGTGTATGAAAAACTGTTACACATTTTCATAAGTCAAGTAGAGTTATGCTGAACTAGATTAAATGCTGTGTCTAAAGATGATCTTTAATAAGATTGTGCCGCATTTTGTAGGTGTTTTACCTCCAACAATTTTTCATTTTATTATTATCAACAGTATATATCAAATAATATGTATAGGCCTATTTAATATCTGTAAACAATATATAATCCAAAAAGTTCCCATGTGCGTAATACGCAATAAGTTTCTTCTTAAAAACTGAGACCATTTCAAGCAGGGGCGGCGTTTGCGTATGGCAGGGTATGGCAGTTGCCATACCCTAGCAGTCAGACAAAGCACCAGAAATCAACAGGCTATAATGAAGCTCATTAAAAATAATATTAAATATTTTCAGTAGAACATATCTGAACATTGGTACATCACTAATATGGATAATTTACGCGTGTGCTCGACTTCATGCTATAATACAGGAACCGACTTGTGGATGACATCAACGTGCCGCGAGAGCGGTTTGAAAGCAAACTCTTCCCATGATTTCTCACCTCACCCTCGCGGTACTTTGATGTCATCAGCCTGTCATTATTGCAGCGCAGGTTGAATTGTGCAGGAGGTTTCATGATGACCGCTGTTGTTATAATCTTTATTTTCGCAAGTAAATTTATTTTCGTTTTTTGTTTTAACATTCAAACAGACTCACGGTTCTCCCCCACACTCGCGCAATGCATATTGCATACATTATTCCAGACGTAATATGATTTGTTCTCTGTGGATAAATAAACATTTTCTTACACTGGGAAATTGTAGCCCAGTCGAAGTGTATTAATTATTTGCGCGCGTTTTTGAATATGGCGACTTGTGGAATAAAAACTGCACAACGACAAAAGGTAAGACTTGTTTTTGCATTTAGCCCTGTTTTACTAAGAGTTTTATTTAGTGTTTTAGTCTTTGGTTAGCTGGCTGGGTTAACTACGTGTGCTCTATCACATCATTAAAAGTCTTTATTGTGTTTTTATAAGTGTTTATTGGCGGCTGTAATGACAAGATTTGTGAAGGGATGTTACAGTATGTTTTGATATTATCTTGTTTAAGTTTATCTGTTGCTGGAGTTGCACTTAGTTAATGACAACATTTGAAAAGCATTTTAAACAACCATGATTTCTATTTTTGTTTTTCATTTGTATTGCAAATACTTCCGTATTGTTGTCAGTAAGTGTACATCCGTGCAATTATAATATGATTTTATACAGGTTGGTGGAGTATGTACACATATGGATATAAATGGTTTCATAGATTCGTTATTTAAATGGCCTTCTTGTACGAAGAATTTTTGCCATACCCTAGGTTTTCTTGAAACGCCGCCACTGATTTCAAGACTCGGAACTATTGCGTTATAGACATTATCTTTGCATGTTAGCAATGACACAACACACACACACCGAACCGTAAACTTTAAAGCCTATATCTAAAAAAAAAACATGTCCATGTCTACTTATAGCCCATTCTTCGTTAAGGTTTCTGAATAGGCTAACGCTTTAAACAAGAAATGGTTTAAAAGAAATTCCGGTAACCACACAGCGGACAGATTTCTGTGTACGCGGCGAATAGAGGTCATAGTCAAGCGCATGCATACACACTATGACAGTGGACAGACCGAGGAATATGACGTTGTGAGCAAATCATTCAGTTTTGAACTGTTTGTATTTTAAAGGGCTTAGTATTTTTAGAAATAATTTGGTCATTTTTTTAATTAATAACTGTTGCGTTTTTCTCTAAAGTTTACTATACGAGAACGAAATAACAGAGTTCTCCCACATTAAAAATTTGTATTTACTAGTAAACTTGTAAAGTGTAGCATGTGTTAACGTGGCTATTCTGTGGCATTAACTGTAGCCTAAATTGATGAGCTGTAAAAGCCTAAATAACTTTATTATGGCAAGGTTTAAAAACATTGCCCCCAAGCTGTGGAATGCTCTGCCCTTATCGCTACGTGAGGCTAAATCCGTCTTTTAAAAGCAACTGAAGACATTTTTATTTAGACAAGCTTTTAGTTAATCAGGCACTTATGTTTTATGTTTATTTTAAATTTTTGTTTTAATGTGTGTGTTGTTTTTTGCACTTTGTAAAGCATCTTGTGATTTTGTATCTGTGATGGATGCTATAAATAAAACGTATTTACTAACTTATTATTATAGTAAATACTTACCCAGCAAACATTGGTCCGACCGCAACGTCGTGTCCCTGGCCAAAAATAGTCGCGGTATGACGGCACAAATCGGTGAAAATATGTAACACAGAACATTTCATAAAAATGCATTCAGATACATTTGTACATGTCTATAGTTCTATGGGGTTGCATGTATAATTGTTACTTTGACTTTTACTACGTGTGCTTCAATATTTATACCCTGTTGTGAATCGGTTGTAAGAGGACGTCACTAGGTGACGTCTTTTACACGTGCATTTATAGTCCACCATGACCCTCTATAAAAAATCATAAACCTTCTATAAAGTCATTGTGAAATATGCAAATGCTGTGCCTACACCTTGGTTAATACTGCAATAATTAATTTAAGTGCAAAAAGTATTTTTTAAGAGGTTGTGAATAGACGTCCACTAACGTCTTTTACACGTCAAGACTAGACTAGTAGGAAAAAAACAGAATTATCTTTATGAAATACACGATTTGTATACAAAGTAAATATATTAACTTTATCTTGTTTAAATAAATTATAATCACAAAGTGCCCAGTGTGATTGCAAAGCCACACTGCATTTTAGTCATTATTCCAACCTGTTTTATTATTGAATGTATGCATATAAATGTAAAACAGATACATATCCGGTCACCATTTAGGTCTGAGTTGGATGTAATTTCAAAAACTGTGCTATTAATTTAAGAAATATTGTGATAAATCTAGGGATATTACAAAATCCCGCGATAGGACAGATTATCTCGCGAGATAGTGGTGACGTCACGCGTTCTTCCGGAAGTTCACATTCAAACACGAGGAGCGATTACGAGGGAGTTTTGTCTATATATCATTCAAAATCTACTGTTGGGTAAGTACATTGTGTATTATTTGATTAACGTGCTTAAGTTTTACTTGTTTGACACGAAGGCTCCGAAATAAACGTTGCCAGAATTGTCCACACTGAGTATTGCAATAATTAGCTAGAAGGCTAAAAGCTAACGTATTTTGAACTTATACATGGTATAAAGTATGTTTAAGGATACAGTCAAAGTAACTTATTAATGTAGCCTCTTGAAAGTCTCTTTCAGAAAGTAAATTATCTGAAAAATAAAAGTTATTTGGCATTAATGGAATTACAATGATTTGATTGCCTGAACATTGCACATGCAAAATATTAAATACTGTTTTGCATTAAAAGTTTAGCAGAAGTGTTTGTTTGTTTGATTAACTTCCTTTGCTTTTGTTTTGTACAAAGGAAAAGCAGAACCTCATCCAAATAAAAATAAACAAGCTGTTAAAGGCACTGTGTCCTACACAGACCCTCCAAAATATAACCACCCAAAACCCAAGTCAGGTAAATGCCTCAGTTTGAAAATACATTAACAAATTGGAGTTGTTATTGTGGAGTTAATATCATTAATTACAATTTCGTTTTATTTACAGTTGAAGGTCAACACAAACCAAATAAAGATGTGCATTCTACAAACAATAAAAAAAGGTATGGAAAACTGTAGATATGAATTTTTGTAGATATGACTTAAACAGTCTACACATTTGTTAATGTTCTAATGTTTCATATGTCCTTGTTTGTGCTAAAGATCAAGTTTTGTGTCCACCACACTTAGATGAGGTGTGCCCGACCCCTGACTTTGTCTACCCTACATTAAGTTGTACGTTTTTGACTGCTTTGCTTAATACTATGAAAAAGCATGATTCTTTCAAAAAGGACTTTTATATATTTTGATATGAAACTCAAAAATGTATATAAATTGTTTTGGTGTATTTTGTTTACACAGGCACACTTCATGACAGTAAACATCGGTATCACAATGGTGTGATTGATCTATACCCTAGAATAAGCTGTGACACTATGAGACGTACGTGCTACTGATGCTTTTTTTTTGATGCATTCCCACACTATACAAACACATGAATGTCAACATAACAACATAATATCCAAAAACTTTGATATAAAAAGTGATTTATTTTAATATTTTACACTACTATGTATTTTTTAAAATACATTGTGCATGTGTATGTTTATTGTACTTAATGAAATTACATGCAAGGTGTCATGCAAGATTTTACATTAGTGACAACAAAGCTAAGAGTATAAACATATTTACATTTCTCTGAATCTGAGTTAATAGTTACAAATACAGAGCTTATAATATCTGTCATTGCTCAAGCACAAAGACCTAAAAGTACAGCCAGCTGATTTCATAACTAATGCAGTATTACACTGTGAAGTGATTTACTGTTAATATTTTACACTACCATATAATTAACTCTATTTGTACAGGTGAGGTAACACAACGAAAAAATTACCGGATGGAGACTACCTGATTCTTCACCTATGGCCTCAGCTTCAAATGCAACATGTAAGAAATGCTATATGACTGTGTATTTTGCATTATGAATACATCAAATATGTTGATAACAAGGTGATCTGCGTAAGTTGTGACATAAAGAATATGTATATATATTTCCATCTATCTTTCTATAACATTATTTCAATTGTTTTCACATTTAGGTCCAGCAACTGTCTGAGTTGGTGGATATTCTGTCAGAGACTGCGTGAACAACGTTATGAACAGGTATGTATTTCTCTTGATTTGTGTAATCCTGCATAATATTTAAGGAATATATATTGATTACCACCATAATTAACCCAGCTATTTATATTACTTCAATTCAGGATTTAATCCGTCACACATCACTTGTTGAGAAGTTTTAATGTTCGTAATGACTTAAACAGTCAGCCATACTGAAAACAAGAAATCAAAACATAATTTCAGTGTAAGCCATTACTTGTCACCCAAAGTTAGGGATGAGGATATAGTTCATAGCACTTGTTACATGGTAGATGAAACAAGTGAAGTTGTGAAGTGTTAACACATAGTGTATGTTTAAACATTGTATGCAATTGCTCATTACTGTTAATTGTGATTTATTGACCATTTAGGTAATTTGTCTAAGGTGAAGTAATCTTAAATTTCTTTCACAGAATGATGTCAAATTGTCTTATGGCAAAGTTCAATATGAGGGGTGGTGGACATCTGGAAAAGAAGTCTTTTAAAGGCACACCTTTGTATTATGTTATTCAAGGTAATTTGGGGAATGTTGATCTAAAAAAACTTGTTTTTGTATATTGATTGTAATTTTATTGTTATGCTTGATCTATTCAGGGGACATCACAGCTCACCTGTCTTTATCAGAAATATCCTGTTCATTTTTTGACACACCTAGTTAAGGGTCTTTCTCAAGGTCACCACAGTGGTTTTGTAGAGGGAGGGGACAAATGCTGTATCCCCCACAACTGATCTAACACTTATTTAAAGCAGAGCATATTTTGTACAATAATATATATAATATTAATATATCATTTTAGCTGTATGCCATAAAGATTTTGAAAGTAAGTGCATGTCATTTACCTCAAAATTTTAATTGTATTTATTTTAAAAAGAAACATATTCTTCTCTTCCTTCAGATGCTGTGAAGAGGTGGAGCCCAAATGCCACAGACTCGGAAATAGATGCAGCTATGGCAGACCACCTCAAGCACGCTCCAGGAAGAGCTGGGGGTGGTGGATACAAAAAAGCCTAACAGCTGTGATGTGTTAAAGAGAGAGTTCACCAAAAAAGGAAAATTGTTATAATTTTCTTATCCACATGTTTCAAACCTGTATACCTTTCTATTTTCTGCTGAACACAAAGATTGAAGAATGTTTGTAACTTCACAACCAATTAACTGTCAATATTTTTTTTACAATTGTAGTAATGGGTTGTGGGATCTGCTTTGTTAAAAACATTCTTTCACATATCTTTGTGTTCAGCAGAACATAGAAGGGTATACAGGTTTGAAACATGAGAGGGAATAAATGACTAAATATTAATTTTTGGGTGAACTATCCCTTTATAGAAAGTGTTTTGAAGTTATTATAGTTAAATGGTTAAAAAAATAAAAAGTGCTAAATCAGAACATGCTTCTTTTTTTGTTATGGCCACAAATATTGTGTTCTTTAATGTGTTTGTGAAGTACACGTGGTTAAAACGGTTTATGGACGTTCAGGTCTGACTGGACCAATTTTGAACTGATTTTGAACCTTTGTGAATATGTGTTAAACCTCAATACAATTGATTGCCTTTCACGATGTTACACAATGGGTGTATATTCATTTTATATGCATACATTTAAACTATGCAGCAACACATTTAAACATCCAGAAGACGGCACATTTAGACGTCCAGGGACGGGCAGAAAAGACGTGTAATTCACGGCCAAATGACGTCAAAGACGTCCGCTCAACTTTAATTTAGGGTATTTTTCAACCGCGATGGGACGTGACGAAGGGTCGTCTTTTCAACGGTCATAAAACGTCCACATGTTTGCTATATGAGGGCTTAAAACATTTATTTAAACTATGCAGGAACACATTTAAACATCCAAAATACGGCGCATTTAGACGTCCAGGGACGTGCAGAAAAGACGTGTAATTCACGGCCAGATGACGTCAAAGACGTCGGCTCAACTTTCATTTTGGATATATTTTTCAACGCGGACGGGACGTGACGAACGGACGTCTTTTCAACGGTCATCACACGTCCAAATGTTTGTTGGGTAAGTATATTACACTATATTTTGTCATGGTCAAGTTCTTAATATTTGTGTCAGATCATGCAGTGCTGCCATTTGTCACGTAGCCTATAGCAGCGGTTAGACAGGAGGGCCGAAAGCAACAGTCAAGGTCTGCCCAGGTTTGTCCATGTTTAATTTTTTTTACTATAAAGTCTGTCCGATAAGTTTACATATTTTCATAGGTCCAAAAAACATGCAAAAGGTCAACTTAATTTTTATTTCTTGTCGTTTAAACACTGAAGTAAGCTATAGCCTATCTATTTTTAG
The DNA here is from genome assembly GCF_030506205.2 of Paramisgurnus dabryanus. Classification (NCBI taxonomy): domain Eukaryota; kingdom Metazoa; phylum Chordata; class Actinopteri; order Cypriniformes; family Cobitidae; genus Paramisgurnus; species Paramisgurnus dabryanus. The sequence continues at coordinate 24,170,556 of NC_133342.1, read as the reverse complement.
TGTGACAAGGGTCAAAGCACGGCTTCATGCTCTGAATAGCTACTGTGCATGAGGATCAAAAAATGAACACACAACAGTCACAAGACATTTCTCAAAGCATCAATACAAATAATTTATCAATGTATAATTTCTTAGTGTTTTATAGCCTAATTGGTCAGCTGTCTGACTTTGTTCAGCTACAAATAAAGGCAAGTGACCTGCGAACCGCCTGAGTGAAAGGTCGCATACAGTCCAATCATTTTGGGGTAATTGTTGATTTATTAAAAGTCCAAAACAATGCATTTAGTAATAAAAAAGTAAAATGTTTATTTAGACAAAGTTTTTTTTTTAATATTATACAACAGTAAGGGATACATTGGTTTTAACATAGAACCATTTGAACACAGAAATGTAAGCAAGAAAGAACATCCGAACTTATAAGGCTTATACGTCCTCTATCAACAATCTATATCTTTCTGTCGTAAGATAAATGTTGAGGAAAAATATTGAGACTACATTTCTGAACGAACTTATTTAGCGGGCACAAAAAACTCAAACAATACTGACACAGTATTTCTGCCCTTTGTAAAACTAACATTTAAAACATTTTGCCATCTTTCGTATTTACGCTTTAGGATAAGCTCTTAAAAATTTGTTGGGCTTTACACTTTTCAACTGAATAGGCTACAGTTAAAATCTCCTTTATAACTGAATAATGCCCTTTAGGATATGACAAATCATTACTTAATATCCAAAACACTGTGCGAACCCCCTTGCGTTTTATTGAAGACTTCAAGGACAAGAAAATTATTTATATACATTGATGTTCTAATCTAAAAGAACAAGACGTTTTATTGAAAAAAAACAAAAAACAAGATACATTCTCCTTTCTGAGTTTCGCTCAGTACTCAATAGGCTATTATTTAAGCCAAAACTGACAACATTAGTTAAGCAATAGTAGTTAATACAAAAAATACAACGTTGTGTTACACGTGTTGTGACAAAACAAATATATTTAAAAATAATATAAAAAACTGGAGAGGTGGTTCATAAAGAAAGCATCTACATCACAGCTCTGTTTGCATGGGGTTGATGGCTTTGGCATTTATATCAAGTCACCCAAGACAGTTGGAGCCATTAAGAGAAGTTTTGCAGGCTTTGTTGCTGAAAGGAGCTTGGCTGTTTGGGCCCACTTTGGCAGAAACTCCATTAAGTGTGGAAATATGAGGGAAGTTGGGATGTGGAGACTGGATAGGAGTGCTTGGGCTGGGCAGAGAGGAGGATGTAGAGGGTGCAGCAGCAGCTGGGCTATTTGGTTTGTCGCTGCTGGAGTCACTTTCTGTATCAGGTCTTCTGCCACCAGTTATGTCATCCCTTGGGCCGCTTAACTTCATTTTTTTGCAACCGGGCCGAACTCTGTACTTCAATGGCAGTGGTCCATTCTGTAAGAGAAAAAATAATCACATATTTAAACCACCACTTAATCAAAATAAATAGTCAAATAGACACTTTCACAAAAATTTAAAAAAAATGATAAAGGGTGCTTAATGAATTCCTACCCTTCTCCATGTGTAGATATAAGCAATATCCATAAGAGTATAGTAATCTTTCAAAGGCTCATCCTCATACATAACCTCAATCTGTAAGAAAAATAAAATCTTGCTAAACAAGCTTCTTCAGACATTTGTGTTTAAATGTAAATAACAAACTGGAAAGTAAAGCATTTAAAATAGGTGAAACACAAATCAAAATGAACAAGATTACCTGAAAGGTGCATGGTATATCCATTTTACTTCTGAGAAATTTTCTGAGATGCATCACTGTCATAGCGGCAGGACATTGTAAGTACCGTTTTACATTAGCCTATGGAGATTTAATAACATACATTTAATAAGTAGCCCACTGTAACTCTCAAGCGACTCAAGTATATATTAAATTATTACCTCTCTTGTAGGTTCTTTTTCTTCTCCATCTTTACTTTGAAATCTGTTCATTTTAATACATTTGTTAATACAGAAAACATAGAATACAACAGTAACTACTTAAACCTTTAAATGTCCTGTTTACTAATTTAGTTTTTACTGTATATCACATAGGCCCAAGCAAAAAAGTGCAAATTATATAAACTCCACCATCAGCATGCTACCAATGAAAAACATAGGGGAGACACACAGTACAAAACAACCAGGGTTGTACATGCATTACATGGAGCTTACAGTAAACTTAACCTACTTGCTCTGGTCAAAAAACTCAATGGACAAACTGATGATCTCATCATCAGCTATGATTCTCTTGTCTTCATCTGCCACCTCTCCTCTATCCTCATTAGAACCATTTGTAACTAAAGAATGAGAAAGAAAATGGACTGCATAAGTTACCATTGTGAATTAAAAACAAATTAAAAATTATCATTGTGATATCAAAATACTTTGTTACCGTCAACTGATGGATGTGCAGCATAAAAATCACGGCGCCTTTTCATTTCATCTGATTAACAAAAGTACAATGAAAAGATCATGACTGGCAGCATTATTTCATTATACAGCATTTTTTGTAATGGGCTGAAATTCTGATATCATAAAAATGTAAAAAAAACGCAGCTAAAGTTTTTGTTATCTATGACTTTTTCTACATAAAATCATCCTAAATAATGTAAAGAACATTCTGTGAAAATATAACCTTGATATATTTAATATTGATTAAGGCCATGTCAAAGATGGAAATTTAAAAAAGCAATGTGAAATCGATTAATATCAAACTTTGATGTTTCTAATGTTCTCATTATTAGATTATAAGACTTTAGCATAGTTTCACAGACATGGTCACATGTCATGAACACTCCATTGGAAAAACATTTGTGAAAAAATTTGTAAATACTTACTTTTGAACAAACCAGGTACCAGCTTGTATACAATGTCCTGAAGGGTCTTGTCTGACCTGAAAATTTACCAACATTGTCCTGAGAGGTTATTCTAAAAATTATTTTTATGTAATCATTTTAATTGATCATTTTTATTGATCATTTGTTTGCCAAAAGAACTAAAATGTTTAAATACTTCTGATCTCCAGCCATTACCTGATATTCAGGAGAGGTTTGGTTTTATGAACTTGAACATCACAAATAGGGCAAAATTTGCTGGTCTCCAGATACCTCACAATACACAGTTTGCAGACTGAAAACAACATAATTAAAAAATACTTGGTATAAAATAAACCTATGTGAATGACCAAACAAAGCAACGATGTGGATTTATAGAATTTTTTAGACTTACAAGAGTGCAAACATTCAACAATGGTTGTGGCGTCAATGAAGTATCCTCCACACAAAACGCACATTAAATGTGGATTTAGCTCCGTTATCTTGATTCTTGTTGTTCGGTGCATTGTTATGTGAGCTCGCCGACCTGATAACCAAACAACACACAATGACACATATTTAATAAAATAATTACACAATTAATATAGGCCAAAGAAAAATCAAAGCCTGCATATTAACGTTAAACGTATTATTAAGTCCACTTGTAAAAAAAAAGCGACAATGGCAGGCAAAATAACATAATTCCGACAATACAAATAACTCACTCAAAATTACTTGCGTAACTCTACATTTAGGAGAAAAAACAGTTACATTTAATAAAAGACTGCAGACACATAGTGAAATGTTTTTCATTCGTGTACTGGGATGCGTACAGGTAAGAGTTAAAGACAAAATGCCCACACGTACTGTTGCTATGACGACGGGTTGTAGTTGGCTCTGTGCCAGTCAAAGCGCAGCCGCTACTACGATAGATTCACGCATGGTCCGGACCACAACAACAGATAATAAATCAATTAAAGGTAAAACGTTATCTCTTCAAGTCCGCACATGCATTCATGGCAAAAATGAAAACCATGCAGCTTGAAGGTGGCTGCCATTTTGCTAGACAGCCCTGTGTCCAAATTAGTTCTCGTGAGGCTGCGACCTCCGGTGCACAGTATTGTTTCAAAAGCGGTTAACTATCACCTATTAAACACGTAGTACATACATAATTTTGGGAGACCAAATGTTATAAATAATAAACTGTGTTCTCTTCTATCGTTACGATGTCTTAAATGAGGAACCCATTCAACGGAAGCTCAAGAGCTCGTTGCTGTTATCCTGCTTTCTGTACACTATCTCTAACCATGGGTTGCAGAGCAAAAGCGAAATTTTCATTTAATTAAGATATTTAAACTATTTAGTTGGCAATGTGGTCTGATTCAACGCACTAAATAACCGTCCAATAAAATCATGTTTGCTTTGTTGATATTTTGTCTTCGAATTTCTTTAACACAAAACAGTTGCATGGAAAATGCAATACAGGCTACTGTTAAACAAAGTCATCAACCGGAGAAACTGTCTGCTTCAAAAGACAGCTTGTATAAAAACAAATTCAACATTCATGTGAAGATATTTTAGTAGGCTACGCAGACAGACTAAATCATGATATTTTACATAAGAGATTCATTAGATTCGCGGAACAAATAAATAAGGTGGCAAAGACTTCAGGCCTAAAACGTAAAACTATTTCACAAGCTTAAACCACCAAATCAATAAGACATAATAATTTATGTTTTTACGTAATGATTCCTATGACAGAAAACGGTTCATATTTGATGTCAATTAACACACAAACTAAAGGGATGTTTACAAGAAATAGGTCTAAGAATATGTTGCCTTTAGTGATTCTGACAGTTTAGTGTTTGGCAGAACAAGAGTAAATTTTCATATAGCAATATTACAATGAGCACCGTGAACTGTCATTAAGATTTCAAGTAAGCATTTTGTTGGAGATCATCTATTTAGGTAATGAAATTCAGTCATGAAAAGTGCGGTAAAATGTACACAATAGGGTGTGTAAATATAAGACATTCGTATATGGAAATTAAGGCAAATTGGCAAGTGTTAAAAGAGCCCTATAATTTTCCAATGACAGACAAAATCTTAGCAAAGCTATCATTTAGCAACAAAGAACAAATGCTCCAGATTGAAACATAAACAGTGTTTAGACTACATTGTTTCATTTCATAGAGGGAGTTATCTGCATCATGTTTATGAACTTACAAAAATTAGAGCCGCTTGGCATGTAAGTCAACAACTGACTGAATAATAAAATTAATAATAATAATTTTAATAAGATTAAATAGGCTTTCAACAAACAGGTATTGTAATTAGGACCTAAACCTCCTCTGTACAAGAAAGGTTAGCCTGATGCGCCCTGGTCACAGATAGGCTATACTCGATTTAACACTTTAGTAGGACTATTTAAAATGGCTAATAGAAAACCAGCATAAACACACAATGCAAACTGAATTCAGTAACAGGTAAACAATAATGAATACGCTCATTTTTCAAAGGTTAACATAGCCTACACAAAATGAAACATATGTTTTCGTGTGTAACGTCTAAGGGGATAGTCAGATAACAAGCTTATGGATTTAAGTTAATAAAATTAATTGACGACATGAAAAGCCATAATGCCTAATTTTGTCTAAATCTACAGTCTTTAGACTACACAATTCTATAAAATAAAGTAGGTAGTCTTTGCTTTTCGGGCGGAAAGAAATAAATGAAAGTGATCAACCGATAACACCTGACCCGACTCGCCTGCTCTCCAGTGCGCGCCGACTTTTTAATGTTAGATAAAAAAGGCATTGAAACACAGCAATATACGTTAGTTTTACAATGATTACATTCTTGCAGACATGCATATTGTGTTAACATAAGTCACAGAGCGCATTTCCTAAAAATCGAACAGAATTTAAATGAAATCACACGCATCATACACACAAGAGAGGCAACACGGCTACAGTGTTTTGTCTACGGAGAGATAGAAAACAATGGCAGAACGGCTGTTTACCCCGCTCGCTTGTAAATTAAAACGTACATACCCAGTATATTTCCTTGAATTTGCTTAGCTTTGTTATACCAGACAATGAAACTTGCGAGTCGATCAGCAAAAAATGAATGCTACCGAAGCGGCCATCTTGGAATGAGCTGCAGACGCTGTCAATGGCTCTAACGTACCACCGCGGTGCTCATTGTGGCCTTTTTGCGCAATTACACATAGGTTACGATTGTTCACTGTTACCAGATACTTTCTGATTTGATTCACAAATAAATCCACAGATTGTGGCTATAAATGGTAAGTTCCAAATGCGTATGTTTCCAGCACATCGATCTGGAAAACATCGGTCTGATGGTTCAATGCAAACTGACACAGTCCCCAAAATGGCTTAGTTCGACCGCCCCACTTCATCACGTGACCTCATTCCTTACGGGTAGCCTGGGAATTAGTCGTGGGGTATCATCAATAGGGTACCCCCTCTGACGGATGTCTTGTCAAACGTCACCACCTACATCATTTCGGAGAAGAAGAAATCCTTGGTAAATCACGTTAGTTTTGTAGGGATGAATCTCAGACCTAACAACTTTTGGAAAAGCTGCTATTCTCTGTATTTGTACATAGATTGCACGTAGATTCAGATTTACAGCAGAACAGGCATTTGTTCTGCATTAAAAATGAGATAGTATGTTGATAAAAGGTATGTAGCTCAATAATTGAGTGCACGCCCATTTTATTTTGCTACTATTATTCTAATAAACAATTAATACATAAATAATTGTAAATGTTCTAGCCTAGGCTATCTGTCGCCTCAAAGTTTTATGACGTTCGCAAGAAAAACAAAACATTCATATTGAAACTACAGTCAACGCCTTTACTGTGTCACCTTCTCCAAACAGCGCATTGAAGCGGATATAATAGCCTATCATCATATTTTAAAAACCTACAGCCTTCGATATACATAGCATTAAACAATTGCCTAATATCACCAGTGAAACGGGCTTAAGTGTCATTTAAACAAACAAACAAGATTCCAGCATTCACCTGGTGAATTATGCAACCGCTGCCGATTTCTATGCATAAGGTAAAGAAATTAAGTTTTATTTAAATATTAAATAAAAAAAAATAAATAAATAAAAAAGGTTCATTTACATTTTAAATTCATAGCTGGACGTTTGCTTCGAATCCTAAATTCGTGCTCTGCCTATACCTTAAATGTCAGGATAATGCAAATATTATTATTTACATAGCATTTACAGTGGTGACAAAGCATACAGTGATGTCTTTTTAAAGACAGATAAATCAAGTTTATGAACTGTGCTCTGGATTCATTGGTAGCCTACAAGCCATAGCAATTTAATTCTAACTTTTGTATGTGGAATATTAGAGCTATTTAATTAATAAATTATAGAAGATAGCTTTTATAAATCGTAGGGTATTTAAAGTCTTACTATTCTGAACATCATGCAATCAAGTAGGCTAAATTGTAAAGCCTGTTCTAAGCAACACCATATAAAAGGCATAGCATAATTAAGCTGCTTTACTTTTTTATATTTGAATTATTTTTGGGCTTAGTGTTTCATTAGCATTTATTTAAGAAAAAAACGATCTTCGCTTTGCTGTTCTGCTGGCTGTTCATATTCCGTTTCATAGACCGTCCACTATCGTTTACATGTGCATTAAAAACCGTTAAATGATTGTGTAAAGTTACTAATATTTTTTCCATTGAGGTTGTGAACGCGCGCAGCGGTGCGTGCACCCGCATGTGTGCGGTAGGTCTGAGTTTTCTCCTGCGTTCAGCTGCACACCACAAGCTCAGTCTGCCATGACGTCAGCTTCTCTAATACATCCACTTCAGCGAAAACAAAGAAGCTCGGCAGGCATGCTGGCGGAAACGCGAGGCACTTCGCGTTAACCGTACGGCTTTCAGCAGATCGTTACAGCTTCTTCAATTATTTCCTACTACGCAAGTTTCGCATATAAACTATATCACTAAGCCCGCCGCCATCCATTGACTCTGTGAATCAATCGAAATGGGCAAACAAAACATTTTTATTTATAGTCGCTAGCACCCTTAACTTAAGTCATGATGATACATGTTATTTCTTTATTCAGACTACAGATGTGAATCATCAAAATGGCCATATCTTATTGTGGGTGTTAATGCAAGACATAGCCTATTGAGCAACATCTTATTGAGATAACTGTCCTTCACTAGCAGAGAGCTGATTCTTTACAAATGCTTAGTGTCCACATTGCACAGGCATCAAGACAAAACATAGACTATAGAATATTTTAAGGATTAATTATTTTTTAAATAAACATTTTTTAATTGTTCATTGCTGAAGCATTACAAAAAATGCTAAAAAAAAATGTAACCCGAATATTATTTTTTAAACCTCATTAGGTTTTTCTTATTTTTTTTTCAGAAGGTCTATTTCACCTTAACGCATACAGACAGTTTATTAAATGTGTTATCAAATTTATAAGCTGGCAAACATAAAAAATGAATATCATGTTAAGTGACTTTCTTTGAGGTTTCTTCTCTTGCACTATTGTTTATTGGTTTGAACTTTAATTAGTCCTTTGATTATTGATTGTTTACTGATCTATTGATTTGTGGAATAAATGGGAGATTGAGGTAAGGCTTTAAACTACGCCCGACTTGTGTTTATGTTATGTTTAGTCTAAATCCTGGCCTAAACCAAGACAGACATTTCATGAAGCAACATTAATACCATATTACGATAGGCTATTTAGCTGAACATACTAAAAAACAAAACATGTGAATAAAAAGTCCCCGCGGTAAGTGATGATAGCCGTTTAATATACCAATTGTATTATGTTAAACTAACCATATGTCATAATCGTGTTCGTCCTTTATGTATAGCCTACATTTTACCTGGTTTATACCTATATAAAACATCAACATAATATCATTCATTGACATTCTCTAGACAGGTTTCAATGTTACGCATATATTATTGAATGTTATATATTTTAATTTGTATTAATCACAATCACGCATAATAGCTTAATATGTGACCTAATAAGCATGTTGCTCATTAAGAATATTAGACCTTTCTTCCTTTTTGATACCCTTTTGTGTTTAGAAAGAAACAGAAAAAAATCAAACCTTATTGATTTGTTACATGGGATTGACTCACTGTAGTGAAAATATTGTATTTTAAACTGCAAATATAGTAATAAACAAGCAAATGTAAATACTTGTAATACTAATATTTTAGTAATTTTACTCACACAAAAGCATAAGATTTTTTAAAATAAAATAAATATGGAAAAAAACACTCAAATTAAAATTTTAATAGTAGGCCTAACGGTAAAGAGTCAATGAAAAGAAGAAAAAAATTTATAGAATTTTTTAAAATATTTAAGCCGTAAAAAGCCGTTTTTTTTCATACATGAGTAATACAACTATTTTACTATGTATCTATTTTTATAAATCGCTGGCTATATTGTATATTTTATGTAGTAGCCTATTTCAGTTACTGAAAGCAATTTGGACTACTTTGCAGCAGAACATTTAATATTTAACGCCTTATAAATGCACCCTATAAAGTGGTTAAATCTCAAACTTTTACTCTAAGAGGATGGCTGAGCAATATTAACTGGTAACAAAATGAACGTTTCACGTCTTTATTATTGGCGGATGAAATCTCGAAAGTTTGGCATGCAGAACTGTCTGGCGCGGCTTAATGACATGCGCTTAATAAAGAGTAAAAAAGTAATCTATGATCGACCTGGCTAATATTAAACTACGCTGTTGTTATGATGCTTAACCTATTATAGATTATTTTATCACTAATCAGCCTATAACTCGGGCAATAATTCTTAGGTGTAGTGTAATTGGAAAAAAGATACATTTTTTATTTTTATTAAATTTTTGCAGACATACAAAAATATGACCTAGTTACAAAATGGAGCAAGTTGTCTGAATAAGAAAAACAAACAAAATAACAATGACAATAATAACCCCCCCACCCTATCCCCGAGGCCACACATACATTAATCGATCATACACACACTTGCAAAATACAAAAAATATATATTTCTAACAGAACTGTGCGCAGCTCATAAAATTAAACCTTGCCACTAAAACGACTAACAAATCTGACCCTTTCTTTATTATGGAAAACTTAAAAGAATGAATAATAGAACAAAATACTTTAAAAATGTGTTAAATACGCTACGATCATTGAATGACTACAAATTAATCAAATTCTACCTTTTAAACAATTTTGTATTTTTCGACTCATTCAACATAGTTTATTTTAAAGACATGAGTTCTCTACCTCACCTATCCCATACACTCAAATATTTTCTAGTCCACATGATACCTAATGAACACAGAATGTACTGAAATCTAACCAGTCGCCCTTTTTCAAGCAAAGACTGTTTACTGAGTTAATTATTGTTAACAATAAAGACGGCCTTTAACAAGACTCATATCAGGACTTTATCATGCTATTGTCAAAAAAGTGAAATTAATAGTATAAAATAGATGCAAATGTCATCCAACGCTATTTAAACGTGGTTGCAAATCTGGAACAACAAATAATTAAGCTTTTATCTAATCATTAAACAATTGTAAATATATATTTTTCAAGTGAGCATTTAAGCCGATAACAGAGAAAAAAAATCGTTCTTCTAAGAAGTTGCAGAAATGGTTGATTATTGCCATTGACACAGTTAAAACCTATCCTTATACAAGCCTTATACATATAAGCCACAGTTCTTGTGTTATAATAAAATCTTACTAAAATCCAGCTGCCAGAAGTCCTGAAGCTGTCATGGAAACTGTATGACTCATGACGTACCATGTTACCATTGAAACTTTCTTGCTTATTGGCTCGAGCTGTGGCGGCTGTATGTGAACAAACGTGTGGACGTACAGCGGGGTGAGACGAGATGGGCCTGTAGCTAACGGGGGGGAAGTTATGCTTAAGTGGTCTCCAAACCAACGTTTTCCGAATGGCTAGTTTGTGGTAAATCTTCGCAAACATATAAAAACATTTAACTATGACTTTACCCGGGATCCTTACACTGGTGCTATTCGCCGGGCTGCTCGCTATTCAGCCACCGCCAGCGTTAGCATGGGACGCAGACCTGGAGCTTTTCGACCTGGTGGAGGAGATCCCCCAAAACTTCTACGAGTTTTTGTCTGTAAATCAGGTCAGATCCGTTTTGTCTTTTAGCTTTGTGTTTTATCGCGTTTATATATGTATTGTCCATATAACATGGGATTAATTTAAATACAGCGTATGCCGACGCTGACAACATCGCAGTGTTAGCCTACACGTGGAGTTTATTGTGATTTAATTATAACGTATCAAATAGTGGTCATAACAGTATAATGTATGTCTTCAGTCTAAATTACGTTACACCGGGGGAGGTCATTTGACTCTGCCCGCTGAAGAACCTGGAAGGCGGTGGCCATTGAACAAGAAATCCCCGGGCTGTGGGCCTAGACAGCAACATATGACGTGTCATATTATTCAGCATATATATCTCGTGTTTCAGCTCTTTTTAACTGTCGTTAAATGATCTGCTGTAGTTTTATTGTTCGTAAAATGTTTAATGCAGTGATGACCAACGAGTCATTACTGTTGAAAACGTCGTTTATCTTTTTAAAGTCACCAGCTGTGATTTAGAAACATGGGATAAATGTTGCCATGAGATTATACGTTTAACCAAAAACGAAAGCTGCTGATACCTTTAAATGAGCCTTTTGGATGCTAACCATAGATGCTAACACGATAACTTGTTATTTAATGAATAAGGATAGCTAACAATGTATTACAATGTATCTCAATCGGCCTGAAACTATGTATTCCCTTCTCTATACTATCAAAACAATCACACCTGAGGTTTTCTTTTCGCATAAACGTTAAAGTGCAGTGTAGCCTTGAAAACTCGTCTCTAACAAATCTTAGCATTAAAGATTTTTTTGATGTCTTTCATTATGTTATTTATAGGATGCATCTTCCTCAGAAATCAGGAAGGCATATAGAAGGCTCTCTCTTACATTACATCCAGATAAAAACAAAGATGAAAATGCAGAAACACAGTTCAGACAGGTAAGTGTTTCATGCCCCATTCCATACAGATCATTTTGATTGTGTGCTTTTTAGACTAGTAATATTTTCTGTCATCTCTTACTAGTTAGTTTCCATCTATGAGGTCCTTAAGGATGAGGAAAGAAGACAAAGGTGAGCATCTGTAGAATGTCTTGTGCCTTTTAGATGTTTTGTTCATTCCTCTTTATCATTGTCATGTCCATCATCAACTAGATTTTGCTGCTTGTCAATAATGTTTTGCAGAATAGTGGTAGTAGCGAAATATGTTGCTCTGACCATATTTCTTTCAAACGTTCTTATGCCTTGTGGTGGTCCATACCATTAGCCCCCCGCAACAGGTAGCTCAATGAATAAGGATATGGGCTGCTTGCTTACACATAGTTTTAAAGCTCACATAACACACACCATTTTTGCCAATCTAATGTTAATCTTGGTTACCTGTAGAGTAGTATTTCATCCTTCATATATCCAAAGAGTCTTTCGTGTTGTTAGATTATTTAAAGACAGAGCGGCCATTTAATTTTTTCTGGAGAAAGACGAACACTCGAAGGCGTACGGTGAGTGGAACTAAAGAGATACGAGGACGCGCAGCCTTCGGATACTAATCTTACAGTTGTGACATCGATGGAAATTAAACTTAAAAAAAAACTAAAAAAAAAAAAAACTATGGCTTACAGTCAGATACAGACTTGCACATATGATCCACAATCAGATACTGAGTCAGTAATTGATCAACAGGAATAACAGCAGCAACAATTACAGCAGGACGTCTCTATCTGGTAATCCTTGTTTGTTTATCCACTATTTTAATAAAAAATGCCAACTGAGGCAAAAAATGTTTGCTGTTGTTCATGCCGATTGCAAACAAAACGTGAGATTTTGCGCCTGTGGTTACGACTCCTAAACAAGGTCTTTTAAAGTTGGGAACACTCCATCAGTTGTAAACAAGTGGCAAATCCGGTGTCAAACTGAGCCTTGTTTGTAAAGCAATCCATTCCGAAATGCAGGGAACAAACATTAACCCAGTTACGTTGCTGTCTGGGAAAAACGAACTGCATCCACTGTTGTCTGAAAACAGGGAAAGATAAATAAGGTTTTCTCCTCCTTACTTCCAAAAACACACTTCTTTTGCTAACCATCTTGAAAAAATAAAGTTGTCACATGCTGTGCAGTGATACCGGTGACTTCTACTCGACGGAGCATTGCTAATGCCCGTTCTCGCTCTCAGTTGATGTGCAGGCGTGCTTTTCTGGGGGTACAGGCCATAAAAGGAATATGGGGTAAATCAGTCGTAACGGATACCCCCATTCGAAAAAAAAAATTCCGAAACTTGTAGGAAAAATGAGGCATGAGTTTGGCCCAGAAATACTCAGTCACAAGCTCAACTGCTCACTTTGCTTATGTTTAGCACGAGGATTACAACTTTTAAACTTTGTTAATAATTCAGAATGCATGAAATATGTTTACCCCCCCCCCCCCCAATATCATCCATTATTTTCAAGAATATTTATTGTTCTTGACTTGGAAGTCTTAACATATGGCATCAGCAAAAGTTTGCCCATTGTGTAATATACTGTATTGAATGATAAGTTATTTAAAGTAGATTATGCTGAGCACTTTCTTACAGATAACTTTACTACATCCATAGATATGATGACATCCTGGTTAATGGGCTGCCGGATTGGAGACAGCCTGTTTTCTATTATCGACGTGTTCGAAAAATGAGCAATGCAGAGTTGGGCTTCCTCCTCTTCCTCATTCTGACAGTGGGTCACTATGCAGTTATATGGTCAATCTACTTGGAGAAGCAGTTGGTAAGCAGTGAATGAAAAGTTTTACTGTTTGCAACATCCATTTCTGAAATGTTTAAATTTTTCAATGTCTCTGGGTCTTATTTTCTTCTCAGGATGAACTTCTGAGTAAGAAAAAAAAAGAGAAGAAGAAAAAGCAAAACAGTAAAATTTCAGAAGAGATTAAGTCCTTGACACAAGAAAAGAACGAGAGGTGATTTTATATTATTAGACACAAGCTTACAATCAGCGTTTTTGTTTTGTAAATAATGCTAGCACTGGTACTTAACCATGGAAATCAAAACCCATTTGCTTGTTTTGTATAGATCTGACCGGCCACATTGGCATGACATTTTGCCTCTCAAATTAACCATCTGGTTGTACTATTCTGTAAAGTCTCTTCCTTATATAATACAGGTAATGTTCTAGATTAAAAACACTCCCACTTGTTTTCAAAAGAAATACTTGGATTTAAGCATACAATGCTAATCATGATCTTATGTTGTGTTTTCAGGATTTAAAGCAGTATTACAAAGAGTATAAAGAAATGAAAGAAAAAGAAAAAGAGGAGGCCGAGGCAGAGGCGCTGGCAGAGCAGGAAATGCAGCAGAGTAAGGCCATGATGTAATTTTTTTAAGGTTTGACATCTGCACATATAGTCGTATACATGAGTATGATTACATTGACCCTAATGATGGGTTTACAGAAGAAAAACGACCCAAGGTGAAGAAGCCTAAAATTGAGTTTCCGGTCTACGAACCCAGTACAGATTCAGCTTTTGTGCCAGCATATGATCAGGGCACATCTATCGAAGATATTGAAGATCAGATGGATGACTGGTTAGAGGACAAAAAGCAGCAGCAGAAGAAAGTAAGTACTTCTCTTCATTGAAAGAATTTTGGGTTAACAAAGTCATCAAGTAATAGTTGGGAATGATTGCAGGCTAATGAGTGGACAGAGGAAGATCTCAGCCAGCTTTCCCGATGTATGGCCAAGTTTCCTGGTGGGACACCTGGCCGGTGGGAGAAGATTGCTCATGAGTTGGGCAGATCAGTGACTGAGGTGGGTCTATCATTTAGTTTACAGTAACCATACTTTTTTTTTTTGTGCTTGGTCAGGAAATACATGCGTAAATATGTTGTCATGGTGGTCTTTACATGTACCAGAGGGTTAGTGGTGGCTCAATGTATAAGGATGCTAACACATTATTTTTAAAGAGTGGACAAAAGAGGGACTGAGGAGAGTAACTTTCAGGAGTTAAATGTTTTGGTAAAAACTATAGAAAACAAGTGTTGTTTACATGCTATTAATTTATAGTTAATAAATAAAACTGAATTCTGTGCAGGTTATAGCAAAAGTTAAACAAGTCAAAGACTCTGTAAACAATACATCAGGTAAGCAACATTAAAACTAATTTCATAAAATCTCTTTATTATGTACCATTTTATTCTCTACTTACCCCTCTTGTCTCCATGTGAATAATTTGTCACCTTGTTCAGGGTTGGTGAAGCTTTCTGATTTGAAGGGCGGCACTGTGATATTAAAGAATTCCAGAGCAGCAATGGTACCTGACAGTTTGATGACCCAGCGAGAGGAACCTGTAGAGCAGCAGCCGGAAGATTTTGGGGAGATTGTCGGGGGAGAGGACTCGGAAATCAAAACCCTTCGAAAGCGAACAAAGAAGTCTGCAGCCGGGAGCGCTGGTCCTGGAGCGGTGGAGGAAAGGGTGAAAGGGCGCCGACAGAGAGACTTTGACCCCACGGCTGTGGATGATGACAGTGAGGAGGAGAAGAAACCATCTGCCTCAAAAGAAAAACCCAGTACTGCTGAAGATGTATGGTCACAAAACCAACAAAGGCTCTTGGAGCTGGCCTTACAACAATACCCACGTGGCACCACTGAACGTTGGGACAAGATTGCGAAAGTGGTGCCTGGAAAAACTAAGGTGAGCATTATTGTCTTACACTTTACCCTTTATTTATGCTCTTTTGCCAGGTGTGGTCATGTTATAATTAAATATTTTCTTTGACTTGTTCAGGAGGAGTGCATGTCCCGCTACAAACTGCTGGCAGAGCTGATTCAGAAAAAGAAACAAGCAAAGAGTTGACTCCTGGTTTTCAGTATTTCGCCATATCTCTCACCTGCTTGTAATGTGCCTTAATGCAACCCTGAATCAAGTTGCCAGATTATGTGCCATAATCAGAAGATTGTGAAACTTCAGCATTATTAATTCGAGAGATTCATACTTGAGAAATATCATGTGAAACTGCACATTTAAACAAACAAGATTTTATTTATTTTACAATCTCTTCAAGGTATTAGACTATGTTGCATTTGTTTCTCTATGCAAACAGAATTTTCAGAGGAGCAAAATAGTCACTTTTTAATGTTTTCTTTCTTTGCTATCTTGACATTTTTCAGAAGCACAGTGTGTTGTGCTGTAATCTGTCTTGGTCATGTTATGTTACAACATAAAGTATTTGCATACAGCAATTTAAGGTGTCAGGGTCTCATTTGTGGTTACAAATATATATTTACATACATGAAGAGCAAGTATGTTAATTGCATTAGTATATGCCTACTGCAAAATTGCATCAGAAATCATTAGTAGTATTAACACAATTCTTGTAGTTTTAGACTAAAACAAAATTTTTATCACATTTTACCATAAAATAAGTTTGGTTAAGTGTATAATTGGGTCTTTTTGGATGTTTTGAATGTGCCCAGGTTTGACAACGTAGATTTGTCAACTTGTTTCTCAAACAATTGCGAATCATTGGCACCATTTGTCACTTTGAGCTGTTTGGATGCTTCATATTTTGGTGTAGTATGTAAATTGACCTTTTGTTTGTAACCCAAGTTAACGTTCAACTGATCTAATAGACAAACCTAGATCTATTTGACTAATCATTGCATTATAAGAGCCCTCATGTTTGCGAGCAAACCATTATGAAACTTATTTTGTGGAGAGTGCCATCTATCGATCAACATTAAGTTACTGGTTGTCAGTGAGATAAAATATTTATTTTAAAGGGCAATTTCATATTATTGTAATAGCGAAAAACTCAGACTTGATTGCATATGACTTTTACTGTTAAAGTAAATCATACGATAACAATGTCAGGTTCAAGAAATATCCAAACGATTTCTGATAGTCGGACGTTTTGCTGTATTTGTGACCAACTCCAGCGTTATATATGTGACGTGCTATGCTATCAAAATTTGAGATATAAATGAACAGAAAAAACATTTATTACCAATATTTTAAAACATATGTTTATATTTTCCTAAACCAACGATAACAAAGTTCAGACATCAGAAGGGTTTATATTTTATATAATGGAAACATGCTTGCCTTACTTCGATGTGACAAAAAATACGTTTTTGGAAGAACATACTTTGTAGGAATCCTGTGATTGATTTTAAAGGCACAAACCAGAAGCAATAATGCACAAAAAACATGTATGGCTTTGTTATATAGCATTTACTTATGAATGCGCATTTAAGAGGAATAAACAATGGACCTGACAATTCTGAAATGTACACTTGAATTGCGTATAGCACCAGGGGGCGCTGTCGCTCATTCAATCATTTTTACATTTTTAAAAAATCAAACATTTTTTAACTTTAAATGTTTATAACAAATATAAACTATACAGACCGCAATTGTGCCTGGTATTAGCTGGTGTAGCAGGCTGGTTTTAAATGATGGGTTTTGGACACTTTTTAGCTAGTCTTGGATGGTCGGGCTAGAAGACAACCACCAAGGTCAAGCTGGATTTAGCTGGTGGGTCATTCTCAGAAAAGTAAAAAAAAAAACATGAACACAAAAAAAACAAGAGGAATATATATATTTTTTTCTTATTTTATTTATTATTATTTTCCTTATCGGTAGTGGTATTATTATCCCTGTTCCAATATTATGTGCGGGAGGTAATACTTATTGTAGTGAATTGTATACCCAAGTTGTGATCTCAAGCTCTAGTGGGGACCCCTTGTGTAGGTGGGGTTGCTGAAACTGGGGTAAAAATGTTGATTTGTACAGATGCTATGTTGTTTTGTGAAAAGTGCCAGAAAATCTATAAAAAAAAGTTTTAATAAAAAAAAAGAGTAATATCACAAGCAAATTACCAAACAAAAGCAATAACATATGTAGTGTCACATGTCAAAAGTAGAACTGTGGTAACCATGACAAAAACCCTATGGAAAATGTACAAAATTTTACATTCCTAAAAATAACATAAGGGAACTTTTGGTTGCAAAAAAAAAACCTTTCAGATTCTGGCAACATTAGCTTTTTTTGGTTACAAAAGGACCAGTAGGCAACATTCTTTCGTTTGTCTGCAGGTGTTTCTAGAAAGTTCAAGACATAAATGTTAATTTATATGATTGATATTTAGTCACAGAGTTTCGTCCAAATAATTGCTTGAGAGAGAGAGAGAGAGAGAGAGAGAGAGAGAGAGAGAGAGAGAGAGAGAGAGAGAGAGAGAGAGAGAGAGAGATTGTAATGTCACTGTGCCCTATGATGTTACAAAGCTGGCTCTTGCCCAGGAGGACCCACTTTTTACAGTAAATGCGTAGCTGTTTTCCTCAAAATTTCCTCAAAAATCTTTGATTTCACACAAAATATTCGTGCAACAAAAACCCAACACAAGCGCGTTATTGTCCAGCAGATGTCTCTCTAAGCCTTGAACTGTTGTTTACGAGGACGACTGCGAAGGCACTTCGTGATATCCCAAAAAAACGACAAATTATTTTCCCGATAAGTATCCTGAGTATAATTCAATCAAAAGGACACGTGACAGTGACATAGTTGTCGACGCAGACTTGTTTGTATTAGCACACAGCAGCTATAGCTAACTTGCGAACTTGGTAACACTTTATTTTACGACCCGCAAAGTACCGCGTAATTAAACCGAATTTACAGCGTACCTATTTGTAACAACAGGGTAGGTAACCTGTAGGTATAAGGGGATAATATTTTAAGTTTGGGGTAATAAGGGGGTAAGAATATGAAGAATTATAAATTATTTATACTCTAAGTATTTTATAACAACAGGGTACCTATTGTAATATTACGTGGTATGTATGACTTAGTCAAGTCTATGGGGAAATTATGTTTTATTTTTTTTTATTGTGAATTTTTCATATTGACTACTGAATGTTCTATACAGTCAATGTCTACGAGCCACATCGGCAAATAAATATAACAGCATATCACTTTTATTTTAGTAGCCTATATTACTTGCTTTTAATAACAAAAGTCCAGCTGATTTAATGTGGTTATCTTTTTTTTAAGGTAAGTACAATAAAAATAGCAACTTATTCCCTATTTACCAGGAAACTCCTACATTTGCGGACATATTTGAAGTGGTGCTTTGCAATTTATTTACTGTAAACACAAGTATTTTAGCCAAATATAATTTATGCAATGGCAAACCAGAATGAAACAACAGCAGATATCAGCTCCCGCTAAAGCAAAAGACGACTACATGCGTAGGCTTCTGCGCAGGTGTGGAGCGCGCGGCCGTCTGCAGGAGGTTTACTGGAACGCGATCCTGAGGTGACATTTCTTTAAGAGGTTTTAAAAACGTTCTACACTGCGAAGTACGGCTGCAAGTGATGTTAGCAGGATCCGCATGCTGGATAAGGTGACTGGTTTTGTTAATACATGACTCACGCATTTCAAACAATGTTTTTCAAGAAAGTTGATAGCTAACGGTAGCAGGTTAGCTAGCACATAATTTAGCCTAAAGTTATTAACGTAACTGACTCAGAAAAGTCTGTTTCTGTCAAGGCACAGTGAAGAAACATTTACTGAAGGCTTTCATTTATGTTTTTTATATGTAATGCAGAACAGCATTTGTGAGACGACATCAACTCATCATCCGAGTGGACAAGAACACCAACAGAGGAAGCCAAGCCGCAAAAACAATGAAAAATTGTCATGACTTTTTATTTCAAATAAAAGTTATGTGATAATAAACATTAAGTGTTGGCTTAATTATAGTGTTTTAAAGATGTTTTGAAATAAGTTGTTTTAAAATAAAAATAACAATATTCTGTATGTTTATGGTATTTACCCTATAACATTTATAACAAGAGGTGAACAAAGCACCACTTTAGTTTACAGCCCGCAAATATGAGAGTTACCTGATACATACACAGAACAATCGGGGAATAAGCCCCACTTTAATTTACAGCCCGCAAATATGTGAGTTACCTGGTACATACACAGAACAATCGGGGAATAAGCCCCACTTCAATTTACAGCCCGCAAATATAAGAGTTACCTGGTAAATCCTGTATACATATACAGATCAAAGAGGTACAAGTTGCTATTATTTTTATTGTGTGTTATATTTTATTTGCCGACGTGGCTTGTAGACATCAACTGTAGGCTATAAAAAACACTTCATCAGGTAAGTAACAAATATGAAAAAAAAAAAACATATTACACATAGACCATATTACCCATAGACGTAAGTCATACATACCACGTAATATTACAATAGGTACCCTGTAGTTATGAAATACTTAGAGAATAATTTTCCATATATTCTTACCCCCTTATTACCCCAAACTTAAAATATTGTTCCCTTATAACTACAAGTACGTACTGTAGAGGTACTCTGTTGTTACAAATAGGTACGCTGTAAAGTCGGTTTAATTACGCGGTACTTTGCGGGTCGTAAAATAAAGTGTTACCGCGAACTTCGCTTTGATTTTCAAAAAATAACCTAAACTTTTTCATAGCTTCACGTAAACGAAATACCACCCAAAATAATGTCTCTCATAGGGGATCACAAAATCGTGCGCGTTTTTCTTATAGTCCTTTCTCAGATTGTTTACATTGTTACTTTGTTCATCAACGCACTCGCAGGATCGGGAAAAGGTAGGAATGCTTTAGTAATGCATTGCATTATAAACATCTTCTCAGAAAACTTGCACCATGCCAGACAAACTAATATCACATCGGTTTTTAAGGGCCATTCAGGCACAGCACGGGAAATGTGTCGGGAAGATATGAAACAGAGATCACTCCTGCAGGATGGACCTTCTCTATATGGGCTATCATCTATTCATGGCTCTTTCTAATGAACTTATATTTCCTGACCTGGCTCTGCAGACGGTAACGTTACAAACCACGCACAAAACAACACTTGCTTCTAAACACCGTTAGATGTCAATTTGTTAAAGAGCATCAAAGTTTGATTTTACTCACTGATTTTACAGGGATTTCAATATCTGACATGCCCTCATGCAGTCAAGGTTATATTTTCACAGACTGTTCTTTCAGGGCTCTCAAGTTTTACCAAAACTTTGAAGTGAGAATACATTTAGGGCAGTAGCCACTTTGCCCCACCCAATTCTCTGACCTTTTTATGAGCAGCTTAATTTGACCTATTGTTTATAATTGACCAGCACAAATAGAAATCATACCTTTACATTTAGTCATTTAGCAGACGCTTTTGTCCAAAGCGACTTACAAATGAGGTAAACAATAGAAGCTATTAGCAATGCATAAGTGCACTACAACTATCATCAAGTCTTTGACAGAGAAGGTAAAAATAAAGATAGAAAAAAGAAAAGATATTAGCAAGTTTGGTGTTGGCGGAAGAGATTGGTTTTTAGCCAATTCCTAAAGACTGCTAAAGATTAAGCAGATCTTATCGCAACCGCTATATCATTCCACAGATGAGGAACAAAACCAGAGAAGGTACACAATAGTGATTTTCCCCCCTTTTGGGATGGCACCACAAGCAGTCAGTCGCTCTGTGGCAGAGTGCAGGGATCTAGAGGGTACATAAATTTGTATAAACGTTTGAAGATAAGGGCGTTGCAACCCAGTGGTGGTTTTAAAGGCCAGGAGTAGAGCTTTGAATTTGATGCGAGCTATTATAGGAAGCTAGTGTAACCTGACAAAGAAAAGAGCGACGTGTGCCCTCTTTGGCTCATTGAAGACCACTCTTGCCGCTCATTCTGGATCATTGGCAGTCTGGACTATTGCAATAACAATTGGCAGGTCTGATAAAAGACAGATAAATTCATCCAAATAAAATAAATTGTGTTATATATCTGAAAATACAAATGTTTCGAAATTAAATTGAAATTTAGGTAGGAAAGACAATATTAGTAAAGATAAGGTAGTAAAGTCAGTACTTACTCCTGCCAGTACTGTATTGGGAGCTGATCTTCCAAACATGGTAAGGAGCGTCACATTTCCGTCTGACGACAGAGGTATTCAGGACAATCACAACGTTCTGGATAGCTGTACAGTAGACTTTAGATTATCGGGCTGATTTTGGTCCGATTTTCCCCTTTCCAACAATCCTAGCTATGTCAAATTATCTTGATGGTTCTACAGATTATCTTTTTCCTTTGGTGTGAGTCAGGGGCGGATCTACCGGGGTGGCAGTTGCCACCCTAAATAAAAGCATTGCCACCCCATATGCCACCCCAGCGCGGGTATCCTAATATATATAATATATACCCGAGTAGGCTCTTTTAACCAGAAAGGCAATGTAGTTTTTCTCTGCGTGTGTTTGGGGGTGGGAGACACATATCTGACGATGATTGGTGTGTGTGTCTTAGACGGGTTGGGACAACCACATAGCTGATGGTGATTGGCTTAATTTCCATCGTTAGCCAACCAGAGGCAGCAGAGTTCATACACAAGCATGCAGTCAGTCCGAGCAGAAAGTCTTTTACAGTGTAAAAAAAGTCCGCGCAGATTTGCCAACTTAGTGACTTGGTCGCTAGATTAAGAAACTTTTTAGACCCCTTTAGCGACTTTATTAAAGACTTTATTAAAAAAGCGACTAGGACAAATCTAGCGATCTTTTCTGGCGTGGTTGGAGACTTTTGGAAATTGCGGTGAAAGGATGCATCGCCCCATCCAAGGCACTCACACGCAGCCCGGTTCTCGCGCTGCAGTCCATCCCTTCCGAGTCGCACAAACCCGCAACAGAGCGATGGGAAGTACAACGAGCTCAAAACAAAGGTAGCAGACGCAAGCACAAAGTATAAAAAGCACAAACGTTACTTTTCCATCGTTGAGGTTAAAGGCAAGAATGTTTATGAACGTGTAACTTATGCCCATGAAGAAAGAGTCTCTTCACGTCTGTAGCGAGGAATTCTGATCTAATAAAGCGCCTCACATCATCACATGCTGCCAAAAAGTTAGTGGTTTCTTTTTAGTGTCTTTAAGTGATTAAGTTGAGCATCACATCAGCGAATCAGAGTACTGAATACGGTCATATTTTATAGATAAATGTTGCATCAGGATAAAAATACAAAAATTAAACTGTGATTGTTTAATATTGCTTGAGGTAGTTGCTTTGTAGTTAAAACAACTGAACTGCAGGTTTGTGTAAGCAGTAAATATCTTTTAAGCAGTTCTTTCTAGAGTTAGCCCGTCATGTCTTGTTAGCTACTGCAGCAATCAAAATATTCCATACGTGCATATGAAATCACTCGTTATGATATAGTCTAATGTTTTTATTTGTCTTCGTTAAAGAGAAAAAACTATTCAGTGTTGTGTATGTTTAGAAAGCTTGAAAGACAACTTAATGCCGCATTTTCCAGGATATTATGAAAAGAAAGGCTGATATCCATTCTTTTTACCAAAAAGAATAGAAAAAACAAATATGGGAGTGGAAGGTACAAATAAAACAGAAAAATATGCTGTGGAAGGGAAAGGAATAGATGAAGTCATGAAAGAAAGAAACAACAGAAGTAAAAAGACAGAAATCCATCATGAAGTGAGTGAAAGGATTAAAGAAGAGGGTTATGAGAGAAAGAGATGTGTGCCTTTCAAATATGTTTTACATTAATATAAACTAGGCAAACCTATTTTATTTATATAACTGTCTTTATACCATTATGTTCAACCAGTCAGTGTTTTTAGATATTGATAAGCTGTATGTATTAACTTAGTATTAAGACAAAGGGTGCTACAGTAGAGATGCTAAAGGTAGCTGCTTGGGTACTTACTTATAGGAACATTTGTTGTTGCGTTTATTAATGTTATAAAAATTTGAGGTCCAGTGTTCACCGAATATAGTATATACAGTATATAATTTCTTGAATCCACGACAACCATGCAAGGACGCTTACTTCATTGCCACCCCTTGTAGTTCTCATGCCACCCCCATTTCTAAAAGAAATTCCTCTTTTAGAAATGTCAGCCAGGAAATGATATGATATAGTCTAATGTTTTTATTTGTCTTCGTTAAAGAGAAAAAACTATTCAGTGTTGTGTATGTTTAGAAAGCTTGAAAGACAACTTAATGCGGCATTTTCCAGGATATTATGAAAAGAAAGGCTGATATCCATTCTTTTTACCAAAAAGAATAGAAAAAACAAATATGGGAGTGGAATTTTCTAGATCCGCCCCTGGTGTGAGTTGTGTTAAGAGTGTCCGAACCTCATTGGAAGAGCGTCAGACCTGCCCCGATCGCGAATTGTAATATATTAAACGTTTAATAATTACGATCAGAAATCATTATGTGTAGGGAGAACCCCGAGGACAAACGCGCGCATGCTCTTGAGATTATCACGTGAAACTAAACCATATCCAATCAGAAAACGAGCTAATGGAAGACAAAACTATAACAACTGCAGTCATGACACAGCAGGCACAGTCCAAAGTGAGATAGACATCAGAGATGTTCAAAAGCACATTTTATGTTATTTCTTTATACCCATTGTTCGCAATGTTTGTTAAAGGGGACAGAGAATGAAAAACCATTTTTACCTTGTCTTTGTTGAATAATGGTAGTCTACCCACATTCACAAACATACAAAAAGTGCTAAACATCTCAGTCTCATAGAAATTCCTCTTTTAGAAATGTCAGCCAGGAAACAGCCCAATCTGAAAAACTGATGCTTATGACATCACAGGCATCTAACTGCCCCTCCACTTTAAAATAATTGGCTACATTTTTTGAGTGGCAGCAAAGTCAGCCAATCAGTAATGAGATTGCAAGTTAAGCCAGTAGGGGGAGCCAAATAGGTGCAAAACCACTTGTTTAAAATACCCCACCCTAATAGAGCGATCTGAGAGAGGTTTTTAGAAAGCTTCCAAGGCATTACAGACCCCCCAAAAAAATTGTCTACATTTCACATCACAGAACAAGGATAAATACTCCGTTCAATCATTCTCTGTCACCTTTAAGTGTGAAGTCACGTTTGGCTGCGAGAAACATCACAAGATCTCTGTGAGATTTCCTTTGTCCATCACTATAGGAGCAAAATGGTTAAATCTAGGATTTTTTATCCTCATGTTTGTGGTCTATCAGATTTTGAAAATCTTATAAGATGTAAAAAATCTTTTGGTGTGTACCCAGCATTAGTGTACTTACCTGTGCTATTTTGACTGAATATGTATTGTATGTATGAATTTCTGTATTTGAAAAATGTATTTAGTTACCACTTGTTGTAAACCTGAACATATCTTTCAAACAAAGTGGTACTTAAATACACAAACGTAATTTAACCAGAAACAACAAATTCTCATTTTATTTTGATTGCATTGTAAGTGGCATTTGACTGTGCAGAGATATGTTCAACTTCAAAATGGGGCTGCAAGAAACAACAGGTGGATGAAAACAAAGCCCCATAGATTGATTACAAATCAGCCTCCTCTTCAAGATTTCTTGTGATACTTTGATGTCATATGCTTGTCGGCTCTGGCCTGTAAACTCGAAACTGCTATACCTGCGCCTCGTCTATTAATTGTATAAAGCAGGAAAATCTCTCTATTACTTCTCAGGATAAGAAATACAAGTTGTAAGAGTAAGAGTGTCTCCCGGTGAATGCATGAGACTTGAGAGCCCAACTTCTTTACAGTGTGTAGAATAATTGTATGTAAAAAAATAAACAGTATATCACAGACATTTCTTCAGATGGCTTTTCACAATGAGTCACAAATCTTTACTCAGGTTGTATTCAAGCCCATCAATCCTGCCCTCTGCATTCTTTCTCACATGGATCATCAACATGATTTTAAACAGCACGTGGCTTGTCTTGTGGGACAGAGAGTGAGTTTGTTGCAACACATTAAAATCAAGAGACAAATATGACAATATACCACATATTATTAAAATACTAATATTTGTGTCTTTAATTCTCGATTCAGATGGATAATCCCTGCACTGATAGTTCTAGCTCTGATTGCTTTCACCAACTACTTGCTCATCATATTCTCTTGTATTGGTCTACGTGCTAATGGACCATGGCTCAGACAGAAACACCCAAAAGATCTTATCTGCATCATACTGCTGGTATGCATTGAACAATACCTCTGTTGGACTCATTAATAGGAGTACTCATTTCTCTGATACATGTGTGTATCCTAGGTTCAAAATGGCATTGCCACCTATGCAACATGGACAACCATCGCCACTCTGCTCAACTTCACAATTGTTTTGAAAATTGCATCTGATTCTGCAACAAATGCTGCTACCATTTCTTTATGCATACTTCTGCTGGAAGTAATAGTATGGTACTTATCATTTATTTGCTGTTCTGTTATATTGTACATTTATTCTGTAGTGTAATTGTTTTAAACATACTGATAAAATATGCATGCTGCAAATTATCTCATTACGTTCTACTGCAGGTTTACTCTGGAAAATTTTGTGATTGAAAGGCATGTGCGCTACATCCTTACCATTTACCCTGTCATAATTTATGCATTAATTGGAAACTTAAGCAAGCATTACAATGCAGCAGATCCTGGGCGGAATGCAGTCTTTTCAGGTAAGTCAATGACAATCACATTCATCTCTTTTTTGTTAAATGTCATGTAAATAAAGCATATCATAGGAAAAAATGCAGGTAACCACAGAGCCTTTTGTTTTCCATAGCGGTGCTGCTCGCAGTGACCTTTGGTGTGCTAGCAGTGCGTGTGGGTTTGGTGGTTTGGAGACACAGGACTCATCCTCTCTATTGCGAACTCAACCCTGAGGTCCCGATGTTACCAAACAGCAGCACTGATAATAAGTGTGAATGACAAGGAGTGTTCTTGTAAATGCACATAAAATGGTTGCATGAAAGCAGCTTAAATCGTTCAAAGTCTGTAATTGTGCCTTGTGTGCTTTCTCAATTGTAACATGTATATACACTAACTAATCCTTAATACTAATGAACACATGGATTAAACAGATCAGTTTTATACCTTTACAGTATTTTTATATGGTAAGTTAACACTCGGGCCATTCTTAAAACCAGTGGTGTTTATTTTAAATACATACCGTATAGCACAAACATACATTCTAAGCATTTCAGAAAAAAAGGCCAAAAGCATTTCACACATTCGTATTGTCAAACTTTGTGAATTATGTCTATAGTTAATGTAAAGAACTATATCTCGCATTGATCTGCTAGTGATGTTAGTCCTAAAGAAAGGCTCCAACATCATTTGCAGATGACATTTGTTCTGATGTTTTGTATGTAATGCCATAAGGGTCTACTTATTAGACCAAATGTATAAGATTTTGTATTATATATTTGTTTTTGTTATTTACCATACTACATCATTTTAATACAGAATGGAATTTTCTTTTTTTTATTAAAAGTCATACTTTTTTTTACTTAAAACAGAGAGCAAATAAAAGAGTTGACTCTGAGATGATGTGCCCGTAATGCATAATAACCACTAAACTGAATGACTCATGAGTAGCGTAAGTGCTTGGGAATTCACCTTGGTGTGGATAATAAGCTGCTGAAATCTCTGGGCTTTTCAATTCGTTGTGGATATGAACTGAAGCATCTTCTCATGCATGTTTTTGCCCTTCGGAATGTGTGCTGACATTAGCTAGTACATGCTTGACACTGTGTTTGTTCTCTACATGATAAATGACTCAAGAAAAAACTAAAAGATAAAGTCATTTTCACCTATTTTTTAATAGCAAGTTTCCTTTTGTTAAGCTAACATACATTAATTACGGTAATCTAGGGTGACCATACGTGCCATTTTCACCGGACACGTCCTGGCCAGGATTTTGGGTGTGTCCTCCGGAAGTCGCATTTGTCAACCACATATGGCACACCCGAAATCCTGGCCAGGACGTGTCTGGGGAAAATGGCACGTATGGATGGTTACCCTAGGTCAGCATTTCTCAAAGTTTGGGGCAGGCCTCATTGGTGGGGAATAGGAACATTACAAGTGGGCCGTGACAAACCGGATATAAGGTATAAAAATTAACAGTGGATAGTTTGTGGCATTTATTTATTTATTTTGAACATGTAAATGCAATTACAAAATATAAATAATAGTAAAACCAAACAAAGCACATGTTAACAACAAAATAAAAACTTTTTTCATATAAATACATTTTTTTTCCATTAACAAAAATATTAAACAACTCAATTTACATATACTAAAGGGAGTAGGAAGAAGTAAAACTTAAATGGAATGAAAAGAAAACCAAGCAGAGAAAACCAAGACAGACAGTGGACCTAATCAACCAAAAAGCCAGCCGAAAAGAAAGTATGATGACTTTTGTCAGAGACAGAAGTCTTATTTCATGCAAGGTGATAATACATTTGCACATGTTTTCTCTAGTGAAATTGTTAAATGCTGTTGTTTTAAAATATGATGTGATAAAATAAATTTCAACAGTTAAATTTAAAGCCTAGTTGATTTTTGTTTTTTGAGAAACACTGCCCTAGGTAATCATTTAACAGTTTAGACTAGTGATACAAATGCTGTATTAAATATTTTAATTTTACAATTGTGTGCATCAGTCTTATAACATGTCACAAATAAAAAGCAGTGTACAAGCCCAGTGCCATTGAATCATTATTATTTATAGAGACTCAGCTGGATATGGATAAGTATGTTGTGTTTTGTTGTTGTTATAGCATTATAGATTGTATGATATTAATAATGGGTTTCCCCTTTCTTGGATGTGATATTAAAGTGTTACACATTTGAACCACTTCTTCAAATTTATTGTGACAACAAAAAATTTAATGTTAAGACCTTCAGTATCTGTAATTAGATGTGCAGGTACTGACCTTTTCAGAATATTTTTCATCAAGAAATTTAATATCTTTTCGTATTGGTGGAAAATTGTACAAGTATATGTGATGGAAAATAGTATAGTAAACAAGGGTTTATGTTTTTTAGTCAGTGATGTGGAGCACCACATATGCAGTGAAATCGGCCTAAACTGAACAAACTTTCTAGCTGCAAACATTTTCTTGATGATCTTTGTAGAAATTTTCAACTGCCCTTATAAAACAGGATTCCAAGTGGTGTACGATAAATATCAGGATGATATCGATGACCCATATGCAGAACAAAATGTAGCGATACCTGTCAAGGGCATAGTCTTCAAGAACCACATAAAATAAAAAACACATAATAAAACATCATAAAAGTGCTTGATAAAATGTTCACAAGATAATACTGTTTAATGTCTTTTAGGATTGTCAGAGCAAATCATTTAATTACATATTCCCCCTTTATCGTACACTACACTGTAAAAATTAGCTGTAATTATGCAGCTGGTTGCCAGTAACTTACTGTAGAAGATAAAGACTGAAAATGTTTCATGTTCATTTAACTTTGAACAAACGGTTGCCAGTAAATAACATAAATGTAACATCTACAGTAAGTTACCGGCAGCTAGTTGCCAGTAACACCCATTAATATTGTCATTTTGACATATTTTTTTTTACAGTGTACCATTCAAAAGTTTTAAACACCACACCCTACCCTAGTGGTTAGAGTGTTGGGCTTTTAACCCGAGAATTGCCGGTTTGTGTGTGTTCATGACATGCAGTGCATGGGTTCAATGCAGAGGTCACATTTCGAGTATGCCTATACTTGACAAACATGTCACTTTCACTTCACTTTTTCACATTTTAGAACAATAGTAAATTTATCAAACGAACAAAATTGTAACTCTAATTGTAACTAAAATAAATCTAAACTACGTGGAAGTCTACCAGATGTTGCGTTTAGTCCACAAAAGCCATTTCTTTATGTTGTTGCTGTTGAAACCGTCTATAGTCAACCTTGAATGTGTAAAAATGTTGTCGAGCTGTCTTTTAAACACTATAAAAGATGTTTACGTCTATTCCAGGCCATTATTTGCTGCTTTGTCTTTATTTGTTTAGTCCAAGTCATCCGTTTTTATACATTTTGTAACAAATTTTTGATTTATAATGAAGGGAATTAATGTTTACACAATTCCAATTAGTCTACAAAAGTATTTTTAAATATTTAAGCATACACTTTCAAATTAGAAAAAGTTTTTAAGATCATGAGTAACATGTTAGTCAACTGTTTTAAAACTTTTGAATGGTAGTGTATGTAAGATAATACTTTTTTTTTGGCATGAACATAAAAACTCTACATTATAAAACTACACAAAGAAAAAATGAAAAAATGTCTTACCAGATATCCAAATTTCTCCCATATCTTAAGTGGAACTGAAATAAAAAAAATGGTTACCAGTTGAATCTACTTATGAAGGTACGAAAAGGTATTAAATATTTTTTTGGATTACACTCAATTTTGTCTAAACATACAGATTCTGTGAGCTTGTTTGTTATTAAGACAGTAACCATCAACAGTCAGCAGCAATTGTGCAAAGTCTTTTTTATCAACTTCATGCTTCCTCTGTGAAGAGTCTCTGTTGTTCCTGAATCATCAGCAGGGCCGCTGCTGGTCAATTGGGTGCCTCCTTTAGTTAAAAAAACAACATCAAACATAACTATAGTATGTGTGAGAATAGAACTATTAAAATGCTATTGTTATCATTTATAAGTGTATTTTGACAGCAACACAAACTACAATTATACAAAAATCCAATTATATATAATGGACTTTAGCTTAATATAATGTGACACAAGTAATTGTCAGTATAAATCCAAGCAATTTTGGAGAATTACTTAATGTCTTTCTTGTAAGTAAATTAATAGTCAGCTTTAAGAAAACAGCAGTTGTATATTAACAAAAGCAAAAGTTGGTATGTATGTTTATGTTCTCAATAATACATGTGTTTGATTGATTTAACACTCAAGCATTCAGTTAAGCAGGTTTTTTAATTCAAGTGTAGTTATTAGCATATACAAAACAAAAAATGTCTTTATAGATATCTTTACCATGCTTCAAAACACAATGCAGCACAATATCATTTAAACAATTAAAGTTATATGATATAAATAGGTAACAATGGTTTTACTATTTAAATCAGGCAGAGTTGGTTGTGTCAGCAGCCAAAGCTATATATTTTTACAGGCTTGTGAACTGACCTGAAAGTGATACACGTGTTTTATTTTAGACTTTTCTTTACCTTGCGGAACTTTAATGCTTTTTTGCGGATCAATCTGCACCACTGAACACATATGATCTGCAGTCAGGTGACGTGGGTGCGGAGATGCTGGGATGGCACATCGCATCATCTACTTTCTCACCGCAATATCCTGTATATAACGTCATATAGTTTGTTTGTTTGTATGTATGTTGTTGTGATTCAGATCAGAAATGTTTTTATTTTTTGATCAACCGAGATGGTGCCCACCAGGGGAGTTGGTGCCCTAAGCAGACTGCGTATAGGGAGTGGCGGTACTGATCATCAGGCTAGATAGATATACAATCTTAAGAATTAAGGTTTTTAAAATGTTCTTTGTTACACTGTATGGCTCTATGAAGATCATTCAACATTCACAGAATATTTTGTACAAATGATTCATTGTAGTAAAAAGGGTTCTGCTGACTATAAACAGGAAATGCATGGTTCCTTTAGCACTGACACTCACACACATCATCAACACCTCCATGCTCACCAGTACTTTCCATCCACGTTTGAACAGGCCCTGGTCACGCCACTGCTTAAAAAAGCCACACTCAACCCCTCTCTCATAGACAATTATAGACCTATCCCACTCCTTCAATTCATTGCCAAAACACTTGAAAGAGCAGTTTTCAATGAGGTATCTTCCTTTCTATCATTGAATAACTTACTTGATGACAGGCAGTCAGGCTTTAAATGCAACAACTCCACCGAAACAGCACTGCTGTCGGTCACAGAAACATTATGGCTATCGAAGGTGGAATCCAAATCCTCGGTTTGTTTCTGCTAGACCTGTCAGCAGCCTTTGACACAGTCAACCATCCAATAGATCCTTCAGGGTGTCATGGAGGGGCATTTTGTCCACAGCCCACCAGATGGTCACTGGGGTCCCACAGGGATCAGTGCTTGGTCCACTCCTTTTCTCCATCTACACAATATCCTTAGGACCGATCATACAGGCACATGGCTTCTCCTACTACTGCTATGCTGATGACACCCAGATCTTCTTCTCATTGCACCCAGAAGATACCACCATAGCAGCATGCATTACAGCCTGCTTAGCCGACATCTCGGCTTGGATGAAGAAACACCACCTCTAGCTGAACCTCACGTTCCCGCTTATTTTCCTTCACTACTCCCTGCTGGTGGAATGAGCTTCCTATAGGAGTCCCATCATCTCTTGCTACATTAAAAAAACAACTGAAAACTCATCTTTTCCAAATATTTTTGACAAATTGATACTGACTTATAGACACACCTCTTCTATCTAAAAAAATTAAAAAAATTAACTAGCTCTCTTTTCTCTCTCAACAGGTATTGTTCTGAAATTGTGAAAACGTATTACTTGGTATAAGCACTCCATGTATTATGCCTCCCTATGACAAATCGCTTGATTGTTTTCTTATCTTGTAAAATGCATTGGCTAAAAGTGTTTGCTTAATGTACATGTAAATCTTGTTCTTCTCACTTCTGTTTTTTCTCAGCATCTCGAGAAACACCCATGTACACAGTCGGCCTCTACATGTCAATACATAGATTTCAGAGCTCTATATTGAATTAGATTAATAGAATAACATCATCTGTGGAAGAACATCAGAGCAACCAATTTATTTTTTGCGAACTCGACCAGGCACGACCAATCACACTCCCCGGGCACGCCTACACATAGAATTGTGGGATAGGACAATAAATGTTTTTAAGAAGGCAGGAAGTAAACCAAACATTGGATTTGGACATGCCTAGATGTCCACATGCCTTGGAATACTGCCTCCAAAAGCACCATTTAGAGCTTTCGGATGCAGCCGTTGTATTTATTTTATTTATGCATTCTTAATGCCATTCCAGCATCTATGTCTAAATTCATAGCAAGAACCAGTTAATCTCTACACACGTTGGTGAAAGCCTTCCTGACCCAGCCAGGACTCGAACCAGGTGACCATCTTGCTGTGAAACGCACTGAGCCACTGTTAAACCCCATCCAATACCTTACGTTTAGCAAAGGAGCGGCGTCTTGACTTATCTTTACAAAAGGGTACTAAATCACCTTTTCTTGCTCAATTTCCTTCACTACTCCATGCTGGTGGAATGATCTTCCTATAGGAGTCCGATCATCCACATCTCTCGTTACATTAAACAAAATTAAAAACTCTCACACCTCTTATATCTAACAAAAATTAACTAACTCTCTTTCTCTCTCTCAACAGGTATTGTTTCGGAATTGTGAAAACTTGTTAAGTTGGTATAAGCACTCCTTATATTATTGCCTTCTTATGACAAATCGCTTGATTGTTTCCTTTTCTTTGTAAGTCGCTTTGGTTAAAAGTGTTTGCTAAATGTAAATGTTGTTTCTTCTCACTTTTTGTTTTTCTCAACAACTCGAGAAACACCCACGTACCCAGTCGGCTTCTACATGTCAATAAATAGATTTCAGAGCTCTATATTGAATTAGATGACTAGAATCACTTCTTCTGTGGAAGAACATCAGGGCAATTATCCGATTGACATATGCCAATCATTAGAGAAGTTTACAATCTATACCGACAAATGATGTTTCTTTCATAATAGCAGCTGTGACAAGAAGAGCTTTTATTTAGATGCAGCGAGGGTTGTGCATTCGGACAGCCTTGATAGGCAGTGTAATAGGATTCTGTTTAAAATATAAACAGAGATTGCCTTTGTGCAAACTAATCCCATATTTGAAATTTGCAATACAAATTTATCACTAGAAATGCAAATAAAATTTACACTAAATTTGTTCTCTAATCGCTTTCTTGGTCGCCATTGTATTTTTTGCGAACATTAGCTAAATTTATGGTGAGAACCATGACTAAACCAGTTAATCTCTACTCACCTTCCTGACCCAGCTGGGGCTAGAACCGCGGACCTTCTTCCTGTGAGTCGCATTGAGCCACTGTGCCACCCCATTGTATTTCAAATAAAAGTTTAAAGGCCTCCACACACACACACAGATGTTTCTGTTTCAATATAAAGTTCATTTAACTAAGTTAGGGAGCATGGTCATGTGATCCAACCAATCAGCGCAAAGAGGTGTCTATTTAGACGTCCCTCCCCTCGGTCTTGTGACAGTTTTGCAGCATCCCTCCTCCACCCCATCGCCTCACTCTTAGCTAATTCATATATCCCAGTTAAAGAGGGGGGAATACTCTGGGTCCAGGATACAATTCTGAGCTCAGAGCCCTCCCCTCAGACAGCACACCAAATCTGCTTTATCTCATTCCCTATTGATTACATGTTAATGTGAACTCATGAACAATATAGTACATTTTTTTTCAGTTTTTTAATGAAACATTTTTAAGTGTAAATTAACCTTAAAATCTACTTAAAGCCTACTAAAGTAGCAAGTTACTGAGATAAATAAACAAACTATAGTAACAGATCTGAAACTTCCACTTTCAGTGGCTTTATTTCATCTCGTGCTTCTATTAAGCGGTTGTTTTATTTGTCTGTTAAACAACCGTTGCTTATATAGGTCATAAGTCTATGAAACAGCCGACCTCTGCGACCTCAGAGCTCCAACAAACCTTCTGTGGTTTCATGCATTTCTGTCATCCACAAAGTATACGTCTGCTAACTGGTCTTTGCAAGTATGCTGTTCACATTTAAAGTGTCATAACACACGCTGTTTCTGCATATCTGATGTTAATCTGGAGTACCTATAGAGTAGTATTACATCCTTCATATCTCCAAAGAGTCTTTAGTTTTATCAGATTTATAAAAGACCGATTAGCTTTACTGAGTTTTCCCGATAGAATAGAATAAATTAGGAATGAGGGGTTACTAGCTGCAGGAGGAGTGAGTCCAATTCAACACTTTAAACAACACTGACTGGATAACTTATGATTCACTATGTTTGTGTCGTTTATATAGCATGCACTTACGTGCCTATTTCCAACATAACACAGAAGTCTTACCATATGCAATTACCAATGCATGACCCGGTTGAAAAATCCAGCGTTAAACAAACACACAAGCAAAACTCCGCTACTACCCCGGATAAACAAAATATATCAATTCTTTCCCTGATGCTGTTCTCCTTACATCCAAAAACACACTTCTTCTTTCATTTCATTGTTGAGTTTGATATAAAACAAAGCTTTTGCATGAAGAAATGCCTGTAACTCACACTAAATTTTTTTTTATGTTGAATTTACATAATTTTATTATGGCAAGAAGATCCACACAATCGTGTTACCTATTGTCTAGTACCACTCTTCTGAATGATGGTAACCACAAAACTCAAAACAGAAACTATTCTAAATCGCAAAGATAATTTAACTTGAAACACTAACAAGTCTTTCTTTTTTGTTAAAAACACAAAAAATAGCATTTAATTTCACATTTTACTCTCCAAATGCAATCCCATACAAAGCATGCTGGGAAGTAGAAGTCCACTGCCTAGTTAGTTATATGTACTTAAATAATTCAAGTAGTTTCAACACAAAATTTCTTTCTTACAAATTTGGGTGGATTTTACATAATAAAATTAAGTGAAATTTACTCAATAATATGTTAATTGAGAATTACTAAAAAATTTATTTTGTTATTTTTACTTTTTACATTTTTTTAAGGCACAGAATCATTTTTTTCAGTGTATCGTCCTCAGTTCTTGCTCTCCTGCTGATAGACTTGTGGGCGTGGTTAATTGCCCATTACAAGAAGTGATGCATATAGCATACCCCTGAAACGTCAGCTGGACCCGTATTCGCAAAAACTTTCAGAAACTTGTATGAACCATGGCGAAGTGCATTCGGCCCAGAAATACTCTGTAACACGTCCAACTGTTTTTTTTTGATAGTTTGCATTTGTTTAGCATGAGGAAATCTTAAACTGTTTTAATAAGTCAGAATGCATGAAATACCGTTAAACCCCCCACCATCAGAAATTGTACAGAGCAGGTTTGTATCCATGTTACCATTGTAAAGTTCAGTACAGGGCCGTCAGGGCAGGTGTAGTCTATGGATCTGTATCGCTATGTTGCCATTGTACAGTATAGTACAGCGCACTGCCATCAGGGCAAGTGTAGTCTATGGGTCTGTAGCTCTATGTTATATCAAATCAAAGCACAGTGGAAAACACCAGCCACATCTGTTTCACTCAGAAATTTGTCACAACATGGAAGTAAAGTTGATTGTGACTTCCGCTTCACAGGGACTTTAAAAGAAATTAAATATGAAATGTAGTGGATTCAAAAGTATGATAGTATGCATTAGAATGTGGTAAAGTAAAAAATGCTCTGATAAAGTACAGATAATTAAAAAATGTATTTTTTATAAAACTAACAGTACTTAGTACATCAGCACCTCTGCTCTGAGATGTCAGATGTTGGCTAGACAGCGGGTGACATTAAAAAACCCCTAGACCTACAAGCAACAATAGCATGGCAGACTGATAAAACATGTCACATAGGCTTAAAAGACGCACGCAATGAAATAAAACCATGCAAAAGCGGAAGTACAGTTCTGCAACTAAAGTTTGTTTATATATTGCAATAACTTTCTTCTTATATGCTTATATTCTACAAAATATGCTCATTTTCCAGCTCCCCTAGAGTTAAACATTTGATTCTTTCCATTTTGAAATCCATTCAGCTGATCTCCGGGTCTGGCGCTAGCACTTTTAACATAGCTTAGCACAATTGCAGGGGAGAATTTTCGGGCAGTGCATCATATCAGTGAAAAATTAGCATATTTTCAAAAAATTTGGAATGTCCCTTTAAACTTAAATTAGAATATAACCTGATGTAATGCTCACTGATAATCTTTCTAATCAATTAACAAGATATAAACTTTTTCATAAATGCCTCTTGTCTAATTAATGGTTGATTTTTTAGGATCTCGTTCTACTCTATGATTTCACTGGTTGTCTTGATGAATAAATCATTTTTTTCCTACCATCAGACCATGTTTTAGTAGGCTACACTCACATTTATTTTGAAGGTATTTAGCATTCAGGCACTTTACTTGGTGAACTTAATAATGATCATCAACCATTTTTAATATATCATTAAATCATTTAATTCAGTTGTCCTTGCTAATAAGTAAATGTGCATGCACTTTTTATACAGGTTGGGATTTTTCTCTAGACTGAGATACCATTCTTACAGTGAACAGGTCACAACTTGCGAACCTCTCTTATGCAAACTGTATGTTTAAAGTTCATGTAATAAATGCTGAATCAAATCTGCACATCTATGCCTTTATGGGGTTTACAATAAAAACTGCTTATTGTAGTTAGCTCTATCATTCTGCGGTTTGTGTTTAAATCAAATATCAAACAAAGGGAGCTTTAAGAATTTCCTGTAGAAATAGACTTTAGCAGTATATCGCTGATGCACAACCGACTTCCTTTCTGTGGTTTTGTCTCAGATGTTGATGCATCCTTTGAGGAAGAGGAAATTAATGTTTTTTTTGAGCTAGAGACAGATTTGTAAGAGAGATTTTAAATATCCTCATATATACACCCTTGACCGTTAAACAAAAGTTTCTAAAAAGTGCATTATTACCTTACATTACATTTCAACCAATTACAATGTTTGTTTTGTATCTGGCATGCTATTGTTACCTTACAAATTCAGGACCCTGACTAGACCACCATATTGACATTATACGCAGACATTTTAAACCACTCCTATTGTAATTTAGACTGGTCTTTTTCACTTTCAAAGCCAAATTAAGTCCACTATGGTTTAATGCAGGAACAAAACCTGAAAGTCCAGGGGGTTGAGTCCTATTTATACAGTAGCAACTATATAGCCTACTCTCTTATCTCAACTTTATAGGCCTATCTGGCAGGCATAAGGGTCATTTTTGCATTATGTAAACTAATGTGCAAAGTTTAAACAAACTGTAAGTCAGTGGTCTACCTCTATTGGGTGTTTATTATACTGCTTGGTAGAGGTTCCTTTAATCATGTTCTTGCTGTAATCCATGCAATCCTCCAGGGGGCGATGTAGGGTCCTGTGATTTTCTGTGGGTTTCAAAATCCTGAAGTGAAAGATAAAACATGACACAAGATTTAGATCTCCATCACAGTGTCATAGCCAAAACAGACAGCTTTAACTCATCCTTTCCACATTCCCTGTTTAGACTTGAGACATAGCCTATCCATACACAGACAGATACAATAAAGTAACTTATGAAAAGAAAGGAGTCATAAATGCATTTGGTCCATAAGTTAAGCTAAAATGTCTTTGCTTTGGTATGTCATTGATTAAATAAAAGCAGCTGCTCTCCCTGCTGAAAAAACAACATAGGCCAGCATAATTCCCATGCTGGTTTAGTGCTGGTTTAGCTGGTGTTCACAGAATACCAGTATCAAAACACGACATATGCTGGTCTTGCTGGTATGACCAGCATGGGATGCCGGTGCTGGTATGCTGATGACCACCAGCTAAACCAGCACCAAACCAGCATGGAAATTACACTGGTCTTGGTGGTCACTAGCAAACCAGCACCAAAACACAACATATGCTGGTCTTGCTGGTATGCTGTTTTTTTCAGCAGGGCTCTGTCTTTTTCATTTCTATTTCATTTTGCGAGTGAAGTTGCGCAAGCTAATTTCACCAATTTCTTCTGAAATATTTTAAAAAGCCCTTACATAGCCTATACTTGTACAAACCGTTGTGCAACATGTTTACTAACCACACACGCAGTGGTACTCTGACCATATTAATGTGTGTCAACTTAATGTAATTTCTCCTGCTTATGTTTTAACGGCCTGCCCATAGACCATTCCCTTAAAGTAATAAGGACAGATGTGGTCAAAAGTAAACAACAGAGATAAACTAAAAAAACAGATGTGCATTGACATGCATCTCTCGTACACTTGTGATCCAGTCGACCAAAACGCTTCTTAAAGGTCCAATGTTACCATTTTAAACAATGATAAAACACATCAACAAATCAAATCAAATCAACAAGTAAAACAAAGGGTTTTGAGTAGACTACATCAAAAAAGTAGCCCTTCAGATTGCTTAATTCATTGCAGTAGCTCTTGCTCACATAAAGGTTGGAGACCCCTGCTATGATAGTTCCCAGTATTGCGATCTCATAGGCAATCAGATTGCACAAAAGCACTGATTGGCTTTTCATTTAAGTCATCGCCAAGACAATGCATTTAAATACAGTAGTCTTGTGCACAGTGTGCTATTAGAATTCTATCACCCACATCCAACCCCAGCTCCATCTTGATGTGTTTACAGGATATATTGTGACTAGCATTGCAGCAGCATCACTTACATGCCTACTGCAGCATGTGTATTAACAGTAGCAACACTGAAACCCTAATGCTGTTTGTACTCAAAAAGTCAAACAATCATGACTTAAATTTTGCCTTTTGGATCCATAACTTAACGATCTTTGTTCATTCAGCTAATTAACTTACATAAACCATAAACTTAAAGATTCTAGTGAAATTAATTTAAGATTATCAGTTGACAATGCTGTGAGGAATACCCATAAGCCCTTGCGCCTGAAATAAATTTATCTTTGGTTTTGGTCCATGAATAACAAGTTTTACACTCTTTGTAGCATAATTGATGTTTTTTTGTAAATTATAGTTTTTTTGTGAAAACACAAAATGAACTGTGTTCAGTGTTTCCATACATGCACCACATTAAACTCATTGTATTTCTTTCCACTATAATGAAGATACACGTGAACAGTGCAGTTTGTGTGCTTCTGTGAATAATTAAGTTCATTCATTGATTGACATAGAGTCAGTCCTGAATACCTTTCATTACATTAAGTTAAATGACAATTTAAGTGTAGTCTTTATGAACACCAAGTGAACTTAATTGTTTAACTGCACTGTACAAACTCCAAGTTTGATGAACTTAAAATTTTAAGTTCAATCTATATGGCCACCAAGTTAAGTGAACTTAAATATATAAGTTTTTGTGAGACCCATTACTTAATTTAATTGAGGCAACGATTTTACTTATGAGTTCAGGCAACTTATTAGGGTTTTCAGTGAAGTCTTCATCCTTGCTCTGCAAAAGCAGCAGCAAAATCTAGTTACACAGACCAAATACAATATCTTGTTATGACCACTAACTTGCTAAAAGTGACTCGAGAGTTGTCATGACTGAAATTATATTTTTGCTTGCTTTATGTCTGTAGACTATATATTTTCACAGGTCTTTGGGCCAATAATACTACAAATAATGTGTAGTCCTCCTTTTTTAGGTATATTTGTTGTGCATCTATTCCAGTTACTTAATGTTAATAGGTAAATAACACTAGCCATATAAAATACGTTGTTTTTGCATAAAATGTTGGCTTTGGTGATTTTACAGTTGTTCAAAATTATTGCAATGTTATACCTTTTTAAGTAAAAGGGATGCAGTTTCTTGTGCTGGTGCAGCACAACATAAAGTCAATACATCTTTGCAGTAAATCATTAGGCATGAAGCATGGAAACATATGAAGTTTACAGATGTTTTGGATTGATGAAGGGGCTAAGGGAATTTGACTACTGGAAAAGTTTAATATCAGTTCCCAACGGCATTTACATCGCTTAGCCTGGGTGTCCTTGGAATTTTTAGTCTGTGAATACATTCACTTTACTTTTTGGCAGGAGGGCAAGGACTTAAGACATGTTAAAATATCACACAACATCCAGTACAGTTTAATATGTTCAAATCATCTAAAGCAAATCTTAAAAGTTTAAAGTGCACCTATTTCATTGCTAAAAACAACATTATTTTTTGTATTTGGTATAATACAATATAATTCACGTGCTTTATGGTTAAAAAAACACTTTATTTTCACATATTGTAAATTTTTTTAGCTCCAGATTTCCCTGTCTCCCTGAAACGCACTGATTTTGTAAAAAAAATTAATTTGAAAAGCGCTGTGTCCCTGATTGGCAAGCTAATCTGTAGTTGTGATTGGCCTAAATACCTCTGACGTCAGCTGGAAATGTGACGCTCCTTACCATGTTTGAAAGATTCGGTCGCAATGCAAGGCTTACAGGAGTTAACTTACATGCTATGAGTCCAAAGCAGGAGGAATTATAATATGTCTACATTACCAATCCCAGGAAGTAAACTTTTGCCTACAATCCGTGTGTTTGTTGTAGTCCAAGAAAAGAGATTTACATGGGAGACGATAACATCGTTTACTTTGTGGTTTGTACCTTTTGCATATCATTAACATGTAATCCTACTAATACACACATACACACCAACGGAAATGTAAAATCGTGAAATGGACCATAGGTGCCCTTTAAGAGAATAGAAACCAGTTTCAAAATAGAGAATATAGAGCAGGAGCAGTAATGTAGTTTATATTACAATAAAGCTTAAATGAAAGTCTCAAAGAGCAAAAGCTGTGCTATAAATGATAAGAGAACCTGGTATAGATGATTACAAAGTGCAGAATCTGTGGTATGTCGACAAACTAGAATGAGTCAGGGTTGTGCTGCCACATTAGTGTACACATTAACACACCTTCTTCGCAAGAATAGTGGGAATAGGACATAGGACGACAGCTGGATCCACAGTCCAAGAGTCTGGTTCATGCAGACTCCTCTCGGTAAATGTACAAAGCAGCAGACAATATAAATCCCGTGTATGAATGGAGCATCGTTTGAATTTCTGAAGAAAATGCAGAGGACTCGCAGCACAGTGAACCCGCGCGCACCGGAGTGTCCGCGCGCACAGCGCGTGTGTTTTGACGCTGTGCGTTCTGTCAGATAGTTTTCAGTCGTCAACTTGTCCCAGCGCATCTGTGCTTGGGGTAGC
Source organism: Paramisgurnus dabryanus (assembly GCF_030506205.2). NCBI lineage: Eukaryota > Metazoa > Chordata > Actinopteri > Cypriniformes > Cobitidae > Paramisgurnus > Paramisgurnus dabryanus. The sequence goes on along the minus strand of NC_133342.1, from coordinate 24,128,745 downwards.
GCTCTCAAGCAACGGAAAAGCCGACCTGAAAATAACGTTGAATGCTAAAAGTGATTGAAGAACGAGATGGATGTGTGTAAACGAATGCTGATTTTATGGCTAACTTGTTCGCTCGGACCTGTGAGTATTACTTCAATATATCTGGTTTTCCCACGCTTAGTCATCGACGTGAAAGAAATCAACAAATTATTTAACACACCTACTCCTCAAACAAGGTTGTCAAGTCGAATAGTGTAGGATAGATCTAAATTATTTGAATTCCTCTTTCCTGTTCCTTTGTGGAATTTACTGTATCTGTGCCTGATAGCCTTCATATTAATGCTAGATAAAAACACAGTATCTTGGTAAACCATTGAGTTCGTTGTAATCTGACATCTATTGCACATAGTTGAACAGAAGGGAGATCAAATCAGGTGTATTTTATCTTTGACCTCTTACACCATTACTGTAGATTACCCAAGATTTTTTATTGTGACTTTCTATTTTCTAAAAATACATTACCTGTATTATCAGCCAAATTAATACATTTTAGATTAGATGGGAGGATAATAATGATTATATAGTATGTGACCATGTCTGTAATATAGGCTCATAATAACTATAAGATAAGAAGCATCAAAGTTTGATTTCTTTGAACATTGATAAAAACATTGACATGGCCTTAATATCTATTGGATATGCTTTCACAGTTTTTTATATTATGTAGGATCATTTATGTAGGCAAGGCAAGGCAAGTTTGTTTGTATAGCACATTTCATACAGAGAGGTCATTCAAAGTGCTTTACATAGAAATGAGAAAACAATATATAAGAGAAAATATGAGAGTTTAATAAATAATAAATAATATAATAATAAATAAAATAAATGTGATTTTAATAAAAACAGTTTAAAATATGTTAAAAATAATTAAACAGAAGTAAAAGTGAGAAGACAGTAAATCACAAAAATGACTTTGGCTGGGTTTTCACAGACTGAGTCACATATATTAGAACATGTATAATAATAAAGCTAAGTTATGGACTTTAACCATTCGACTTAACAGATAAATAAACATTAAGATTCTGTGTATGCATGGAATTTTATCTTTGACTTGTAATGCCTTTTGGTTTACTTTGTTTTAGTGATTTAGAAACACATTGCCTTTTAAGGGCCAATATGATTCCAGCAAAGCCCTAAATTTCATAGTCTAAACACAATATATATTTATTGGCAGTGTGTATTTGCATTGCAATGTAACATAGTTTGCTGAATTCATTTTGTCAATTTACTGACTGGTATTTGAGCCTGTAAAGTTTTCACTTGATTTAATTTTCCAAATTTCATTCATTTTTATTCATTACAATGATATGTTATATAATCCTAATTGATAAATATTCATGCTACCAAATCTACCCTTTATATTGCCAAAATTAGTGGTCAGCTTAACCTTACACATTTTATTGTTTTTACTGAATAGTTGTGTCTGTCAATTGATTTTTCTTTGAAAATGTAACCAGAAAGCTTAAGAAAGCTGTTTTAAATTCATTAAGAGAGAATTCATTCATTTTTTGAGATAGAATACTGTAGGTTTCTCTGTTCATATTGACACTGTCCTTGATCACAGTTCTTTCCTTACAGCAAAGCGCACTGACTCATGCCTTTACAGTACAGCTGACTTTGTTTAAAAATGCCACTTACACTGTATATTATTTGATAGAATTGCAACACTTATTCGTTCATGTAGATTTTAATAAACAGCAGTATCTATTGAGCTAAAAGACACCATTACAAGGTTGGCCATGTTTTCGGAGTCAATGGTTTAGTGGACAGTGCTCTGACATATGATGCAGACACACTTCTGGCGACCGGAGTTCGAATCCCGGCTCAAGGTCCTTTGCCAAACCCGTACTCCTCTCTCCACCCTGTACTTTCCTTTCATTTCCTTCAATACTTTCTATAAAATAAAGACAAAAAAATCCTTAAAAATAAATAAATAGATTGGTCCTGGGGATCACACATAGTGCTCAGTCAGGTACTGTAGTAGTTTTGACCCAGCACATGAACTGGTTTGGGTAAACCAACACCGTAGTAAATTTTAGATTGATGTCACCCCTACTGGCTTCATCTGCCAGAGTACCTACAATAAATCCTGTTGTCCTTTGGTCCTCTATGAAGGAATCTAAAACAGCATATCTTCACATCATAAAGCCTATAACAAGGAAAATGAAAAACAGATGCAAGGAAAACCATTTATGGTGGATATTTTGTCGCCTTATACTGAAGATGCATAGTTTTTTTATAGATCCACAGATGTGAATGGAGATGTGATTAAGATCTCTAGTGAGTCAGAGCAGGTATTTATGATCTGAATGTTAAATCAGATCATAAATCACTGGGTAAAAATAAAGGAAAATGTGATTTTATTACATCTGCATAACACTCACAAAAAGCAGGAATGTTATAATGTGTCACATGTTAAAGCAGTTCACTTTGTTCTTATCAAATAGTTAATATGTTTAGCTTTTAATGTGCTTCACCTTCCAAAAACTGATGCTATGTTCTCTGTCACTTAAAAAAAATGAAGCTTGTTTTACCTCAAGACAAAGTAGCCAATGTCACAATCTTATAATTGCCTTATTGATTTAAGCAGATGCTGTCTATCCAGATGTGCGAGGTCATGTGGGAGCTGGAGGCAGAAAAAATGGAGTGTTTGTCCAGGCTGGAAAATATTACTGCAGGTATTTACACTGCATATAAGTCATTGTATGACAGCTACATTTATGTTAAAGCATTGTAAGTACTAGGCTTTCAAAACAAGAAAAATTCAACTACTGGAATGTACGTCAACTAGAAATTCAGCATAATTCAATAAGAAATATTGGTTTTAGGTCAGCCTGAAGGCACACTCAAAAACTGCAGAGTTATTTTCAACCCACTGTTGGTTGAAGGGGACAAACGGGTTGTAATTTAACCTATGCTGGGTTGTTCCAACCCATTGTTGGGTCAAATTTAAACACTTTATGGATAAACCCAAATGTTGGGTTATTCCTTCTCAACCCAAGTCTTTTAGTGCACCAGCTATGGTTTAAAATCTATCTTTCGGACTGCAGTAGTCTGTAGTTTGAAAAAAAAAATTTATGATTTGTGTTTGCTTGAAACCAAATTGCTTTCTTGTGAGATGAACTTTCTCCCATGCATGTGGTTTTGCGTCTTTATCATGTGTCAATCATTTGCTTGTTACAAGAAGAATCATTATTGTCCAACATGTTTTCTGTTCTGCAAAAAATATGAAATTAAACCAAGCAAATATGTCATTTTCCATCATCTAAAGAAAGTTTCTATTTTCTTTTAAGGTTGTCCAGGTGAATGGGACCTAGCATGTTGGCCATCAGCTAGGGCTGGAGAGATAGTCACCATCCCCTGCCCAAAGTACTTCAGCCATGTCAGTGATCAGAGAGGTCAGCATCTTTTCCTTATATATTAAGATGCAAAATGTTTTTAAACAAACCCCACAAACCTGTCTTTTCATCATGGTCCAATGCTGCAGACTATTTTAAAAAGTCATTCTGAACGCCTCTGTTGAGACTTGTTCTTAGAGAAAACAAACATACATACAGACCTCCTGTACAATTGTGCAGACTTGTAATGTTACTTTAGCAATGGGGGTCTGAACTGTAGGACTGAATGAGATTAGTAACAAATGTATTTAAAACTGTTGCCGTGTCTAAGCCTTTGATAATTTTTGCATAAAGAAAGATTGTTTGTGCTTTTGGGACCTGTCACTGTAATTTAGCAGAGACGTAGATATAAAAACTGTAATCATTAAACTCTGCTAGGCAAATTATTTGCTGGGAATACATGACCACAGTAATTTAGTCAAGCACGGAAATCAGTGGGTTATTTTAATAGTGGTTAGTAAGTCTCCCGTGGTTATTTAATGTTAATCAAGATTAACTATGTATGTAATTGCCCATGAGCTCAAGGTTGGGGGCTGTTTGGTATGAATACTAAAAAGCAGACTTGATGTTGTCTCATTTTCATTCAGTCTTTCACATTGCTCAATGTAAAATATGATTTCATTCCATTGTTGAATCCATATGGGATCAGTTTCTTTGCTAGATGCAATTCATTCAATTAAAATGCTGAAATATGTATATATTTAACTTATGTACAGTTTACAGTATATTGCTGAATGTCCTTTATAGTTAAACAATATATTTCTTCCCGTGTGTACAGTTTGCTGACTGGATAATAAATGTATAGTTTTCTTTATAATATTATAGCTTGCAGAAATGGGTATTGATGTTGACCTCTGTGCTGTAGGCTGTCAGTCATGCAGTACACAGGTGAAATCAAGACTGGCACCTTAATACATGAACATACCCAGCATGCCAGTCACAGTTTTAATGAATGCCAAGCTTGTAGCCATCTGGGAAATTTAAAAAGCACACACAGATTAATAAAATATCGTGCTGTTATTTTGACCTTTATAGTTGAAATGAAATGATGGAAATGTCAGTGGACAGTCTCAAGCTCTTATGTTTGCCCCGAGCAGCAATTAATGTGTTTCTTAAGATTAGGTTGTCTAGTAATTATAAAGTAGCTATTTATTTGTTATGACACATCATTGTGGGAAACATGACACTCTAATTAAGGCTTATTATATATAAAAAATGTAGCTGTGACATCCATGTCCTACCGTATAGAGAGTGTCTTTGTTTTATATATTAATTGAACCACCCACCATATGGATTTAACACAGCTTTTCCATAGCTTTTTTTCTATATTTACTCACATGTGAATTGTGTAAATGTGTATATCTGTCAGAATTTGAGCTTTGATGTACAACCATGATTTTCGCCGTGTAAACTGTGTTTAGATATATCTAATGGGTTCCAGGTCATATCCAGTGTCTTGATGAAAGGGCCATGCCTTTCCCGTAAAACTCTGAGACCGTGAAAGCGTGCTCTTTGGAGGAAATCCACAACATGGATTGAGGGATTTAGATGGTTCAGGGTTAAATTCAGGGGATTTATCATCCTCATGTGGTTTTGAAGTTGATGCCTTTGGTGAGATGTGATGCAAGCCAGATGTGATTGGGAAAGATCTACATACTGTATGTGATTGGAGGTGGGCTGACCTTACAATCACATGCACTTGTAGTGCTCTAATGGGATAAAGCTCATATCTGACTGGGAATGTTGAGTTACATTTTAGGGTTGACAGAGACGTATATTTCTCGTGAGGTGATTGAACACTTAATGTGCCAGTGCAAAGAAAAAAAGAATTCGCCAGCAGACCTAAAAATCCTCATTAATTTATAGCAAACAGATTGAGACTTTCCTGTCCAGCCGGGGAAAAAAAGAATTTTTCCCACAGTGCCGATTTTCCTAGAAATGTGTTGGAAAAAGTGTTTAAGATACATTCCGCAGTGGCATTTTATGGCATTCTTAACAAATGTTATATTATAGGCATTTTAGTGCCTGTGGATCAGACATATCACGGTTTATGACTCTGTCTAATAAGCCGGAAGCTTTATATTATTCAGCTTGAAGACTTTATCTGTTCTGTTCCTTCATTGTCCACCAGGAGTAAAATTACATTTCAGTATCAGATTACAGATACAAAAGAATCTCCTGGGTCCTGTGTTATGCTAAAATCAAGAGGCAATTCAGGAGCATGAAAATGAAAAATAGCATTACGAAACTTGGCGGCACAGTGATTCGGTGACTTCCCATAAATTTATGGTGGGTGGAGCATTTAGTGTCCTAACACATCTGAACTCTTTACCCTTACAGCAAACATACAGTCATCTATCTTGTCTACTGTCCAGAGTGATTTCTTCTGTCTTAAAGGGACATTCCACTTTTTTTGAAAATATGTTTATGTTTCCCTAGAATTAAACATTTGATTTCTACCGTTTTGGAATCCATTCAGCTTGATCTCCGGGTCTGGCGCTAGCACTTTTAGCATAGATTAGCACAATCCATTGAATCTGATTAGACCATTAGCATCGCACTAAAAAATAACCAAAGAGTTTTGATATTTTTCTTATTTAAAACTTGACTCTTCTGTAGTTACATCGTGTACTAAGAATGACGGAAAATTAAAAGCTGCAATTTTCTAGGCAGATACTGCTAGTAACTATACTCTCATTCTGGTGTACTAATCAAGGACTTTGGTGCTGTAACATGGCTGCAGCAGGTGTAGTGATATTACACACTGCCCGAAAATAGTCCCCTTGGTTACTTTCAATAGCAGGGGACTATTTTCGGGCAGTGTGTAATATCATTACGCATGCTGCAGCCATGTTACATCAGCAAAGTCCTTGATTATTACGCCAGTTTGAGAGTGTAGTTCCTAGCCATATTGGCCTAGAAAATCACAACTTTTAATTTTCCGTCGGTCTTAGTAAACGATGTAACTACAGAAGAGTCAAGTTTTAAATAGGAAAAATATCAAAACTCATTTGTTATTTTTTTGCGTGATGCTAATGGTCTAATCAGATTCTATGGATTGTGCTAAGCTATGCTAAAAGTGGTAGCGGCAGACCCAGAGATCAGCTGAATGGATGCCAAAACTGTAAGAATCAAATGTTTAACTCTAGGGGAGCTGGAAAATGAACATATTTTCAAAAAAAGTGGATTGTCCCTTTAGTTTAATCTGTCTTCAAGTAATACATAAAAAAGATAATTTACCCAAAAATGAAAATTCAGCATCATTTACCCCCTCAGGTTACTCTAAACCCGTTTAAATCTCTTTGTTCTCCTGAACATAAAAGGAGATATTTTGAGGAATCTTTGTAACCCAACAGTTTTGGAGCACCATTGACTTCCATGATACTACCCTGCTGAAAAAAACAGCATCAAACCAGCATGGACCAGCATGGGAATTATGCTGGTCTATGCTGGTTTAGCTGGTGGTCACAGCATACCAGCACCAAAACACAACATATGCTGGTATGACCAGCATGGGATGCTGGTGCTAATGCTGGTTTAGCTGGTGCTAATGCTGGTTTGGTGCTGGTTTAGCTGGTGCTAATGCTGGTGCTGATGCTGGTTTGATGCTGGTTTAGCTGGTGTTCACTTGCAAACCAGCACCAAAACACAACATATGCTGGTCTTGCTGGTATGCTGTTTTTTTCAGCAGGGTAGATCAATGATGCTCCAAAACTTTTCATTTGTGGATGAACTATGCTGCCCTAAAAAGGCAAAGCATAATGCATTTGGTCAAAATTGAATTAAGGATTGAAATGGGCTTTGTGAGATCTGATGTGTCTTGTGACAAAGTCTCCTGGTTCAATTTTGTCTCATTTCAGAGAAACGTGTGTGCCAAAATTGCAGTAACATGTTTGACTGGCTGGTGTAAAAACTTTAAGGGCATTTTTCTCGGTTTCAGTGTTTGCGTAGTTACTGCACTTTTTGGAGGACAGAATACCTTTAAGCACTTTCATGTTGGGTCAAACAAATTATCAATACTGCAATAACCTCTCGATTATAAAGCTTTGTCTTGCTTTGCATGTTTTGGGGATTTGTTTAGTGTAGATGAGGTTTCAGATATTGTAATTATACGACATACATTTTTTTTTAAAGACACACTTTCACACCCACCTTCACGACAGAAGTCTGCTTTAAAACATGAGCTTAAAGAGCTTGATCAGAAGCCCACTATGATTCATGTTAATACAAGCCATTCCACTGATAACATTTCAAGGGACCAAACCTTTCATTGGAGTCAAACTCCATGTCTTCTTCTTTATACGTAAGCAGCAGTTATACATTCACACAGGGACAAGCTTAAACCTGAGACCTTTAGAGCATGCTTAGAGAACGGAGAGCATTGCAAAGGAATCCTCTGAAACAACATAACGACGGGTTCATTAGGTCTTGTGTTTAGTTCAGAGTTTCATACAAGGTTCTGATGATCCTCGTTGAGTTGTTTTTCGGGTGGATAAAAGCATTCTTCTGACAGTCATTCATTCAAAACTAATCTGGATCTGTCGCTGTCCCTGTCTGGCACCGATGCATGAAATTACACAGATGATGTAATGCACAAGTTATTTTATGTGAAGATTGTTGATTTGAGATTTAGTTCATTGAGTAACTATCACTGATTTACAATGTGGTCATTAAAGGATGACTGTATTTACCCAACTGATAACATTATATACTTACTGGAGGATTTGGATGTATGTTTATGCTATTTTAAGTTTAGGGTTCTATCTTTTATCTCCAAGTATGTTGTGTACTTGGTTAACATCGAAAATAGCTCAGATTTGAAACATTGCCCATATAACTTTGTTGTTTAGACAGGAATAGAAGCAAACAGAAACTTTTATTTACAGTATGCCTCCAGCTGTTTCTTCGGGAAAAAAGATCTAGAAATCTTACAAATGTCTGCTTGCACTTTTATTATTTATATATTTAGTTTGTGGTTTTGTGATATTTACCTTTCCTGATTGTTCTTACCTGTGTCTTGTTGACCTCATTACCCTTTGTGTATTTAAGATATGTTGTTTTCTGTGATTGGCGTGTTTACTGTATTGTGGTAACAGAAGGAATTAATTTATATTCATTAGATAAAGTTGACAATAAAATATATGCCAACAAAACGTCTGAGCTACAGTGGTGCCCGGTGACTTCTTTTTTCGAGGGTGCTCGATGCGAAGTTCATCACAACATGTGTGTGGTTCCTTTTTTCAAAATATGTGTTCTGCGCGATATTGGATCGAGAGATTGTGTGTGCATCACGTGTCTTGTCAAAATAAGTGTCTGCTGCAGACGGTCTAAAGGGTTTATGATAAAAGAGACGCTCGCGTTTGCCAGATACTCGCATAATCTCATGCGTAATCAGAGTTTACTGATAAGGGAGTGTCTTGCATGTATTTTGTGAACGTGAGCGTCTCTTTTAGCATAAAGGGTTGTGACGCATGTACAGCGGGCACTTATTTTGACAAAACACGTGATGCACACAGGATCTTTCGACGTGCAGAACACATATTTTGAAAAAAAGGAACCACACACGATACTCCAAACACTTATTTTTAATTAGCGCTCCTCGGTTGAGCAGTCACGAGCCGCCATTGCTGAGCTATCAAAGAGCAAACTCTGAGCATTATACACCCTATAGTCTTGTCTAATGTTATGTATTTTCACCTTCAGATGAGTTAAACCATGATCTGGTCACGGCTTGCACCAGTGTCGTGGCCAAGATGGCACTGGATGGCTCGTCTGGTCCACCCAGTCAGAAAAGACAATAAATATTTTTGTGGAAAAGCAAAAACAAATCACTTTTTTGCCGATCCGAAAGGGATTCGAAAACGTAATGTAATCCGTGTAACCCCTACTGTATTGTACAATATGCAAGATGAGAGTAGGCTTTGAGGTCCACCCTATTTCACCAAGGTCCACTTAGATTAATTTCTGGCCCCGCCACTGGCTTGCACACTAAACATGTGCATGTAGCCAATTTAAAATAAATGATCACTCTCACGCATTCAACTGCAAATGTTTCTCAACTCTGTTTATGCTTTGCTTTGAGTTTTGTCGTTTGTTTCCCACAGAGCAGTTTTAACAGGATGCACATTTTTTTTTAAATGGCTTTATAATGCTAATAGTGATCAGGTGTTTTAAAGCACAGGGTTGATTGTCTCATTTGCTGTCGCATCCAATTCAACAGTTTTTTCAACTTATGTGTCGCTGTGGGGAATGTTGTGACAGCATTGGTTCATTTGATATACAGCATTGCGTCGATGTACATTGCGTAAGCAGTGCAAAAGGTTGTAGGTTTGCCAAAAGCATAAATGTAAAATGTATTTAAAGAGCTTGATATATTAAGAATGTAATGGGAAAAAAATGGAAATAAATGTAATAGCATTGTACATCATTAAACACATGGATGTGTTTTTTTTGGATATTCCTATTTGAGACACTAATTGTTAGAGTCCATTTATTTTGAGTTGTTTGTGGATATTTGGTGACATTTTGTTACCAACTTATTGTTATAATTCAATAGTTGTATAGACATTAAAGTCTGTATACAGTACTATAGTGTATTTCTGTCCACAATGGAGCTTAATTGTAATTTCTTAAAGGGCTAGTTCGGCCAAAAATGATATTAAACCCATGATTTACTCACCCCCAAGCTGTCCGAATTGCATATGTCCATCGTTTTTCAGACAAACACATTTTCGGATATTTTGTAAAATGTTTTAGATCTTTCAGTTGATTAAGTGTAATGTTACGGGGTCCACCCGTAAACCACGACCTTCAACTCCAAAAAAAGTGTGTCCATCCTTCACAAATTAAATCCAAACGGCTCCAGGATGATAAACAAAGGTCTTCTGAGGGTAATCCGCGCGGTGTTGTTGTAGAAATATCCATATTTAAAACTTTATTAACGAAAATAAATATCTTCCGGTAGCGCCGCCATCTTAGTTGCGTCCACATTCAGGAGAGAGTATTAGCGTAGTGTACGCACTTTTCTTAGTGACGTATGACAAATTCGTAGGGCTGGGGGCAGAGAGCAGCAGCAGAGTAGCCTCCGTAGGCTGTGTAAGCTCTCATCCTGAATGCGACGCAACTAAGATGGCGGCGCTACCGGAAGGTATTTATTTTCTTTAATAAAGTTTTAAATATGGATATTTCTACAACAACATCGTGCGCATTACCCTCAGAAAACGTTTGTTTGTCATCCTGGAGCCGTTTGGATTTAATTTGTGAAGGATGGAGGCACTTTTTTTGGACTTGAAGGTCGTGGACTATGGGTGGACCCCGTAACATTACATTTAATCAACTGAAAGATCTTAAACATTTTATAAAATATCGGAAAATTTGTTTGTCTCAAAAACGATGGACATATGCAACTCGGACAGCTTGGGGGTGAGTAAATCATGGGTTTAATATCATTTTTGGCCGAACTATCCCTTTAAGGGTTTACTTGTACACTTGTTTGATACCATTACATTTTGCAAGGATGACAAGGTTCCTGCAAATGAGATTAACATCTTCAGAGGTGAAGATGGTCATGTTTTTATTATTAATATTCTCTCTTATTGCAGGCAAATGGCACCCTTGCATTACAGAAAGAACATAATGTGACAAAAACAATGAAATTATTGTTTTTTGTATTTTGCTTTTTGTTACAAATACAAAGTGAGACATCTGCATGCATTTTTTATAAGTTTGACGCAGATTTACATTTTCCTGTAATGCAGCGAATACTTTTACAAAATTTTATTCCTTTCTATTTAGCTTCTGACATCAACATTCAAAGAAATCTGGCCTTGAACCTTTTTCAAGTATATGGCAGAAAAGATGTGAATTAGATAATGGTGACAGTCATTACATGTACATCAGAGAAGTGAGAAGATTATCTAAAAGGTCATGATGAAAAACACATAATTTGTCTGTCAGTAAAGTCATTTCCGGCAGTTATTTAGCCAATGAGAAGACAGACAGGACCACATCTTTAATGTTTCTTCCAGCATGATTGCCTGATGATTGCTTTGTGAGCTTTACTTCACGAAAATAGGCTGCAGAAATAAAAGAGGATTCTTGAGCCAATGAACATTAAGCATAATCAAGGGCTCAAATCTGCTACCCCTCCTAAAGAATGCAATTATTCGCTTCGGTTTTGCCAAAAATAAATCAGATTATGATGTTTTATGTTCCAACATACAGGGAGAAGCGTGATAAGACATTGATGTTGTCAAGTGCATGTAAATGTTAGTGATTTTCTGGTGATTAATCTATTTATGGGTGGGCTTTGAGTGCGGTTCATAATGGACTTGTTTCCTCTGCTTGTTTTGCAGTAATCAGTGACCTCATCTTTGGTATTAAGTGTATTTGAGTTGTGGTTATTATAGCTGGAATAAAGCTGTGATTGAAATCTTTGGCATTTTTCTCAGTGTTTAATTGACACGTTCGCTGCCCTCTTGTCCTGTGCAGGAAACATATCCAAGAGCTGCACTGCAAATGGCTGGACAGAAATAAGCCCAGTTGTTATCGCCTTCAACTGTGGCTACGACCCCAATATCACGGAGGATGGAAACATGGTGAGTATGGCTTTACGCCACAATTAAGGTAGATTTTATCTAGTTTTTTTATTGTTTTAATTTATTTCTAATCAATACTACCATATAGTATGTAAGTACCAAGCAAGCCAGCAGTCAAATACTCAATTAAATTTAAAACAGAATCAATCAAAGCATGGGATGGTAGGCGGTAATTAAAGAATCACTTTTACTGCTCTTGAGTTAAGTACTGAACGTAATACTGCCACTTTTGTACCAAACGGCCTATCAAAGTCACGCCACTCGCTCACCATCCTTGCAACGCCTCCAGGCAATTATTTCAGTCATGCAAGACTGCGCAGACGTCAAAATCCCAGCGAGCGATTCATAAGCATCATTCTCGACTCTTTTACGTGACACCTTGATGTCAAATCCCAGCGCTTAATGAAGTCAAACATAACCATTAAAGCCTAGAATCTAAATGTGTTCTTGTAGCTAAAGTGTTCTTGTACTTACTTCGCTAGTTCATTTGATGTCTGGAAAATGCATAAATTATCAATTGTCAGGTAACATGTATTTCTGTAGTGATCATTCACTTGGGCAATTACATGCAAATGTACATGCATAGTTAAAGGTGCAGTGTGTAACTTTTACCAGGATCTCTTGACAGAAATGCAATATAATATACATAACTATATTATCAGTGGTGTATAAAGACCTTACATAATGAATCATATTGCTTTTATTATCTTAGAATGAGCTGTTTGGAACATACACCATGGGTCCCCTTACATGAAAGTCAGCATTTCTGGCCGCCATGTTTCTATAGTAGCCCTAAATGGATAAACTGCTCTACAAAGTATTTTGACACTATACGCTGTCTTACCGTGGGTTCACACCAGCCGCGTTTGAGGCATCAAATTTGCGTCTACCACGTCTAGTTTGCCGCTTCAACATTTCGAGTTCCGCGCGTGAAATTGTAGTCATCGAGACATTCACGCGGAAATTCGCGTCATGAGAGGGGCTTCTGCGACTCCGCACGCTTCCTGTAATCACGTCACTACTAGAGCAAACTCCTGATTGGTTAGCGCGGCACATTTTTCCGCCTAAATTCAATTTTTTTAATTCACGCGTTTGCCGCACAATTCGCGCTGCGCTAAATGCCTCATTCGCGCTGCGAGACCTCCAGATGTGGGTCAACGCTTCCTCACATTGACTTACCATTGAAATCACTCATGCTTGACGCCTATACCACGGCTGGTGTGAACGCAGCACTACATGATGACATTTTATCCTGTGGCGGCTACTGTAGCACTATGCTCTATGCATTTCGAACGGAAGGGGTGAACTGTGGAATGAGTCGTTGGTTGCAATTCACAATCTCACCTTTAGATGCCACTAAAATCTACACACTGCACCTTTAAGTAAGTGCAAATTTCAGAAATGTCACATCCATAACCTTCCTCATAAATGTGCATACAAAAATGTAAATAAATATTAAATTCTCACTCACACAGATTTCTATAAATAGTTTTTCATGCCCGTGACAGAATTTTCTTTTTCGTTTCATGTATTGTTTTCTCATTTTCCCCCCTATTTTTAAATAATTGTCGCTTAAGTTTGGGGTTAGATTTGCGGTTTGAGTTAGGATGTACTTTTATGCAGTGGTGTAGTGGTGCCAGGAGAAGTGGGTATACTCTTAATTCATGCCCCCGTTTTTTAAGTAGTAGTGAGTATACCCCATGCCATCTTTTAAAGAAGTTTGTATACTCTGTATACCTGCGTATACCCTGCACTACACCACTGCTTTTATGTATTGGTTTCTACGTTTTTCTTCCGCTTTTTAAACTATTCTCGCCTGGAGTTTGGGTTAGAGTTGGGGTTTGGGTTAGGATGTCTAAAAATGTAGAAAATACATAAAATAAAATGAAAAAGAAAATCATGCAACAGACACGAACAACTATTTATAGAAATTTGTGCGAGTTACACAAAAAGCTGAATTTCGTGCCATGGACATGAATAAATTAATAAAAAAATTTGTGACTTTAACACGACTTTCCGTGAGATCAGTCTGAAATGTCCTTTGAAGAGTCGTTTCTTCTCCATTTGTTGGGCTTCTGGTTTGTTTCTTTTAAGTCACAGAATTTCTACAAAGTAAGTGGTCTCTCAAAAACGCATTGTCCCATCCATAAGTATATAAACTGATATTTTTCTGTTGTCTGGTCACCAGGGTTTATGGGAATATAAACAGATAGTTCAATATATGTATATATGCTTTCTTTGAGAAATGATATATGCTTTTTTGTTGTAGGGTGACTTCCTGGGCTCTGTGAGAATTGGATACACCATTGGTCATGCCGTGTCTCTTATATCTCTCATCATTGCCATTGTCATACTGTTCTTTTTCAGGTAAATCCTCCATACATTTCTAAACATATACCACTGACCTAAGATAATACCTTGGTTCTTTATGGCTCTTGTCTTTCTCGTGATATAGAAACTCCAACATATCTTCCATTTGATAGTTTTGTTGGTTATATGTGATGGATTGTTCTCTATATGTAGTGAAATATTGTTCTGTTAAATCATATTTTGTGTCAAGTCAGATGACCTTGCTCAAAACTCATTTTATGTTATGCTTACAATATACTGTATTGCGAAAGGCTTAATGTTTTTTTTTCTTATTGCTCAAACTCTCAGACTTTTAGACCTACAGTATAACTTGCAGTTTTGCGGTGGTAAGATAAGCACCTCAGCAGTAAATAAGACCTACGAAAGTGTTCCCCTCAGTTTAATCTCAGATTTAAAGATCAATGCAGCTAAAAGCTTCCTCGTTTGGCTTTTCAATCTTCACATTCAATTAAACAAGAACATAATTCCTGCATTTAAATGTGTATTTATCGCTTTATTGCATGAATAAATTCCCTTGCTATTTTGAGAATGTCAAACTGGTTTATAGGCTATATTATGTACAGAACAGACTTTTAATTATTTTACTGCATGTCAGGTGTGATGCCGAAAAAACCTAATCAGTTTGTTTCCCTGTGTGTCCTTTGTTTTTAGAAAGCTCCACTGCACCAGGAACTATATCCATATTCACTTGTTCATTTCCTTTATATTAAAAGCTATTGCTGTAATAATGAAGGATGTAGTTCTGTATGAAGTGGAGGAACCCGATGAATGCCAACATGGATCTGTAAGTGATTTCAAAAACGTAGTATCAATATTATTTTGAATGAAATGTACGATTTTCTATTAATTTTATAGAGCTGCGTAGCGTGAAGCTGAAACACTGCTTTAACCCATCACTGAGACACTGTCTTGTAAATATGCTCTGTAAATGTTAGTCAGCAAACAGACTTCTTGACAGGGCTTAGCTGTGTTTGATCAGCCCTTCAAGATCTTTGTAGTGCACGGTAATGACCTCCCCTATCCGGATATGGACGAACGCCTTGATTACACAACATCATGCTCGTGTTTGGTTTGTTTTGTGACATTTTCATAGTTATGTATATTTGTGTAGCGGTGACTTTTTCTTTAATTGCAGCAAATTTCTTTGGTTGTAAGAAAGGCCTGCGTGTTTGTGTGTATAAGGGTTTGGTGCTGTGTGTGTGTTTTACTGTATAAACACACTTCAGATGTTATGTGCAGCCTGGATGCAGCTGCTGGTCAACAGATTATATCACAGCGGGGTGCTGAAACAACTAACATGGCATGAGATCCCTGCTGTATACGCATGTGGATGTCATAAGATGTGACACTATCCAGGCTAAAGTCTTATAATCGAATTTTGAGATTAGGAGCATTGAAGATGGCTTCCTAAACAATGATTTGAATCTTTGGCATGCTCATACTCAGACAGTATTAAAGATATCAAGTTTATATTTTCACACAGTGTTCTTTTGTTTGACGTCATTCATTTAAATGATTTTCCGCATTTGTTGGGAGATTCTCAAAGGTTGCTGTGTCATGCTGTGCATGATTTTACGACCGTTATACTGTTATTGTTCATTGCTATGCGGTCATGCCAGTATACTGTATAGGTTATGCTTATAACTATTACTGGCTATCGGAATGCTGCAGTTGCAGTATCCATGTGAACAGTCAGCAGCACGCAGGCCTAATACAAGTGTTAAACATTAACAAAACAGCATACAGCAGTTCTTTATATGTGTTTACACTTGTTTTAATGCCCTTCTTTAGAAGTGCTGCATAGCACATGTAACAAACCAGTGCTATAAACAGCAAAGGCATTCCCACACCGTAAACACGCAAGGCCGCATTTCCTGTTATAAGATACACAAGTGCATAATAGATGTAAACAAAGTTTTCTTGCGTTTTACAGGTGGGCTGCAAGGCAGCGGTGGTGTTCTTTCAGTATGGAGTTATGGCAAGTTTCTTCTGGTTGCTAGTGGAGGGTCTTTATCTTCATGCTCTCTTGACTGTATCTTTCTTCTCTGAGAGGAAGTACTTCTGGTGGTACATTCTGATTGGCTGGAGTAAGTATGTGCCCGTATCTCAGCGTCAGTGATAAATTGCTGTAGGTCTCGTAATTCTCTACAGCGTGAGTGAATCACCTGCCAAACACGAATGACAAATTGATCACTAAAGTCAATAGGACCTTGTGCATATACACACTCAGAATGTAAGTAATTTACCTTTCCATTGATGTCACTGTGTTGGCAAATGGTTCACATTGATCAAATAAGGTCAGCGGCTAATTTGCATTCCCAGCTGTTTTATTTAATTATCCCATGTGCTAATTAAATAAGAAAATCTCGAGAACAATCATTGGCTTGCCGTGTATTTTACACTTAGGCCTTCAGTGGTGTCCTTCCTGATTTAATTCACCTCTTCATACCCTCATTATGATGCCACGGCTATATAAATAATCCCTATTTTACGGAAACGCAGTATAGCAGGTTGTTGCATCACAGAGAGGTGTCGAATGCAGCGAGAATGAATGCCATACATCTTCAGATTCCCAAGTGCAATTGCAGGTGTCTCGTGTAAAAAAAAATTTACATTCATACCAGAGTCTTGCACGCGGGTGGGTGAACCGCTAATGTTAGATGTACCATGTGGGTTAATATTAAATCAGTCTTCCAGGATGGAAATCAATGGGCTGGTTAAGTCATCATGCATCGCCAACCGATCTCAAAAATGGCATAGGGAAATAAAAAAATCGTTAAAAAGTCACGTTAACATACAGTCGTATTATAATGCAAAACTCCTAATTGTTATCCCCATAACTAAATCCGAGGTGACCATACATGGACATGGTGTTTTTACAAATTATTAATATATTGCTTTCGGCCGATTCTGTGAGCTTGGAGACTGCAGTGTACATTAATTTTAAAACATTTTCGCTTAAATGTGTAATACGGTATGAATAAATAGGGCTCATAAGCGGCAGTTTAAATAATATCCTTTATTCAAATAACTTGGACCTGGAAACATTATTCCTTACATCATGACTTTACAAGGCAATAGGCATGGATGGACTACGGATTAAAAACCCAAAGACCGTTTCGACCCGATCCTGTACACGCTGCTATGCAGCTGTTTTTTGTGTTCACCGTCTTCATGGATTCGCGATTTCAGATGTATGTCTAGTATGTCTTAACTTAAAATTTTAATGGGCTTTGTTAGTGTGCTCTTTGACCATCCAATCAAAAGATGTAGAAATGTCCGCGTTATTGTACACATGATTATACACCTGTTAGATGGCTCTGATTGGTTAAAGCAACATCTCCATTGCCATACATTTTAGGCGCCAGCACTGTTGATTTTGAAGGCATCAACGCAGATTTCTTTGATCCTGGCAAAACATGATGGCTGTAATATGATAGGATTAAAGCGCCAACATTAAAATACAGAACTAGAAAAAGCACAAACCTGAGAAATGTATACAATGAAGAGAATAGACTATTGCAAATAATTTAATACATATTCTTGAAAAAATATTTTAAAACATATGTCAGTGATTCTGATAATGTTAAGGCTAGCAGAGAAGGCATTGCGGACTTTCACGGTCCACCGCTGTCTAAAATATAATCATGTACATGTCTAAAGTGAATGTTATTTTACAATATTTTTATTTTTTGGCCAGAAGTTGTTGCAATAAACTGGGCAACATTACAGAATTCTTTGCACAAACATATTTTGTATTTTTTATAGATGTGCAGTGTATTATGTGATTTCAGTTATAGAAATGTTTAATCGTTTTAGTAACACGTCACAATAAGGTTATATTTGTTAACAATTAGTTAATGCATTAGCTAAAATGAACTATCAATGAACAATAATTCTACAGCATTTATTAATCTCATTTTTTATGTTAATTTGGGCATTTACTAATACATTTATAAAATCAAGCATTGTTAACATTAAAGGCGCTCTAAGCGAATTGACGCATTTTAGACCATAAAACATTTTTTGTTACATACAGCAAACATCTGCTTGCTGGCTGTCCACTGATCAAACTGTAAAAAAACGCGATCTCTGTAGACAGCCCAGGCTTCACAAACGGCAATAACAACATAGTGGCCAAACCTAGCACCACAAAACAAAACAAAGTGTTCCAGCCAATAAACGACAAAAAGGATTTGGGGTGGGGGTTGGGCGCGTTCATGAAAGCACGGAAGGGAGGGGGAGGAGTTAGCTACGCTCCGTCTGTTTAAAAACAATTCAAACGTCAACAAAAACTAACGTCTCGCAGATTCGCTTAGAACGCCTTTAATTCATGCAACATGAACTAACATGAATAACTGTGTTGACGTTAACTAACCTTAACAGGAATCATTCATGCTGAAAAACTAAATTGTTCATTGTTTGTTCATGTTAGTTAATCCATTTACTAATGTGTACTAATACAACTTTATTGGAAAGTGTTATCATAGTTTTAGTTTATGCATATGATAATACATTAATAGGGGCTGTATTGTGTGTTTAAAGATTGCTGGGTATGTTTCGGGGTGTGGGAATGAGTTTGATAAGGCATTGCCAGTAAGTGTGTGTTTGTATGTGATAGGCGTGCCGGGTGTCTTCATAACAATCTGGAGCATCACAAAAGCATATTTACATGATATTGGGTATGTACATTCTTCTTAAAAGTACAGCTATTATTTGATTATTTTAATAGCAGCCAGAAGATGTTCAGTATGACAATAAAAACCAATGTAAACAGGAAATGGATGGGCTTGTGCTCAATTGAAACTCTTCCTTTCGGAGACCTACGGTCGATAGATATGATAAAACTGACATTGTAAATCGTGTTTCAACAATTTCATTCAAGGCTGTTTCTTGTGGTGATATATGATGTGCCTTCATAGAGATCAATAGTCTAGATTCAGAGCAAAGCTCATATCCAGTAAAGAGACCTTTGAGAATTCATGTGGATGTTCTCATAGCCACACTTGTTTTTATTGATTTATTTGTATTGATTTGCGTATGTATTTATGGCTGATTTGTGCATCAAATGTACCTGTGGACAATCTATTTGAATGTGATTTTTACTGTAGACCCACATTACTTTTAAGACAAATATGATTTGGATTTTATGAAGAGTACACTGTCTGTATCAAAGTGCGATCTGGCCCAGTTGGTTTCATGCAACAAAAATTGTTTTCATTCGACAGATGCTGGGATTTTATTGATGATGATCTTTGGTGGATTATAAGAACTCCTACTTTGATAACAATATTGGTAAGGGACCTGAGCGGGTGCAACCGAATTACATTTGGCGTTCTCTAACGGTGAATCTAAATGCAAACTATTTCAAATGGGGTCTTATCTGCTCTCATGCTAGATGAACTTCATTCTCTTCATTTGTATCATACGGATACTTCGTCAGAAAATCAGCTGCCGAGATATCGGGAGAAATGAGTCAAACCAGTACTCGTGAGTGTTTTTTAAAGACTATAGACACTTTTATATCACATGCCCACAAGTACAATATATAAACACAAATGTCATTGTTAGTATTCCCTCCATTTCTTTTGTTTTTCAGGAGATTGACAAAATCAACTCTACTTTTAATTCCTCTGTTTGGAATAAACTACATTATCTTTGCCTTTATGCCTCATCACATACAGTCTTCTGTGCGTTTGGTGTTTGACTTGATCCTTGGGTCCTTTCAGGTGGGTATCAGGAGACTGAAATAGACACACAAACATGCTTTTATCAACAGTTACCAACACATTTTTGCTTATCTAGTCTGCAAGTAGAGAACTAAGAATGGCCACAGTGATAGACTCACCATGGGATCAGTCAGCTTGCCTCGACTCCAGTCCAGACATCTCTAGTGATGTATTTTCACTTAATGTTTGTTTAGCCAGACGAAAAGGTTTGATAAGGATAGACGAAAATGGGCATGAATACTAAATTACTGACCATTCATCCTTCTCTGTGGTCACATGAGATTAAAATAAATAAATGATTTAATATAACTTGTATAGTGTTGAACTATGGCACATTCCATTAATGTGTCATTGATCAATTTAACTCAATAAAACATTATTTATATCTATAACTGCTGGGATCTGTTTTTTAAGACTATTAATATAAAATAATTTCTCCTAATTTCTCCATTTATTTATTTATTCCTAAAATGGAGAAATTCCTGGATGGAGAATTGATCCTGTATAGGTCAATGGTAGTACATAGAGTTAGCAGAGCAAAATGTCATGGACCCAGGGAACACACATATTGATAAAAATGGATACTTTGTAATGCTCTTTAATGCTCTGTGCTAAATGCATAAATATCACCTATTGGAAAACTATAGATAAATATGGAAATATTTTGAGTTTTAAAATGTGTATATGTCATACAATATAAATAAATTACATTCATGCATTTGGCAGAAGCTTTATACTGCAAAAAATTTCTTTCTTACTTAGTATTTTTGTTTTGTTTTCAGTAGAAATATCTAAAAAAAATTAAATTAAGATGTTTTTTTCCTGATGAGCAAAATGACCTATTTTAAAGTAAATTTTCTCACCCCATTGGCAGATGTTTTTGCTTGTTTTAAGCACAAATGTACTTAAATTGTTTTTTATTGTTTTTTTGTCTAAAAACTAGACTTATTTACTTAGGTCAATTTGCTCATCAGGAAAATACATCTTAATTTAAGAATTTTTTTATATTTTTACTGAAAACAAGACAAAAATACTAAGTAAGAAAGTAATTTTTGCAGTGTAACCCAAAGTTACTTACCATGTATTCAGTTTAATTGCATTTTATTTTTGTTAACAATCCCTGGGAATCAAACTTCTAGTGCCATACTCTGTAATTGAATAATATCGGATCTGCCCAGCATAAGCTCTAATTTATTGTCCTTTTTGTTTATCTTTAGGGATTTTGTGTTGCTGTCCTGTACTGTTTTTTAAATGGAGAGGTAATGTTATCAGCATTTTACATTCATGTATTAGTTTTTCTATTAGAGAAATGCACATGTCACTAATACTTCACATTAAGCGTTTCAACACACTTGACTGAATTTACACACTGAAATAGACTATTTAAATTGTGCAATTTTCAATTATATTCGTTGCTACTCTTAGAAAAGCAGACATTTTATTTTATTTTATTTTTCCTTGCTGTAATAATAATAATAAACTTTTACATTACATTGTTTTCTCCATCAGATAGGCTTTTAACCCTAATACAAAGACATATAATATTAAAGAGATGTGTCACTAGTATTAAAGGCAGGGTATCTGATTTTGGAAAAAGCTAACTTTAGCCTTTTAGTTCTGAAATCACGATCCCACCCTCCATTCAAATCTCCATCCAAAGTCACACCTTCTCCAAAACACATAGAAGACGCACATACTAGACGTCCACATTTCATGTCTCATTCACCAGTGGAAAAAACTTTGCAGTACAAAGTGAATAACATTACCGAAATAACCAACATAAACAAATGTTTTAAAGGTCACGTTCTTCTTGATCCCATTTTTCAAACTTTAGTTAGTGTGTAATGTTGCTGTTAGAGCATAAATAATACCTGTAAAATGATAAAGCACAAAGTTCACTGCCAGGCGATATATTTTCTTTAACAGAATTCCCCTTTCAAAGCCTACAGCCAATGGCAACACAATGTTAAGCAACACAATGTTTCATCAAAATAACAATATCTCAATCTATCAAAATAGAATCGCACCGTGTACCTACCATACCAAAAGAAACACTGCAAAGACCCTTTCAAACCCTTTGCCTCCCGCAGCTGTTTCCATCTCGTGGAAAAGCAGTAAAGTTACCAATGTTAATTCGTGTTTTTGCTCTTTGCTGATCCAGACGGTTTTTTGTGTTTTGAAAATGTATTTCATTATGTAGCTCATGTGCAGGTTGTCAATTCAGCAGGAACGTTTGTTTGCCTCTGTTTACAGACAGGAGGTGAGCACACATAAATACGCTGATGACGTAAGATGTCAGCGTCAACATGTCATGTAAAACACGTTCACAGAAGAGGAGCAAAAATTGCATGTGTCCAATTATTGCATTCAATGATTTGTTGAACGTTTTGTTGTCCTACGCCTTGCACAGATGACATATACAAATACATTTACACAACTTAACATAGTGATTGCTTGTTGGATGTGAGGAGACTTTCAACCAGCATAACTAAAAATGTTTCTG
The DNA here is from genome assembly GCF_030506205.2 of Paramisgurnus dabryanus. Taxonomy (NCBI): domain Eukaryota; kingdom Metazoa; phylum Chordata; class Actinopteri; order Cypriniformes; family Cobitidae; genus Paramisgurnus; species Paramisgurnus dabryanus. The sequence continues at coordinate 24,106,109 of NC_133342.1, read as the reverse complement.
GAACAAATCAGATACTTTGGCTTTAATATGTGTGTGAGAGATCGCAACGGTCAGAATGGCTGCTCTAGTCCCGCCTCCCAGTAAAAAGAGCCAATCGGAATCCTCTGGGAGAGGGACTTCGCGCATGCGCAAACTCGAAAGGTCTTGTTTGTCTTATTCTTAACGCAAATATGGTGGCTGAGTGACGCAACTTCCTTAAAAGAACTTTGCCTAATAATACAATAAAGGTGGACGTGTTCAGACATACTTTAGTGTATGTGGCGCGGCTACTTTGTTTATGTCACTAAACAAGTTGACGTCACATCCAGTCAGTCTTTATTTGTTTTCCACACAGGTTCAGTCTGAAATCAAGCGAAAGTGGAGGCGATGGCACATGCAGAGGTTTCTGGGATCTGACACCAAGTACCAGCATCCCTCAATGGGAAGCAATGGCAACAACTTCAGCTCCCAAATCACCATGATGACCAAATGTAGCCCCTCCACACGACGGGCCTCCGCCTGCCAGGATGATTTGTCCCCCGTCTGATCGATGATGAGAGACCAATGAGTCTGCGCTCTACACACACAAGGCGACTGCCATCCACGTCTCAATCATCTCCAAGGTTGCAGCTCAATTCCTGTAGGATTCACATCACATCTCACTGCTCCGTAGGAAAGCAAGCACCTTTGTGCTCATGGTGTTGGATTGGCATGTGGTGTACATGAACGGTTCAGTCATAATTATGGATTTTTATAGCCGTGATCTCTTCATAAACATTCACTAGAAGAGAACTCAAAGACCATGTCATAATGTAACTATTTTTGACATTTGAATGTTTAAAGCACACTACTGATTCCAAACAGCAAGGACACTTTCAGTTTTTATTAAAAAATTCCATTCAGTGAGCACATTCTGGATCTTCAGTTCTCACTAAGCTATACAGACTTTTGCTGAAGAATATCGTGGACTGCATAAAGGAGAAGGATGTACATTTGAATTGTGGTTGCCATCCATAAACAGCCACTTATACACAACGGCACGCTCTGTAATCCTAGGCATTAGTGTTTGCTGTGTGTCTGTTATGGCATACTGATCTGTTGTTCCGCTATCCCATTCCCTTATTATGCTGCTTAAGATTCCCCAGACTCTTAATAAACTGTAAATCTGAATTGTGACCTTTCTGTCTTTTGTATCTAGTTTTGTTATTCCGTAAGAAATAATGTGACGATTGAACATTTTGCTAATATCTTGTATATAAATCCTAACAATTTGTGTCATCATGTGATTAGATCTTGGTGTACATGCATGTGAACAGAATCAACGCATATTGAGAGTTGTGTCTTTTACTGCAGTGTATAGTGTGTCATCATAGATTATGTTTACATCAATCATTTGAAAACGTACATATGTTGTGTAACGTGTTGCATATGGAAAATTCTCAGAGATGTCTTCTTAAACAGCACCTATTGTCCGATTCACGTTTTTTAAATTTCTTTTGGTGTGTAAGTGTGTATTAGTACATGTTAACGATATGCAAAAAGTACAAACCCCAAAGTAAATAATGACACGAGTATCGTTTCCAACATAAATCTCTTTTCTTGGACTACAACAAACACACAGATTGTAGGCAACAGTTTACTTCCTGGGATTGGTGACTCACAGCCTGTAAGTTAACTCCTGTTAGCAAACAAATCTTTTAAACATGGTAAGGAGCGTCACATTTCCGGCTGAGATCAGAGGTTTTCAGGCCAATCACAACGTACAGATTAGCTGGCCAATCAGGGACACAGCGCTTTTCAAATCCGTGCGTTTCAGGAAGAGAGTGAAATCTGGGGTTACAAAATGATGTTTTTTAATCATAAACCACGCGAACACATTGTATTTTACCAAATACACAAAATAACGTTGTTTTTAGCAATTAAAAAGGTGCTCTTTAAAAGACAGTATTTGGTCTCTCTTTCTGTCAAAAGAATGTTTGTTGTGCAACCTACAGTAGCTGTTGCTGCTAGCTTGACCTAGAAATGGCCTTGCATGTTTACATACACAGTTTTTTATCCAAATGTAATTAAGATAAAGAGTCGAGAGAAAAAAACTTGTAGTATTGGGCTATTTTTAAACGTCTTGTAGATTTTGTTGTAAAAAGAAAACAGATCAGTTTGGACATCTTTTAACTTTTAAGTGTTTACTGTATTATGCTCGTGGCTGCTGGATAGTAGGGGAGAGCAGGGCACAACCTAATGCTTTTTGGCTTTGGCTCTATCATTCAAAAATATTCAAGTTAGATAAATAATTGTTTTACACCATCAACACACACATCTCTGCTACAAGTGAACAGCAGAGTTCGTTTGTGGAACCTGCTGTTGTCGTACAAATTCACTGAAAGGGACAGGAGTGCAAATGTTACAACTTACCCCATAGGTGGGGTTAATTGTAACAAACAGAGGGTTTGTTGTAACACCTGCAAGAAAATTTGGTTAAAAGACAAATAATTCAATACAATTCTGTCTATATACTTAATGTGGATATTGTTTATATATCTGCTATAATAGATGAATGTGTGAATATCTATCCATTCATGATCCTTCATCTAACCATCTTTGTATTATGCATCAATGACAAAAAATATCATAATTGTAAGTTTTTTCCCCTGAAATTGTATTAACAGTTATCATTATTAATTGTTTTCATTTTATTATCATTGTATATTGGAGGCTTAGTTGTAACAATGTGTTACAACTAACCCCGCTTTGTAAAAAAAATTTCCAATCCCAGCTATCAGTTACTACTGTAGGAGTTGTTGACATGTTTTAAAATTGTGTTATGTTTTAGGTAAGACAGTGATTCAAATAATATAAGGTTGGATTTGGTGACTAACACACCCAACTTAGAAATCGAAAAAACTTAAAATGAAGAAATGTACTTTTATGACTCCAAAGCACTTTTTTTTCAATATCTTAACCAACACATAAAAACTTTTCACAAATTGTCAGGAGATCATCTTCTGACAGAAAGAGAAAAAGACCAAAAGCACAGATTGCTCGGCCCGGTAGAAATATGTAAAGTTGCTGCGTTACAATTAACCCTGCGTTAGTTTGTGCCCCGCTCACCCCTACACTTTGGCATCCCATTACTTTTGTTAAAAATTATTACGAGTGCAAATTTATGTGCTTTTGGTGTGAGAAATGTTGTAATTTAAACAAGTTTTGACCTTTGTTGTATTCAACAATTAAAATGAACGCAATGAAATATGTTTTACCTATTGTATAATTGTAATAATCGTATAAAAATATATTGACTGTATAAAAATAATAATTGTTTGAGAATTATTAATCTCAGAGGAAGCATTTACCTGCATCAAGTCTTTCAAGTCTCAGCAATAAGCAACTCAATATGTTAACAGAATGTTTCAAAAGCATATTATTGCTTCATTTTTTTTGGTGATTTAATCACAAGAATAAAAAAATCCATGTTTTAGAACACTCAGAATAAAGCTACACCTTTTTCTCACTGGGATGGTACCTTTTTAAATGATCCTAACCATTAATGTACAGATGTATACCTTTAAGGTACCAGTGTGTACCCAAGATGTATCAAAATTGTACCTTTTAAGGAAGTGTAAAAAGGTACCGCCCCAGTGACACTTTTGTACCTTTATGTATCTTTTTCTGAAAGTGCACAATGTACTCTATGAATACTGACTTAACCCTTATAACAGCAGCTTTGTTTTTTATACATTGAGGATATCTCCTGATTATTCAAAGAATTTCATGTCACTTCCTGCCAGAGACTTCACAGTTATGATGACATTCAAATCTTGTGCAAGAAAGACAGACAGAGAAGGAAACAGGACCGTAAAATATATAATAAAAAAGAGAGAGGGAAAGAGATCTTATCTTTTTTAACCTTTTCCTCTGAAACACATCTGTTATTTATCCAATCCCTTTTAACTTTATAACCATCCCTTTGTTTATCTTTCCTTTTAACATTTTCGAAGCGTGTATAAAGCACATATTCACCACACATATAAGCTAAACTCAGTATGGTCAAATTTAGAAGAGGCAACGTGAGACTCACTTTTCTAAATTTATATTAATATACTCTTGTTGGGGAAAGGTTGGAAGCAAAGAAGCTCACTATGCTAATTCGTATAATAATTTATTATATTAGCCATTCTCATGTCAACAAAATACTACGGTATTAAAGTATGATGTATAATCTGTGCTTTGTCTAAACAATGTCATATCAATAGATCAGTTATTAATTTTATTATCAAGCTCAAATATACGGCAGGAGGTATTATTATTAAACGATATCACAGATTAGAAATAAATGATGATAATAACTCATTGTTAATACTACACTTTGATATGTTTTGGAACTTTACCAATATTTTTATAGATAGCCCACAATGATTTATGGATACTTGTTATTATAGTTACTGTAACTACTCATAAATGTAATCATCACTTAATGATATATGACCTTCCTCTTTCATCATGTAGGAGGTTTACTGCTGTCCAACCGTCATGATATTTGACTATTGGTGTCAGTGTTATCAGTATAGTACACACATATAAATATAGCACATGCTTTTAAATCTATTTTAAAGGAGGTGAAAATTTACAAAATTTATGATTTTGCCTTAAATTTCTTTTTGCTCCACAGATTAAAAAAGTCAAAAGGATATGCATATCTTTAGAATCAGAACATTTTTCTTCAGCTTGTACTGTATGTTTGCCTGTTGTAAATAAATCAGACTTTGATCTGTGTTTTTGTTCTGGCCCTCTTAACAGTTTCACTAGCAGCAACCCTGAAATCTTTAGAAAGTAACTTACTGCACGAACGTTCTCTTCTCTAACACACAAAATTAATAAAAGTATCATTAAACCATGCAAAACATGCATTTGATTCAGTCAACAGAAACGTATCAGGCACGACGGCGAAAGCAATGCCCAATTTCTGCCAGTATATAACGGAAATAAAAGAATGTGTTCCACATCATGCAGCGCTGCGCAGATTAATCAGCATACGACATTTAAGTATCGCGAGAGCGATTTGAAAGCTCATCTTTGTTTCGTTCTCGCGAAACTCTGATGTCGAACGCCAAACAGCTCCGCATGAAGTCAAACACGATTATTCTCTATCTTTTAGCGACATGCTGTGGTCATAATTGTACTCTGCAGCTATTGCGTTGAACTGGTTAACTCCGCTATGGACTCGTTGACCCCGACGGCCATTGGTTTCCGTTGTTATGAATGCTCAGCGGGCGTCAGGTGCGCAACGAGATCATTTGGACGATTTGATTCAAACCGATTATTGTGCCGTTTTTATACAGCATTATAAACGCGTTAGAAAGCTTTGTATTGTGGATTTGGCAAGATCACGTTGCTGTCGCTTTAAAAGCTCCAGACAGAACGTCTCATATGATTTTGGACCTCCAATCAACTCTCCCAAACCCTTCTGCACGCGGACATGGCGAACGGGACAGATGTTTATACAGAAGAGATCTAAATCACATCTGTTTTCAAGGAAAGCAATAATTGAAATGCTGAGGAGGGTAACCGATGCTGCTTGGAGGCAAGAGACCACTGAATCACCATGGTAATGACCTCCCTAACTAATCATTTCCATCACTGATGCTATTTGGGTTTGTTTATAAGGCCTGTAGATGTCATATATTTCACGGACTGATGTGTCTGATATACAGATGTGCAGATATAATCCAATTAACTTTTGCTTGACTACTTTTTGCCACTTACTAATCAGATGGTGATCTAAATTTATAAGGTTTCATGTTAATTATATGTTTAAATTTCCCAAACAAGAACTAAAACAGAATTTAATAATTTCTACATTAAATAAACAATGTCGTTGTCTAATGTTGTTTCATAAAGTTGTGTAATGTATGCTATAAAAGTAAATAATAAGACTAATAAGATCCGTAAAGGGATAGTTAACCAAAAAAATTAAAAATCTTTCTTAATTTACTCGCTATCATGTCGTTACAAACCTGTATAAATGTCTTTGTTATGATGAACACAAAGGAAGATATTTTTGAGGAAGGTTTGGAACCAAATTTATACTCGAGCCCCATTGATCTATAGTAGGAAAAATAATACTATGGAAGTGAATGGGGCCAATGAACGTTTTGGTTTTAAACATTCCTCAAAATATCTTCATTTGTGGTCATCAGAACAAAGAAATTTATACAGGTTTGTAACAACATGAGAGTGAGTAAATGATCACAGAATTTTCATTTTTGGGTGAAATTAACTATGGTTTTATTAAAGTAAAAGTTAACCATGTTTTTGTGGATTGGATATGAGCACAGTTTAACTAAATATATCATAGTATCATACTGTAACTATATATCAGAAAAAATACCTATGGCTTTTGTAGTGGGACCATGATAAATTTGTGGTTAAAATGTGATACACATATATACATATTTAATATAATTAGACCACTCAAAAATAATAATTTCACCCAATAAAGTAGGGATGCACCGATACTGGTATCGGTTATTGGCCTCGATACCACATTTTCTAAAGTACTCGTACTCGTTAAAAGTCCCCCTATACCTGGAATCGATACCACGGTCTGAGAAATGTCTATGTTTGAGCGGCGTGTAAGGGGTTAATGCCTCCTGTTGTCCAAAGAGGCAGAGTTTACAAAAAACTGGAAAACTAGTCCTTTGTTTTTTTGTTAAATTATATGACTAAAGCTGTTACCTGTCAATTTAAATCATGTTTTTTTATTAAGTACTCGGTATCGGCAAGTACTGAAATGCAAGTACTCATACTCGTATTCCAAAAAAGTGGTATCGGTGCATCCCTACAATAAAGAGTTCGACAGGCTGTGTATTATTACACACTGTGTCAGGAGCTTCTTTAAAAACACTTTTACAGATTATTTATATAAGAGTTGGAAAAAAGAGTTTTGTTGTTGAAAAAAACAAATGTCTTTGTCCTGGGCAGATGAATTCACTTTTGTGCATTGTGCATTCAAGTTACACATCAGTATGTGTGTGTTCCCTGGAAATCAACTTATAAACCTTTGTGATGTTAACGCTTTGCTCCACGTGTTAAAGTTTAAATTGAAGTGAATCTTTTACAAAATCTCAATCATGTTCTCCTGTAGCTCATAGTGGAGCAAACTGCCAATCACCCATCTGCAGAGTTCTCCCTGGTCGAGGATGTGGCCCTTCACTGCACCTTTTTGATGGACAGCCTGAACAAGCAGCGTCTGTTCCAGCCAGATCTATGCGATGTGGACATTGTGCTCCTTCATCACCAGACTTCATTTCGGGCCCATAAGGGTGTACTTGCAGCCTACAGTCCCTTCTTCCACTCCCTCTTTTCATCTAGTAAGGAACTGCAGCGAGTGGAGCTTTCTCTGGAGGCACTCAGACCCCAAGGCCTGCAGCAAATTCTTAACTTCATCTACACCTCTAAGCTGCTGGTCACCAGCTGCAATGGCCAAGATGTCCTCAAAGCTGCCAGTGTGCTTCAGATGAGCAACATTGCCAATTCCTGTAGTGAGCTAATTAACAGGGGCTCACTGGAAGTCAGTTCCAGCATGGACACGAACAGACAGGACGCCGGTGCTCAGAGCTGGAGCAACAGCAAGAGCAACTCGGTAAACTCAGTTCACATGGAAATCAAGCATGAGAAAGACCCGACCTGTGCCAAAATCTATGTAGGGAAACGTGAAGGTGGCCCATATGCTGTTAAGGTAGGAGAAGGACGTTCAGAAAACATGCAAGTAATTTCATTTAAACTAGAAGGTGATACCGGAAGCTCGAAAGACCCTGAGGATCTTGCATCATTTAATCGAGAGCAAATTATAGTCGAGCTCAATTTGAACAACCAGACCCTTAATGTGTCCAAAGGTTCAGAGGGAGGTTCTCCTAAAACATCCCTATTAGAGCAACAGGTTCAGGGACAAGTAAGGAGCGGTGATAATCCAAGGGCCAATTTTGCCATGGAAGAGGAGGAGGAGGATGAAGAAGAGGGAGAGCCAAGTGAAGAAGGAGATGTGGCACTTGGAGGCACCAGTGAGGAAGAAGGTGGCACAACTCACTGTGATCCCACATTATCTGTATTCATGTCCGAAAGATCCCTAAAGCAAACTCAAGCCTCCAACGATGCAGCCACAATGGCCTCCGTGACAGAAAATTCGGGAGCGAGGCAGGAAAAGAGTCATAGCGGGAGCGCTGAGGAATGTGAAGGTCTGGAGCAGAGTTTTCCTTGTGTTAGGTGCCCCAAGATTTTCCACAACCGCTGGTTTCTGGAAAAGCACATGAACATGACACATAGCCACATGCAGATCTGTGACAAGTGTGGCAAGCGCTTCCTGCTAGAGAGCGAGCTACTGCTACATCACCAGACCGACTGTGAAAAGACAATACAGGTGCATTTGAATAAATTACATTTATGCTTTTGATAGACTTTTTTTTAAAGCAACATACAGTGCATTCAATGTATGCAGTTTATCATTACATATGTGGCTTACGTAAGTAGTAATGGAAGACAGGCCGTTGAATTATTCAAAAATAATGCACACCCATGATGGGAATTACCCCACGGGGTGCATTATTTTAAAATTATTAAGGACCAGAGTAAATTATTCCACAAACATTGTTCTGGTGGTTATTTTAAGACTTTTGACAGGTTACCTGTTTTTTTCAACCAATCAGAATAAAGCATTCAACTTTTACAACCATGGTATAATACTGTACTCATTAAACCAATTACCTTTGGACTGCTAATGCACTACTAGTTGAGCTACAGGAATATAGACACACAAACGTTAACATGATTGCAATTTTTTTGTCTCTTTAAGTGTCTAACTTGTGGAAAAGCCTTCAGGAAGCTCTGGTCCCTCCATGAGCACAATAAGATTGTTCATGGCTATGCTGAGAAGAAATACACTTGTGAGATTTGTGAGAAGAAATTCTACACAATGGCTCATGTACGCAAACACATGGTTGGTGAGTTGTGTTAGTGGCATTTTCACTTTATTTACTTTCTGTCTTCCATATTGTTAACACTAAGTAATAGTGTTAACACAACATATTGTTTTCAACTTTTTAAGAGGACAGTTATACATTGTATTCTATTCTACATGTTTAATAGTTTTCCTTTTTTCTGTGCTTTCTTTTATGATGTAAAGCTGTTTTGAAACCTTACCGTTTGAATTTGAATTATTTACTGTATGGATTTGTTTCTATATATATTTAGCCCACACAAAGGAGATGCCTTTCACCTGTGAGACATGTGGAAAGTCTTTTAAAAGGAGCATGTCACTTAAAGTCCACACTCTCCAACACTCAGGAGAGAAACCATTTCAGTGTGAGGTATGAAAACTGAGCTCTGTTAAGATTAAGTGTTGGTATAAGTTAATATAATAAATATATGAAGAATGCAAACGTTCATTAAAATTCATTAATTTGCCGTTCTGTTGTTACAAGACATAGTTCCTGAAAATAACAGAACACAAAAGTATAGATCTGTAATATCTATACAACATCATATGTTATATACAGTATAGATCGTTTCAGCACAACACAAACAAACGGCTTTTGTGAAACAAACTTAAGTTCCGGTAAACTATGCAAAGAATCAATAACAACAAAGTCGTTTTAGAGAAGTTTATTTCTGATAGCAAGCTAACTAAACAACATGTAGATTACCTTAGTTCAAATCATAGCTAAAGTGTATCAAAAACTATATTGAGCTAACATTACTGTGTAAAATGTGTACAATAAAATATATGCAATCTTGACTACAGATCGGCTGCCAAACCTCCCAACAAATTGCTGTAATCCATGATCGCCCTCTTAGCTTTAGGAAACCAAAACATTAGTTATTTTCGATGAGGTATTTCTTCCCGAGTTTAGTTTAGCAACTAGTCAGACCATTAAACAAACAGAGACCGGAAGTTAAGTTCTGCTCAGATGCCTAACCTTGTCAACGTGGTGTGTCCGATGAAACTATCTATAATGTTTTTACATATAAGGACTTCAAATGCAAAACCCTGTCTGTGCGTTTGACATGTTAATGTTCATAGGTTCAGTAATTTCAATTCTATGGTGTTGAAAAGGTTATCAGTCAGTAATTGAAATGCCTTATTTTCACAAATTAACCATTTTATTTAACGGTATTTAACATATTTCTATTTATTATGCCACAAAACCCTAAATGCATGTCAACTTTTTTGGCAAAAACTTTACTTCTTTGGACAATACAGTAAACAGTTGCAAAATCACTAAAGATGCAACTAGAAACATTGCAAATGAAGTCAGAATGTAAAGCTGAAAAAACTAAACTGCACATTCGGGGGTGCTTTGATCCATGTCACTGCCACATAATGGTTGTATTCAGGTCTTAGTTTAAATGTGATTTATGGTTGTTTTGTGTGCCCTTGTTTATCTAATTCATCTTCGGTACACTTAGAGGACTTTGCTGAAAATTCAAGGAGTTTACATTTTCTACATTTACATTACATTACATTAATTCATTTAGCTGACGCTTTTATCCAAAGCGACTTACAATTGCTATATATGTCAGAGGTCGTGTCCAACATGGGGTTAAGTGTCTTGCTCAGGGACACAATGGTGTGTCAAAGTGGATTCGAACCCCAGTCTCTCACACCAAAGATGAGTGTCTTATCCACTGCGCCATCACCATTCTGTTCACATCATTCTGCCAACAAAGCGATATTTCTGAATGGCCTGAGGCTGAAATTACGCAGATTTGAAGCAAAGAGCATTCGGTTAATATCATTATTTCATTTTGACAGGTTGCATTTAGGGGCTTTTGCATCTGGCTCCTTATAAAGTCCTATAGCGTTAATAATATTAAAGGAATATTCCACTTTCATAAAAATGTTATCCAGATAATTTACTCACTCAATGTCATCCAAGATGTTGATGGGTTTTTTTTCAGTCAAAGTTTTTGAGGAAAACATTCCAGGATTGTTCTCCATATAATGGACTTTGGTGGACCTCAACAGTTCACAGTTTCAATGCAGTTTAAAAATGCACTTTCAATGCAGCTTCAAAGGGCTGTAAACTATCCCAAAAGAGGCCTTATGGATCTTATCTAGCGAAACAATAATTTTTTTCGCCCTCCCAAAAAAAGTACTTTTAAAGGGATAATTCACTTTAAAATGAAAATTCTGTCATCATTTACTCATCCTCATGTTGTTCTAAACCTGTATGACTTTCTTTTTTCTGATGAACACAAAATAAGATATTTTGAGAAATGATGGTAAACACACAGCAGTAAGTGACCATAGACTTCCATAGTAGGAATAAAAAAATATGATTGAATTTAATGGATACTGTCAACTGTATCAAAATATTTTCTTCATCATTTATCACAATACTTCCAAAATATATTTTTTTCTACTATGGAAGTCTATGGTCACTATCTGCTGTGTGTTTACCATCATTTCTCAAAATATCTTCTGAAAAGAAATTCATACAGGTTTAGAACAACAAAAAACTATCCCTTTAAGCCACAACTTCTTGTCTTGCACTAGCTGTGTGATGCGCCAGCGCGACCTTACCTATTACATAATCATATTGAAAGGTCACGTGTTACATATGTAAAACTCACAATTGGGGACTATTTTAAACAATAAACTGACACAAAAGACATTAATTTGTATCATTCCTCATACAACAACATCGGAACGGTCCTCTTCCTCCACACTTTGAAAACACTGGAACTGTAGTTTCGAAAATGTCATGCTTGAACTTTCGAAGTGATTACGTAATACTTAAATTCACGCTGGTGCGTCACACAGCTAGTGCAAGACAAGAAGTTGAGTTTAAAAAGTACTCTTTTTTTTCCTCAATTGGGATCATTTACAGCCCTTTAACAGTGCACTGAAATTGTAAACTGTTGAGATTCACTATATGGAAAACAATCCTGAAAGACAAAAACATATTAGATGACAGAGGGGTGAGTAAATGATCAGATTATTTTAATAAAAGTGTATTTTCCTTTAATTTTAAACTGTTTGGTGATTAAATATGTCTGTTTATTTGTCACTTAGGTCTGCAGTGAATGTTTTCAATATAAGTACCAGCTACGCTCTCACATGAGTATCCACATTGGACACAAGCAGTTTATGTGTCAGTGGTGCGGGAAGGACTTCAATATGAAACAGTATTTTGATGAACACATGAAGACACACACAGGTGAGATCCAAGCAGATATATGCTCTGAAATATTTGTTTAAGAGTCTATAGTTTACAGGGTTATTGTATTGTTTTCCTATAGGAGAGAAACCATATATATGTGAGATCTGTGGAAAGAGCTTCACAAGTCGACCGAATATGAAGCGTCACCGCCGTACACACACCGGAGAGAAGCCTTACCCATGTGAAATGTGTGGCCAGCGATTTCGCTTCTCAAACATGCTGAAAGCTCATCGAGAGAAATGTTCCCAGGTCAAGAACCCTCCGACCTCTGAGGTCAATCAATCAGATTATAACTCCACTATGACTAAACCAATGGAAGCTACTGCCAATCAAGAACTTCGAGTCAGGATTGATTCACAGAGAGATATTAACCCACATCTGCACGCCGTTAGCACTTTTTCATCACATGTGCTGCATTCAGAAGATGGGAGCCCATCACAATCTCAGCTGCGTCCGTTTTCGTCTGTCTTCTCTTCTGCAAGGACAGATTCTAGGAATCTGTAACAACTGCTCTTATATAACTTTTTTCGTATGCAGAGGTGCTAATGTAGCAAAGAGAGTCTTAGATTTTCTAATAGCCACATGAAATGAATAAGCTCTGTGCTAAGATAAATCTTAGTTAATTAACTATAGTATATGTATAGTACATATGCTTTATTTACAGTATAAGAAACGGAAATAAAAGATTAGAGCTTTCAATGTACACATTGTGTAGCCGTTACAATTTAGATTTTTTAATTTACATATACAAGTATTGTTTGTATTTGGGATCATAATAACGACCTATGAGTCAATAGATTTCATTTCTGGCACCTTTACTGGCTTAATACTAAACATGTAAAAGGCTTCAGAAATATTTGTTGTACACATGCCTTTTTTTAATAGTCATATAATTTCTGTGAGGATATTTTTGCTGTACTTTTACAAATAGTTTCTTGTTTTAATACAATTTGTGTGTATTGTATTTTAAAGCACTTTAATAATATAAGTCAAATAATTCTCAATTTTTTAAATACTATACAATGTGTTTCAGCAGCTGGTGTAGCTGGTAATTTAGGAGTCAATGACTCAGTAGTTTTGTTACACAAGTTTGAAAAATCTTCGTAAAGGTTTCTTGTTGTGGTCTTGTCCAAAATCATTGTCCAATCATGTCACTGTAGGTCACCTAAACAACAGCACTTATGTGGGTGTGTGTGAATTATTAGAGATTTATGTAATCTCATAAATAAAAATAATAATAAAAACAAGTTACTTGCCACAATTCAAATTCAAACTCTAATGTTGTGTCTTCTAAGTTAAAGTCTATTTAACCGGTCAGAACATTGAGGGGTGGTTTCCCGGAAAGAGGTTAGACTAGTTTTAGACTAAAATAAATGTAAGTGCTTTCCAAACTGAAAACAACATATCTTAACATATATCATTGCCCTTTGTTTTGCCTCAAAATGCACACAAGTAATGTTTTTAATAAGACATGTTTGTTAAAACTAGTTATATTTCCTAATTAAACTAAGATCTAGTCCTGGCTTAAACTAATCCCTGTCTGGGAAACCACCCCATAGTCTCTGATGTTTTCAAACTTATAATATAATGTTTAAACAGCAATATCTTTTTTATTACCGTATGCACAGTGTTTCAACTTATTTTAGCAAGCATTAGTGTTTGTGTCTTTGCTGTGCTCAACTTTACTGCTTGTTTTTCATTATCATAATATAATTTACTGTATAAACATTTGTCTTTAATGCCCTATCATTATAAATGTCATAATGAAACGGCAATAGCATCACAAAACGGCACCTTATTCATATAATTTTTCATCTTATTAAATAAGTACTAGCAGATGAGCTGTTCATGAAAAATTAAAAAAGTATTGAAATGACTGATATGAATTTATATGGTATTTGTAAGCCTCAGTATAGTCTGTCAGGCGCATTGTGTACTTTATAGTTTCAGTCTATGTCTATATTCCATAATTACTCATTTCTTTACCTGTATTTTCATTATTGTCATGTGGCTTTGGAAATAACAGTGTGTTTGCCACTGATCTGTATGTTGTTTGAGTTTTAATTTTAGTTTGGTCATTGTTTTTTGTTCCATTCTCTTTCATTTATTTCTCTCATTTTGGATTGTATTGGTCATAATTAAATACTGTTACATTGTAGTTGCCATCTGAAATATAATATATCATATAATGAAAGCAATTAATGTACACTCATTTATAAATCAACTCAAATAATCCTTCAGTTATGACATAAAGCATTCCTATGAAAATGTATGGTCCTGTCTTTTATCTGCTGAGTTTTTTTTTTTTTAGAAACAACAATTTAAAGAATGTGCATAATACTAAGAACTGTTATAGACATATCGATCCATATTAATAATATTATGCACTTACAATAAGGTGTCCTTGTATTAATCACAAATTACTGTATCATCATTTAGTAGGAATTTAAAGAGTATTGTTGCATAACAAGTAGGAAGGTCTGAATGTTTTGCAGGGTTGTTTGTACAGTATGCTACAGCTTATGAGTTTTTGTCTAGATGAGACCTAAAGATCACATTTTGGTGAGTCGCAAAGTGTTGAGACGCACACCCAGCACTGACGCCCCGGCAGCATAACGTATCTTCCTCAGGATCCCATTCCAACATTTCTCCTCTTCATCAAACCTGCCAACGCAAAACACAAGTTGATTTGTTTCTTAAAGGAGAAGTTCGGTATTTTACACTTAAAGCCCTGTTTTCAGATTAAATGAAATATGATGAATATAATATTTATGATGACATAGAATGGTTTTGACTGAAATTTGGACATATGATGCTGTCCCACTGTGTTCACTGATATGCTCACACAAAATCGTTGCAAAAGATGCTTTCCAACAGGTTTTATCGTAGTTTTTGTCCAACTCCATTGATTTGGATTAGATGTGCTGTGAGGTACGGTATTACTCCGCGCCACCAGGAACTTTGTTTGTATTCTTGCAATTGGCAAAGGCGGAATATCGCCACCAACTGGGCTGGAGTGTCTATTACTGTTATTCAAGCTCTCAGCGGAAGAATATACGGGTGTGAGGCGTTTGGAAAAATAGGTCCACAAGTTTACAACGAATGGTAAAACACCTGTTGGAAAGCATCTTTTGCAGCGATTTTTGTGTGAGCACATCAGTGAACACCCCTGACCACTCGGTGAGTTTCACGTCTTTGTAAACGAAAGTTTAATGCATTTTAAGAAAGGATTGTTCAAGTGCACCTATGCAGCCATTGTGGGGGTGGGGGGGTGATACCACAGAAACCGAAAATTCTCGGGCCAGCATTATATGTCCAAATTTCAGTCAAAACCTTTCTATTTCATCATAAACAATATGAAAACAGGGCTTTAAGTGTAAAATACCGAACTTGTCCTTCAAGACCACACTCTTAAAAATAAAGGTGCTTCAGGATGCCATAGAAAAACATACAAAAAACCTTTCTGTTTACAGCCTTTGACTAAATGGTTCTTTGAGGAACCAAAATTGGTTATTTTATGGCATTGCTATGAAGAACATTTTATAGTCCCACTGTGGTTATGTTGTTCATACAGTATGTCTATGTCGTGTTTTTAATACGCTTTTAAGACAAATGATGTGCAAATGTAGCATTTAACAACATTGCTGAGTATTTTCTTAATACAATTGGTTTCCATCACAAACATGTAACCAATCATATCAACACAGTTGAACATGTGGATCAGTAGCTTGTGTCATAGATATTATGTTTGGATGCCTCAGCTACGTTCATACTGCAGGGCTTAATGCTCAATTCCGATTTTTTGAAGAAATTCGATTTTCTTGCAAGGCCGTTCACATTTCCAATTAAATGCGACCTTTTGTGATCTCCTGTGTGAATGTGAAATGACCCAGTAGTGACCCGCATGCACAGAAGAGTACTCAACGCTCAACGACTTCACTCGTTGTTTGTGGAAGTAGCTAACGTTAAACATGGATGTCAACAACAGTGTAATCAACAGCGGAGCTCTTTTTGCAATATTAAAGTTATTTTCCCAGCGGAGAACACAATTACAATCTTTTCGTTTTAAGAAGAAAATTAAAAAGGATGAGAGCAAGGTTTTTGGCCATGGCGTTTTGTTTTCATTGTCCGCCATGGTTGTTGTTTATCTTCTCGTTCCTGCTTCAACGCAGAATTATGACGTTTGTAGCGTATCAATGACGTACGGGTTAGATACATAAGGCCTGGCCGTTCAGACAGAGGTTGCATTTCAAAAGATCAGATACGTATCGGATTCAGGACCACATACTATGAAGGTATATTTGGTGCAAAACAACTCCACACCTGTGACAGTGGAATTTGTATTTGTAGAGTTTATCCACATATGTGTATCAGTAAACTTGAAGTCGCAGAGGACGTGATGCAAACTTGTAGATTTTTTTTCTTTCTCTCAAATACAACACAACAGTTACACATTCACAAATCCTTCAGTGCAGCTGCACAAATCCCATTTTACAAATCACAGATTAAGAAACTCACAAGTTCACATTTTTTGCTACAATTGATGCAGAAAATATGGTGCATAACCTACTTGAACGCCTGCATCAAATAATGTGAAGTCACACACAAATTTTTTACATTTGCAAAATCAGTTTGTGCATCTGTGCGATGAGACTTGCATGTGTGTACAATTTATTTTTCACAAATATTTTTTTATTTTTTTAATATATTCTAGCCCAAACACAAGTACATAAATACAACTGCTTGAATCTGCTGCTACAAGTTTCAAATACTCTTTTTCATGTGCTCTCTCTTCTGCACCAAATATCTCGAGATAAATGGTGCGAAAGTGATTTGTATACCTGTAGGCTTTGGCGAGCACTGTTCAGCACTGCCCACCAGGTGGCGCCCCCGACACTCACTGAAGCAGAGTTTATTAATTACCACCAATGTTTCAGCAAAGTAAATCGCCTTTATCAAGGTATTATTTTCACCAAGTGGAGAACAATATAAAAGGGAGTGCTAATTATACACACATGAAGGTAATTACATACAATACTCCAATGATTCATTAGTAAACAAAATATAAGTTTCATAAATTTCAAACCATCAATATAAGTAGATTAAAAAATACAAGCAGCAAATACACACATAGGCCTACATTTAAATAAGATACCAAATGATGTAAGTCCCATTCATTTTTAATATCATAAAACAAATTATTTTATTTTTCAGACTAATTTTTAATTCAAACAGGAGGTGGGGCCATGGAAAGAATGTTTGTGATTTCTTTTGCAAAATAACCTTTTTTTGAAGAAAAATATGTGTATTTAAATCATGCTTTTTCTTCTAATATACTAATTTGGATGATTATTTCTGTCTTTTTGAATCGGGTTACTGAACAACTAAATTATTTTTATTATTATATAAACAGTTGTTCTGATTTCTTAACATTTACTTTGGATGCTAACCCAAATCAAATCTGCTTTTTAGACTTGTGGATAGCTCGTAATTGTTTATATAGGGATCCGATTAAAAAACCTACAGCTCGTAATACACTATTGAGAGTGGATTCTTATTGTCGTGAGCAGGGCCGTACACAGGATTTTATAAATACCGAGGTCCATATGTATTTTTTCAGGGCATGCACGCCAGGAAAAAAATTCTTATTTCTCTGCTCTACATATATGAATTATAACACATCAGAAAACCAAAGAATCTAATAACTATAGATTTCAAACCATGTCAGTATGCGCAAGACTTGTGTTGTTTATTAGTAAGACATTGAAATAATTATGTTACCATCCTGGGCACACTGCTGTGTCAGTTAAGTAAACATAGGTTAACTGAATATAGGATCAGTTTAGTGAATTAACCAAAGGCTATCAAGAATTTGTTTATTAAATTCATTCACAATATGCACACACTTATTAATATGCTGAAATACAACATCAATATTGCAGTGGCAGAACTAGAATTTTATAAATGGGGTGTCCAAGGCTACTTTAGGGGGTCCATATCCCATGAAAGAAAACGACATGTAATTATTATAATACTTCACATTACCCCATATTAGATAAATATTCTTCTTGCCCTGAATTCATTACATGACTTATACTAACTGTAAGATACAAACATAATGCAAGGCTGAACTTGCATAATAAACCAATAATAAACCAACTTACTTCAAAGAGCAGAGTTCAACATTAAGGATTGTTGGCAAAAAAAGATATTTATTTAAAATTAAATATGGATTAATCTTTTTTTACGAAGTTACAGTCAGGACCAGTGAGTGATTTTCTCTTCTTTTGTTATTTAAGTAACTTTAATGACTTCAACAGGTACTGTTTTTTAGACTTTAAGACAGAATGTAATAAAATGTTTACATTCGGAAGACATATTAAGACATAATCAGTAGTTTACTATGATACTCACTAAAACAGTCCGGACCTCAATGGTGGGTACGGCCAAGGTCAAGAGTCCTGTCTGTGTCTGCCCTATTTCCCTCTTGTTCCTTTGTTGCCCCGCCCCCTTTTTTGCTGCCATGGACATTAATTCATACCCCACCCACTGCCCATCTGTTTCCATAGTAATTAATTGTTTCTGTTCTGTCATTGGTTCTTGTCACGTTTAATTACCCTGCCTGTTGATTGTCTGTTTGTCAGCCGTTGTTTTATGTTGGTTGTTTCCTGTCATGTGTTACTGTTCGTGTTCTTGCCTGTGCTCCTGTACCTTTTTTGGATTTAATACACTTAAAAACTGCATTTGGATCCACTCATCTTGCCATGTCTTGCCTTCCTGTGACAGTTATCATCCGTTAACATTGAAGAAAAGTCTTCCTTAAGGTCAAATGTAATATATAAAGTCTAAAAATGATTTTATTAAGAATCTTAATGATATGGAAATATCTTTGGGATTCACCCCCAAACAAATACAAGCTTATTTATTTGATAACATGTCACTGTGGTAAATCATATGTAGGAAAAACAAATAGAGAGTATAAAACACACATCACAAAACATCAGAGTGCAATAATATGCAGAAATATGAACCTGCCATTAGCACTGCATTTTGTTGAACTTAATCATCCTATTACTTCATTATTGTATATAGGAATTGAGAGGGAATTTCCATCTAGAAGGTGAGGTGAGTTTGACCAATTTTTACTTAGACAGAAGGCCTTTTAGGTATATTAAATGTGAACATTGGCACACATGGTTTAAAAGTAGATTTTGATTTGGGTTGTTTTTATAGGTATTATGATATTTAAAATGAATGGGACTTACATCATTTGGTATCTTATTTAAAGTTAAAATGTTTGCTGCTTGTATTTTGTAATCTACTTATATTGATGGTTTGAAATTTATGGAACTTATATTTTGTTTACTAATGAATCATTGGAGTATTGTATGTAATTACCTTCATGTGTGTATAATTAGAACTCCCATTTGTATTGTTATCCACTTGGTGAAAATAATACCTTGATAAAGGCGATTTACTTTGCTGAAACATTGGTGGTAATTAATAAACTCTGCTTCAGTGAGTGTCTGGGGCGCCACCTGGTGGGCAGTGCTGAACAGTGCTCGCCAAAGCCTACAGGTATACAAATCACTTTCGCACCATTTATCTCGAGATATTTGGTGCAGAAGAGAGAGCACATGAAAAAGAGTATTTGAAACTCATAGCAGCAGATTCAAGCAGTTGTATTTATGTACTTGTGTTTGTGCTAGAAAATATTTAAAAAATAAAAAAATATTTGTGAAAAAAACAATTGTACACACATGCAACTCTCATCGCACAGATGCACAAACTGATTTGCGAATGTACAAAATTTGTGTGTGACTTCACATATTTTGATGCAGGTGTTCAAGTAGGTTATGCACCATATTTACTGCAGCAATTGTAGCAAAAAACGTGAGCTTGTGAGTTTCTTAATCTGTGATTTGTAAAATGGGATTTGTGCAGCTGCACTGAAGGATTTGTGAATGTGTAACTGTTGTGTTGTATTTGAGGGAAAGAAAAAAAATCTACAAGTTTGCAACTCTTCATCTGTGACTTCAAGTTTACTGATACACATGTGTGGATAATCTCTACAAATACAAATTTTACTGTCACAGGTGTGCAGTTGTTTTGCACCAAATATACCTTCATAACATACCCTTTAGCTCTGCTTCTGAGTGCTTTAACCTGGTAACATCAGCACTCGTATGTATTGTGTGAAACCGAACTTATAGCAGTTGTGTGTCTAAAACTGCTGAATATAGCATCTATTTACATATATATCTATGGTTAGAGGTGGTGCAAAAGAGTGGAGGGTAGGGTCTAATTTGCATATTCATATTAATGGTCTGAGCAGTGTGATTAAGTACAGGCAGGGGATAATTTCGTATTCCTAGGTCCAAGGCAAGGGTATAGAGTTACATTTACAGAAATTACTGTGACAGGTAAAACTTTTATACATGCTATGATGATGCTCAATGATGCGTTTTAAATGCTAAAATTCCTGACTACTTCAAGCTTTATTATTTTATCAGTTTGGACAGCTCTTATATTTATTTTAGTCTAGGACTAGTCTAATCCCTGTCTGGGAAACCACCCCTATACAACACACCTTGTCTTAAGTTGCTTAACACACAAGCTGTTCATTAAAAATGAGTCTTCTATTTAAAATTCTGAGGTTGTGAAATAACCTGTTTGGTAAAGTTTTTATTTGACCGATAAACATGTTAGATGATTTCAATATATTTACAATGTTGTGACTCGTGTGTTCGGAGTGTCATGTGTGTTGCTCGTGTTTTCAAAATATGTGTTTGTTGCGTCATGTGAACCATGTGCATCACCTGTTTTGATTGCTGCATGTGCGTCAAAACCGTTTATTATAAAAGAGATGCTCACGTTCACAAAATACACGCAAGACACTCCCTTAACAGTAAACTTTGATTACACATTAGATTATGTGAGTATCCGACAAACCCAAGCGTCTCTTATCATAAACCTTTTAAACGCGTCTGCAGCAGGCACTTATTTTGACAAGACACACGTGATGCATTTAGGATCTCTCGATGCGCAGAACACATATTTTGAAAAAAGGAACCACACACATGACGGGCTACATACATGTTGTGACGAACTTCGCATCGAGCGCCCTCGAAAAAAGAAGTCACCGGCCGCCACTGTAAAAGTCACTACAACTGAGCAAGCTATCTGTACTTAACCCTAATGCTTACCTCCATATGTCGTTCATCTCAGTGGGCTCCATTTTTTCTGTCTCCTCATTTGGCATCATAGCAAAACCTCCAACAGCATACAAGCAGCCTCCCAGTTGGATAAGGTTAAGGGAGCTTCTTTCCTGAGGAAACTCCACAAACTCTGACCATCTAATCGGAAGACACACAAATTGCTAGCTGCCCATAACAAATTCAACCATGTGTCATATATATATATATATATATATATATATATATTTATAGGAACATGATAAAACTCACGAGTTACTGGCAATATCATAGACCTCCACGCTGCTAGTCAGTCCATTATCAGTAACTCCAGTGACCACGTAGATTTTGTCTTTGTAGACGGCAGTGCCAAACAATGAGCGGGCAGTTTTCATCGGTGCCAGATCTTTCCATTCAAACTTGGTGGGGTTGTAGACACACATCCTCCTTAGGCATTTCCTATATCATCACATTTAACAAAAGGGGCAAAAGAAATTTAATAAAGAGTAAATTAGATTTTCTCTAATTCATTTATAAACCTTTTTACTTACTTGCTCTCAGTTTTTCCACCTATTACATAGACAAGTCCTTTGTGTGAAATGGTTGCATGCCCATAAACTGCATAGGGAAGAGGATCAGACTCTCCCCATTTGAATGACCTGTGCAGATTATTAATACATTTACAAAAACAAAAAGTAGTGTTTACACCATCTATTTACAGTACTTAGTCTATTGTTTACTTACTTGATCTATAACATTTACGCTTAATTGATCTAATTCAACCAAGTCCTATAGCATTTCTGAATGCATTTTCTTTTGTCGCATTTTCTGCGTGTACTCACTGTCTGTCGTAGATCATAACGGAATCTAATGCACGTTCTCCCTCCTTCAGTTCTTTACCTCCAATCACATAGATGGAGTTCTCAGCCTCCGCCAGACCAAACAAGCAACGAGGGTTTGGTAGTGAGGGCATCCCAAGCCATTCTGAGCTCATGGGATCAAACTGTGGCGTAAAGAAGAGTTTAGAAAACAAAATCAACTTGTTTTTGTTTATGTATACAGTAGATGTTTTTGTTTCCACTAAACGTATTGACTGAAATAAATGTGGAGTCATGCAGGCGTAATGAAAACATGACACATGAGGTACAAAGCTATAACAGCTGTTCAGAAGCTGAACAGAAGCTAATGGACATACTCACGCGCTTATTTTTGGAACCAAAGATTTGTGATGCTGTGAGTCATTCATTTATATTCAATTGAGACATTTATATCTGTACACTAATACTATAGTAATGCAAAGAACAAGAACCTGTGTTTACCTGTAAAAAGTATGAGCTGAAAGGTATGTCTTTATTGTCCTCATTATACATGAGACCTCCAGAAACAAAGACCTGATTCTCCTTTGTGACGAGACTGCAGTGGTTTTTAGGGATCTCGGTGGACAAGGATGTGACAAAGCACTCATTTGCTGCAGGGTCGTACGCTACCGTTCCCGTATCACTGATCAGTAATATAAGGTCTGTTTGAAACATACCAAAACGTGGGTTGTTGTTTAAGATCCCCGGCAACAAATCTTCCTCCTCCTCATCTTCAGAAACCGTCTCTCCTTCCCTTTTCCTTCCTTTTTGTGTCCGTTTGACCCTGTGCAGCACTCCTCTCTGTGCATCTTTGACAAGCTGGAGCTCCTTCTTGAGCTCTTGATTTGTTTTGATCAGTCTATGTTGTTCCACTTTCTCCTCAAAGTAACTTGTCGGAATAAGACGGAAACGTACGCAGTGAAGAAGTTCAGGCAGGTCCTTTAGCCTTTCCACCGTGTCGTACTCAACCCAGTCCATCAATGACTCAAATACCAACTCTTCTCGTTCCACGTTCAAAGAGTCACACGTGATGATAGCAGCCAACTCACCGGAGCCCAGCTGATTGAAGTCCTGGTCTCGGATGATGAGCTCATAGCGGTCACAGATGAAGTCCCGCGCCTCCATGGCCAGGCTTGGGCAGTCCAGTAACAGTCCTAGTCTTAAGATTGCAAGACAGTTACTGAGGACCAGCTTTTGCTTTAGGTAAGACAAACAAACGCTAAAGATCGAAGGAATCTGGTACATGTTGGCGGCCATGAAGATGTCTTGGACGTTCTGCTCGGTAAGGCTGATGTCTGAGGTGTAAATGTACCTCAGGATCATGCCCATGATCCCAGGCTCGATGTCTTTTAGAACGATCTCACGCTTTTTGCTCTCCTCCAGGTCTGAAAGAAACATGGCTTTGAAATACGGACTACTGGCAGCCAGCACTAGCCGGTGGCAAGGAAACTCGTTGTCTTTGATCTTCAGAACGCAGTCCACAAATTTATTAGTCTCCAGAAGATCACAGAGCCCGTCTTGTAGAAGTGTTTGCTGATACATCCGTGGCTCCGTCACCGGGTCCACCGACATGGAGGCCATCTTGTTATGGTTCGATGTGATATTTCAGTAGGAGGGAGGGGTGTCCTGATCCTCTCTCACAAGAAAACTGGACTGACTGGATTAACAGCGTTACTCTAATGGTGGAGAAATGGTGGAGGATGAACCCATAGCATGCTGGTGTGTTCTCTTACAGCTGTCACAAGCTGTCAGCTAATGTCTATTCGTCTATATATAGACTGTGCATAAACGAACCACACTCAGTTTAAGAAGGCCTGAAATTCAAGCTTGGCCCTCCCTTCCCCCTCCATCCGACCGATCCAGCCAACAGCTGAAACATTGCTCACAAGTTGTAGATCTTCTAGAAAAAGGATAGTAGAGCAATACAACAGAACTGACACCACTCTAAAAGAAAAGTGAAGGAAAATATCCAATACCAAACCATTTGAAAATGGGGAACAGACATATGTCTCCCTTTAACAGTGTTTTGTAAGGTAATGTTTCTTAATGTACCCCTCTAGTAGAGATCATGGGCTCTTATATCTCATTACTATCAGTTTATTGGAACTGGTGGTAAATCACATTGTCAGCATTTTTGACATTTTTGTTCATAGACTGTAAAAAATTCCTTGTTACACTTAAATGTTTAAGTTTAACAATCTTGAATTTAACTTTGTGGACTAGTAAGAAGTTGCTATGAATTATAAAATAAAGTTGAAATAACTATTCAACTTTTTTATTTATACCAACTTCTCACTAGTCAAGAAAGTTGAAATGGCTTGTTAATTCAAGTTGATTAAACTTAAAAATTTAAGTACAAAGAGGAAATATTAGAATATATCAAAGAGAAGAGATGATGGTCAGAATGTCTCAGCTCCAAGGGATTTTATTTACCTTTTCATTCCAGAACAGACCTAAAAATCAAAAAACAGGTTGTTTTCAAAAAACTTTTTTAAGTAGGTATTTCACTAAATCGAAACATACAGTACATTTTAATTGTGTGAAGACAGTGGCTAACTGTGTAATGTGACTAATAATAATCCATAAGGAGATAACTAGGAGATATGATAACAGCATGATGACCCACAGTGTTTCTCAGGGTGTATTTTAAGACTATTAATCAACCCAAATTTCCACTGTGCCACTTGTAACTCAATGTAGGACAAAGCCTAATAGAGGAATGTGACCGCATCATATCATCATGCTGGAGTGTGACATGAGTAACAGAACAAGCTCTTAAACTCATAAAGATGGTAAACAACTGACCCATGGTTATTAATATTTACCTACATTTTTGATCTAGGGACAACACATATTTTTATGGAACATGCCAGACGTTTAACTCATGACATGCTATGAATTATGTGATACAATAATGCTTATAATAACAGAAATATTCACATATTTGAAACCGTAATTGTTCAACAAGCACACACACACACACAAAACCCAAAATATTTTACATTTTCTTTTATTGTTCAATATATTATTTATTCATAAAATATTTGACAAGCCCATGTTTTTAAATATCCATTTAAAATATAAATAAAAAATGCACTTATTGGTTTGTCTGTATGGTTACATCAGAGGACAGGCTGCTTTTTGGCTACAGCAAGTGCACTTCAGAACTATTCACAGTTAAAAACATCTCAGGTTTTTAAAACAGATTTGTCCAAAGCCGTGACCATAGTGACAGGACTGTAGCGGTCTGGCATCGACGCTCTGGGGCAGAACAACAAGAGGGACCTCAAGAGTTGGATCAGATTCAATGACCTCTCTGTCCTTTACTCGGCTTTCAGTTTGCCCGACTCTGGGGTGGGTGCTGGTTCTGGTTCCTCCAGCAGAGCTTGCTTTCGCTCTCTCTCCTTTATCAGCTGCACACCACAGTAAGTCACAAACAGCACCAAAAGAGTGGATATGGGGAAGCCTGATGAAAGCACAAGAGCACTATTATTCTGCATGTACAAGCTGTTTTTTTCCATTTCTCTGTGAGTTGTTGTGCTAACACAAAGTCATGGATATACATATCAGATATGTGACCCAGACTTTAAAAACCCAGCTAAAGTCCTTTTTGTGATTTACTGATCACTTTAATATACCTAATATCATGTCAACTATTGGAATCAATGCGTGAAATCAACTTTGATCCTAGTAATCCCACTTTAGCCTGGCTTTCACAGACAGGGTCACATTTATTTTTATGTTATACATTTTCTGGCCTCCAAAAAATATTTAGACACTTTAAAAAAGTTTGAAAGACTTTGTGTTATTTCAATTTTAGTATCATTAATTTAGTATAACTGTAGCACACTGTAAAAATACTTTGCTGCCTTTTTTTTTTGATTTTTTGTTAAATCAACTCAGATTTACAAGTCATGTCAACAGAGATGAGTTGTCACAACTTATTTATAACTTAATTTTATAAGTTATAACAACTCACATGTAGTTATAACAACTCATCTCTAGTCAAGATAAATAATAGTAAGTTGAAATGACTTGTAAATCCGAGTTGATTCAAAAAAAATATTAAGGCAGCCGAGTATTTTTTACAGTGCACAAACATACTTTTCTATAGGAAATCATTTCACAAAAATAGGTTTTTTAAGTGTGACTAAAAAGTGTTTATTGTACATACGAATTTCAAGTTTACCACTTTCTATACAAGTCATATTTGTTTTAGTTTTCATTATAAAAAGAACTGAAACAAATCACTTACCTTTAAAAAGCAGTCTCTTAGCAACCAGCTGAGCAAAATCCAGACTGTTCAGTGCCAGGACGTTATACAGGACAATTTGCCAGAAGTTGACTGCATTAAACAAGCCCCTGATTCGTCTTGACATCGCCTCAGATAAAATATTCCTCTGGAAAAATATTAAAATTGCTTGCTCAACAATCAACTTTTTAGGATGTGTATTAAAACTCAAATGGTCAAATCCATCACAATGAATTAAACAGCACACGTCCAGTAGATGTGTGGGACCTCACCTCAATGGTAGAAAATGGAGGCAGAGAGAAAAACTTTGCCACCCACAGTTCAAAGTTTAGCCCAAAGCAGTTAAAGAAAGACCAGATGTAAACTATTTCACAAGGGCCAAGCCACAGAGTTGTGACAGCAAATGTGCAGATGGTCGCAATAAGCTCCTTAAAAATATTATCATGGTTTTCTCCAATATAGTCATAGACATATCTTAAAAAGAGAATAGAATAGGTGTAGTTTAGTACAGATTCACATCAAGATCGACATACATGAATGATTGAAAGCAAAGATGTGATGAATTATTTGCTCACTTGCATAACCAGTCATTGATTCCTCTGTCGAAATGCCTAAAAAGTACATTTACGAAGAAAAAGAAACTTAGTTTTAGCATATGACCTGATTACACCAAAAACATGTTCTTTGGTTTGTGGACATACTTACGTTTCTGCAAAGACGTAGAGCATTGTGATGCATTTTGGTGGCTGAGGAGGATCCAGATGGTCCAGTCTTGATACAGTATTAATGACACCAAACATGACTGCTGCTTTCACCCAGTCATACACTAGATTGGAGTACGCCAAACCAGCTGAAAAACGAAATAAATATAGCACTGATGTAATATGGCATAAATAAAGCATTCAATTGTATAAAACACTACTTGCAATTTAAGTTTTACTATATGTTTACAAAAATGACTTTTTTTTTGCAATTGCTGCCATCTGTAGTTATTATATATATATCAAACTGACCCAGTGACCAGTCAGACAGTTGCTTGACAAGCTTTAGGTCGCTAGGGATGGTCAAAATGTACAAGTAATGGAAGAAGACATCCACCACCAAAATAGCACCAAGGTGAACCAAAGCATGAGTGGTGATGTTCCACATCTCCCGTTCTTTACGAGTCAAGTTTGGGTTGTTAGCCTAAGAAAATTAAGATACATTAGTCACTTTAATTAACCAGAGAAAACACTATAACCATGATTCTATGGACTGGGGTTTTAAATGGACTAATGTGAAAATAGAAATGTGACCCTGCCTGTGAAATCCAGGCTATGAAAATTAATTTCAATCTTGAATATTACTCAGTCAATATTACAGATAAGGTTATATTTTCACAGAATGTTCTTTACATTATGCATGGTGATTTTATATGGAAAACCACAATCACAAAAATTACATAGCTGGGTTTTGACAGGCAAGGTCACAAATAGTTATTTCCGTAGATTAAAGTTAAAAAGGTCACTATAAATATACAGGACTCACCTGCTCATGGAATCGATCAAAGGTCATGACAGGTCCAAAGAAGAAGAAGGGGAGGTAGAAATTGTACTTGATCAGATCCATGAAAGTGTAGTTACCATCTTTCTTTTCACAGTTCTCCAAGGCAAAACTCATACAGCGCATAATAGAAAACCCACAACCTCCGTAGAACAAAATGTCTTGCAGATCAAAGGAACCTGTCACAAAGCCTTCCTGCATTACAACAAGAGAGATTATTATCATCAAAATGATAAAGCTACATGTTTTAACATGCTTACATGGGCATCTAAGCCAAAGAGGATATATATATAAGACATCTTCAACTTTAAGCAAGTCTACAGTCTTGTATATTTTCGGCAGCAGTATATTTTCTGATCATTCATTCACCTGCCAGGTGTTAAAGGGCTCCATCTTGATAGATGCCAGGCTTGTAAGTCCAGCCACAAAGCAGAGCCACTTCTTCTTCATAAGAGCCACACTGTAGATGACGATGCAGTGAGACAGAATGACAGAGATATATGTCCATCCCATAGTAATCAGGACAGCTAGAGATCCATACATCATATAGATCAATGATCTGTTCTGTTGGTTAGAAAGAAAAGCATTATTTCTAGTGACAAATTTTCTTTTATGATCTTGTATAAGTAGGTATTGTCAAAGTTGTAGCAGAAGAGACATAATAGTCGGTTAAGTATTAGCTGATGTACTTTAGCACATGCGTTAGTAAATAAAGTAGTGTTTTAAAATCAAATAAGTAGTGATAAGGACTGTTATAAGTGATAAGTTACCTTACATCCGTCTATACCAATCTTCATTGACAGCAGCCAAAACAAGAAAGCATGTAACATTTATTCAAATGTTTAGATTAGATCACAGATGCATTGTTAACATCAAAAAGCGTTTGTTTTAATATCACTCTGTTGAGACAACAAATCATGCCGCAGACACACACATAAACATCACAACAAGCATTAACATGTTCAAATAGCAGTCCATTATCTAGTGCATAAGGTGATATATACCTTTGGTGACAGCATTGAGCAGATCTTGGCAAAGATCACGTGACCGAAGAGGGCAAACAGGATATGGTTACGGAATGTGGTAAACCACATAACCCACTCAAAATCTGACACATCCTAAAGAGAAGAACCCCAGTCAATGAAAGTTAAATACAATTGCATTTAAAAATGTGGATGGACTCAGGTTTTCCTCATTGCCACATGGATATACATAATGCATATTATACTTGCCATTTTTCTGCCAAAATAGTGCCATCCTGGTTTTATATTGTCCCGAAATGCCTTCCTGTTAACATTTTCTGTAAACATATAGGAAAAGACTTTCATTCTCAAAGTAATTATATATTTTCAAATCCATTATTACATTTATTTAATAATTAAATATAATAATAATGATAATAATAGCAATAATAATTTAATCATTTATAGTGTTAAAATTATTATATGCAATTATTACATGTTTTTTCTATTGTGCATCAAAAAAGAAGTCAAAATTTGTTATACATACATTGTTTATTGTCTTTGCTGTCTCAGCCAACAACAAACACTAAATTAACAAGTTTACAAGAAATAAACGGAACAGCTTATAGATTCATAAAGAAACAGGGTGTTGTTGGGTGTACTTTTGCAGTAAGCTTAAATATTAGTAGCATAATGTACATTTTAACAGCCTGCCTATTTAAAAAGTCAAAAGGTGTTAAGGATTTTGAGTCAGTCTGATGCTTATGTTTATGATCCAAAAAGTCAACATAATATTTGGGCTCATATTAAAAACCCCTTCTATAGGGCAAAGTTAAGATATGACAAATTCAATATTCTAAAGGGGATCCTAAAAGCCATAGCTTCTAAACAGATAAAACAGGAATCTGCAAAAAGATCTGTAATATGGCCCCTAACCTAAGTCTAGAGCAAGGCATGACTGGCTTGTTCCAGTAAAAGCACAATCAATAAGGTCAATAAACACTTCAATGTGCTCATAAAAAATACATATTTCATCATTATTGTAAAAAGAAAATAATCCAACGAAAAGAAATCCATTACCACTAGAGGCATCAATGATCCAGGTGGCTGCCCATAGGAGTGCAAGAGAGAGAACAGCAGTATAGCAGTAAAGCTCATACTTGGGAAGGGCTGACTTGATCCCCATGGTTAACCTGATGAACAGCATTGACATTAAAAGTTTGATACAATCAAAATAATAAAAGAACCACTCCAGGAGATGCTTGGAAATATTTAAAAGAAGCCTGGAAATTGCTGTGTTGCTAACCAATGATTGAGTTCTTAACCTTGTTTACTTGAAGAACATACATTCACAATTTCAAATAAAATAATCAACAGCTTTGCTTAACTGTATATGTTTTGTATAATGCTTGTTTTATCATAATTTTGAGTCACCTTAAAGGGACACTCTCTCACTTTTTTGGAAAATATGCTAATTTTCCACTGTTGATGTACAGAACAGTCAAGTTTTAAATAGGAAAAATATGGAAACTCTTTGGTTACTTTTGAGCATGATGGTCTTATATCAGATTCAATGGATGCTAAAAGTGGAAGCGCTAGACCCGGAGATCGGCTGAATGAATTCCAAAACAGTAAAAATCAAATGTTTAACTCTAGGGAGCTGGAAATGAGAATAATTTCAAAAAAAGTGGAGTGTCCCTTAAAGGCCCTCTTGGAAGTTTGTTGAGGCTCCCTGGTAAAAAAACACTGCACTACCGATTGAGCTACAAAAAAACTGCACTTTATATTATACAGATAATTTCAGAGAAAATTCTATTAAATATGTGCCATTTAAAACAAATTTCGTATTAATGTTAAGTTTAGTTTTTTTATTGGTTCCCTTTTAATTCACACTCCCTAACGTCAGGTACATGTCAAACGTTACTTTAACTGATCAAATATCCACCAATCTCTCTCTCATTTTGTACCTTACAACCCGTTCAAATGCTAACTATAATATTATTAATGAAATGTATTTGGGTTTACTTTAACAGTTTAGCTAAGAAAACACAACGTTTACTGTAAGTTACACCATGTAGCAGCTGGCGAAGAAGACGAGGTAAATTTAATCTGAGCATTTGGGAATGCAAATATCTGACCAATCACAGGAGAGTTTTTGTGACGTTACATTAATATTAATGACGTTCAAACTTGCAGGCGCTGTCAAAGATGAGAAACTTACTTATAATATAAAGATAAACAGTGGTTCAAATATATAAAAATGTATAGTAAAGACATAGTTAATATGAAATCTTAAACGATTAATCTCTTGTGAAGGCTATAACAATGACAGCGCATGACAAGTTGTACCTGCAGAACTAGTTTGGAAAACTCAAATTTAACTTATAAAGCAAGGAGTGGTGATCTTTTTAAATGCTTTAAAACTTTGATGTAAAACAGTGTGAAGTTTACCACACTGAGTTTCTATGTTAACCTGGCATTAATTGAGATGACGCTCGTTTCAGGAGACTTGCAGTCTATAATAATCTAAACATTAATAAAAGCGATAAAAATTTCCTAAAGACAATCAAAGCTGTTTTTATATAGGTTCCTAAATTAATTTGAATTTAGTCATCTATTTTCTCACTCATCATTATTCTCTCTGTCTGCACAGTCCAACACATTCTCTGCAAAGTTAAGTAATATAGAATTGATCACCAAAACATGTCATAGAAAGTACAGTAGCTATTCTATTTTTAAACATTATGCGTTAAGACGTACCATGCAGTCTCAGTCTAATCAATCAAAATCCAATTAGAGCAGAAAAACATCACTAAAAAACAAACGAAACAAAAAGCATTCCAACAGACACACAAATCTTATTCTCAGAAGACAAGACAGTCAGTGACTTAAATGGGAGTGCCTGTTTTCACGGCTCCTCAGAAAGAGCGCAGTCAGCTGCGCCTTACAACCTCTTCCTATTTTAGCCTGAGAGCACTTGCTCATGTACAGTGCGGCAGCTGCAGCGCAATGCGATCTCCCCACACATCAAGATGATCTCTCAAGAATAAGAAAAGCAAATATTCCCAAATGGACGGACTTCATTTTTTATTTCATAAAATCACATCATATACGTGTGCCTCGTGCGTTAAAATTTGTTTTTGTGTGTGCTGACAAACTTGCATGCAAATTAAGTCATTTGAAATGTAAATAATGCTGCACTAATATAGACGCCTATATATCCCCTCAAACATCCGTCCGTCTGTTTGTTTACAACCCCGTGTACAGTAAGTAAAATATTTTAAAAGGTATGCACTTTCTTAGTACTAACCTTGTATCTACCCTTTACAGCCGTTCTAATCTGTAGAGACAGATGTCAACCCCTACAAAATTTGAAAAAAAAATTGAAAAGAAAAGGGGGGTGTTGTATGGGCTTCTCCTAATACATCCGTCCCGTTTTCCCAGTGCCGATGGTGCACTGGATAAGAGGCAGCAGTAGCTGGTGTGGATGTTGCGGGAGGGGGTGAAGAGTGTATTTATAATCCGGACGGGAACTGCAGAGGGGTGGCACTCGCACTGTCCGTCAAGGAGGCGCCCAAATTCAAGATACAAAGCTGAATGGTGCAGGTGCATGACATTGCTATAGAATGGCATGTTGTAGAGATAGCTCACTTTTTAATGTGGTCTGTGAGGTAATATAGTGAATGGTCTAGGAAGCAGAATATAGCAAAATGTGTTAAGGGTGTTAGCTGCATTAAATAATAATTTTCATATTTTAATCTGCCATGAATATTTTATGAGCTATAAGATGTTTTTAAAAATAAATAGGGTAAAATGCCATGGAAATATCTCAAACAGTTTAAGGCAATCTTCATGTTCCTTGAATTAAAGTGAGGATATAAAGCAAAGATATCCTGAACAATGCCCCCTTGACATGATGGTAACAGCACTGGTACAAAATGAAGCACATTAGTAGAAAATCAATTAAACAGACTTTGGATGTGTTTCCACGTTCCACGTTAATCAATATGTAACATTAAAAAAAAACTAAAGTCACTACCATTATCTCGAAAGTTCCCAAGGATTTGTAAATCCAGAAAAAAAAAACATTTTAAATAATGCCTTTCTTAATTGTCACCCTTTTAGTGACTAAATATCTGCACTATCCCCAGTTTCTGGTTGTAGCATCTATGAAAACACGAGTGGACCAATGTGGAAGTGGTTGTAATACAGCATCTAACATGTAGCTGTACGTGCCTTCTTTACAATAATGTGATAAAACGTACAGGTAAAAACATTAAGTTTTTACCTTATCCATGAATATGATTATATTCTTAATGGTGAAAACTACATTTCCCATCATTCCACTTTCCTTTTCCTTTGTTTTCATTATTTTGTTATTGTGATATACCTCTAGTGGTCAAGAAACTACACATTGTGCCTTTAATTGTTGATTACAGAACCTCAATTTGACACAAAGTGTGTAATGCTTAAAATGTACCTATTGAAAAAAAACAGAAAATACAAAAAAGACAGTTGATGTGTGCATACCAGTTAATCAAAATACACTATCCCTGCAAGGAGAATTTTTCTTTGTTTTGCTATCTTTCAAATTACCCACAAATATAAAATGACATACCAGATAGTTAATTTTTGTGTGTACTTTATTCAACTTCAAAAAGAAAGAGAAGGCACTCAGTTACCACTAAAAATAAGAAACTGATAATTGTTTTAGAACTCTGAAAGTAAGATGTCAGCAGAATTTTACAAAATGGCAACAATAACCATGAACAGCAGAGGGAGACATGCATTGTAAATTAGCACACAGGGAATGCCCTTAACTTTTCAACATCACTGGTACACCCATTATGATAGTCATAAGTCACACAAATTAGCTTGTGATTGCATTTTGCAATGTAAAGCCCATATTCACTGAATATTAAATGTAAGTGCAATTTTTTTCACAATGTATTTGCATTGACACAAAGACTATCAAACAACAGCAATAAACAATAAGGGGTCATAAGAATTAGTAAATGAATGTGTCCTGTAGTAACTTTGATTCCTCTGACAAAGTAAAAAAAATTCATTTAATTTCTTTTAATTAAAAAAAATCTTGAACATTATTGATTTGACTAAAGGTTCTTGAATTGTATTTCTAACTGGCATTTGTCTCAATATAACAACTCCATAGTCGCCTAAATAGTCATATAATAAAGCTACAATTGTTGAAGTAATCAGTCAACTTTGTGCGGACTCCTGTCATTGGGTGGACTGCGTGTGCACCGTCCATGCTTTTATTTTTAATATAAGGGAGGGGGTTCCCAGAAAATACCTCCTCCTGCTGTTCCTCGGCTCTGACTATCTCGTGAATATCAAACACTCGCAGTCTCCATATTGGAAGCAGAGATCAGAAAACACAGGAAAATATGAAGAGGAGGATTTTGACGATCAGTTAAGCGCACCGATGTCGTGTTTCCTTGAGTTTAAACGCAAGCGTTCAGATATCGCGCGTGTCGTTTATTTAGACCACATTTGGAGGTTTCATGGTCAGCTCGCTAGCGCTGTCTTATATTAGCAACCCAGCCTCCAATTACTTGTTAGCCGTCGCGCGCTTGCAAACGTTGTTTTTGTTATGCGCATCCATACGGGATAAATAATCAGATGTGTGTCCGCGACGCTTATTTTAATGCAACAAAACGTAAAGATTAGTGGTCGGGTGCAGTCCGTTCGCCCACGCTAGCCTGAGCGACAGCAGTCTGCTGGAGATCTGCCATTACCTCGACTAGCTGTTAGCACAATCTGAAACACGGAGACGGCTAGAACTCGCTGGGGAAAGGAGCTAACATTTTGTTTCCATGGACAACACGTCCATAATAACGCAGGTTACGAACCCCAAGGAGGAGGAGATACTCTCGTCAAATGCTGAGAAAGGTGAGAGGTTTTTTGGGGGTTAAAGTTAATCGGCGTAGCGCGTTTTGTTAG
Source organism: Paramisgurnus dabryanus (assembly GCF_030506205.2). Lineage (NCBI taxonomy): Eukaryota > Metazoa > Chordata > Actinopteri > Cypriniformes > Cobitidae > Paramisgurnus > Paramisgurnus dabryanus. Next base: position 24,071,144 of record NC_133342.1, on the reverse strand, counting down.
CCTGAGCTTTGCCCACCATTTTAAACGAGCGGGCTGCGAGTTCGCGTCCGCGTATATGAACTAAAACGAGAAATGGGTTTCTATTCTGACGAACAGAAGTAAGAACGTGGCGTTGTTTGTAAAAAACTAATATGCTTTAACACCACCTTGTGTTTTTTTTTTTTGTTAATGTTGAGTGGGTTATTGTAAACCTTAGCAGTAAGCTGGGAGAGTCTGAAAGTTTGGGCTCCGTCAGTGCTTATGTCACCAGTGATGTGGATGCAGACCAACATAAACAAGCTTTTTCTGTCAGGGCTGTAAACTTGGAAAAGAAGCAGAGTTATATAAAAGGCGCGTTTATTTTTTGCTCAGTTTGGCGTTTTAAGTAATTGTAAGTGATGAAAAGTAGTAGGGCAGTTTGATTTGTTCTGCATTCATTCAGGTCTGCTCCAGCCTATTACTTTGGGCATGTTATGTTACACCCGTAAAGCGGTGATAAGTTTGTATCTGTTCTGTGTATATGGTGAAGATATTCAGGCAGTTTTTCATAGCTGAGGATGTCCGCCTCAGTGACAGCAGGAATTCCTATAGGGCATAAACTTTGACCTCAGGGTGGCCGAGTGGAGCAGCTCCTAAACAGCTGCCCTCTTACGACCGCACAGAATAAAGTTGAACCTTCTATAACGGTACTTATGCTCCTATTGGTCTATTACATAAGATTTTAAATTCTTAAAACCTCACGAATAATGTGTTGATCTCATTCACTGGACCCAGTTTCCATCTACATTGCCATTAATGGTGCTTTACAGGGTGCATCGTATGAAAATGTATTCTAATATATTGCAATAACCAAAATATATAGTACTGTTTTTCTCTAAAAAAAAAAGTCTGTTTCTTGGCTTCATACAGAAAGTTGAAACTCATGCAGTGTTTTTTTAATGAACTATGATAGACCATATAGAGCATCTTTACTGCACAGTACACATTTCACCCAGGATGCAGTGTCTATTATTGGACAGCGTGTAAGTAAATAGTGTCAGTAATAAAACAGGATTGTTAAGGAAGCTGAATCTTTTCCAGGCTTCAGATCTGATAATGTCTGGTATTGTGCCGCAGTGATCTATGTCTCTGGCCTGGTGCCTGACAATCATTTTATTGCATTCTGTCCACAAGTATGTACAATGTCCATGTATTTGGAATTTACGTGCTTTTTGCCGCTTTTTGATGATTATATTGTAGTTTAAACTGTAAACCACAGACAGATGCGTTTATGATCTTTGTAAACACAAGTCTTTGTTTTGTCTGTTAAACTAAGTTGCAGCGTAAAGGTCATGGGTTCGATTCCCGGTGAACACACATACTAATTCCCAGTGTGTACAGTACACACATGCAATGTAAGTCGCTTTGAATAAAAGTGTCTGCCAAATGCATAAAAAGGGCTGTGCTCCCAAATTTAAAAGTTAGGATCATCCATTGAAAATTATAGGAGTACCACAACTTTATCATCCTGAAGGTTAAAGACTTGAAACACCACCGTTTTTCAATATTTTACTATGTTATTATCTCAACTTAGACAAATTAATACATACCTATCTTTTTTTCAGTGCATGCACTTAATCTTTGTACAGAGCAGTGTTTCCCAAAGGATTTTGAGGAGACTGTGGTGGTGATGACGTCACCCGCTTATTAGCATATATGTGACGTCATCATGTTGTGTTTGAGTTTGATCTAGGGTTGGCACCTGAAATATGTTTCACTTCTACTCTTTGATCTGTATTTGATCTGTATTATATATCAAATTATATTTTAAGCCGAATTTAGCTGTTTTAAATGGTGAAATAAAAATGTAAATGGGAATCATGAATATTCTATTTGTGGGGGCCAGTGTTGATTCTGTGGTGGGCCACCACAAATAAATCAATGTATGGGAAACACTGCAGAGTGTCGTGAATGTGCAGCACTTCGACCTCGAGTACAGTAATATTGACGGAAGTTTGAGCGAGAAGCGGAGTAGTCAGGAGTGATGATATTACTGCGCGCCGAGGTCGAAGTGTTGCAAACGAAGTGCTCTTCCACCATACAATATAGTTCTCATTTTTTATCCGCTTAAAAAATGGCCAAGTTTTATTTTGTACCGGCATACTAAATTGTGTAACTACTCATGTAACAGTCTTTAAATAGGGAAAACATGGAAGTGTAAATTCATCCCTGTTTGGAGCCTAAAGAATGATTAAGTGCACACATTGAATAAAGATAGGGATTTATTAATTGGTCTAAGTTAAGGTAAGAACATAGTAAAATATTGAAAAACTGGTGTTTTCTTTTAAATTATTTGCCACACACTTGTGCTTGGCCCATTTTTAAACAAACTCTTATATGCTTTAAACGTGTAGATTCGGGGTGCCCTAAAAAATAATGTTTTAAAAGAATGTACCATTTAATGTTATTTTTAATTATTTTAAATTCAATTTTTTATTTAATTAAAAGTTTTAATTTTTCTGGATTCTGTATTTTTATTTACTTTAATAATTAATTAGATTACATACAACTTTTCAAACAGCATGTTTTATAAACTGAATTCATAAAACATAGTAATTTATCATCTCCAAAAATAAATAAACAAAAGTAAAACATACATTTTATCAAAACATTGCATTTTTATAACAAAACTTTGTTCAAATTGAAAATGAAAGTACAGGTCTTTTGAGAGTTATTATAAAATTATTATTTTGAAAGTAGATTTTACTATACAATAGTAATACATTTCAACTGTCAACTTTATTACGTTGAACAGACTTTTATTTTAATTGGTTGTCAGTGTGTATTTGGTGATCTCATTTCTCAGTGAAACAAGGAAATCTGTGTGATTCTGACAGCAGCTCTGAATATAAATTTCATGTATGTCCTCAGATGCAAAAATGAGCACGAAAGTTAGTCATCCTTGTAAATGAGACGTTCGCTTATTATTTCACAGTATATGCAAATGTTTTGTAAAGAAATTAAATCGACAAACGGTCCCAAATATATTTTGAGGTCGCAACAATTACATTTCGGGAGCATACGAGACCAATATGGTCACAATGTCAAGCCCTGATAAATGTACACTGTATTGTAATGGGTGCGGACTTATGCGGTTCTTATTGTGAAGGGACTTTCTCATCACTACGTGTCACCAAGATCAGTGTTAAATTGTGGCTGTGGATGCGAAGAAAATGATGATGATTTTGAACATGGTTCTGACAGGAGCAGATATTCTGCCCTCACACTTTTTAAAAATAAAAACACATAAAAATCCACCTTGTATAGCCTAATAAGAAGCTACCCTCTTTATCATAACTATTGACAGACCAATGGATGTACTAACATGTCTTTTAGGGTGGAAATCATAATGCCTTATGCAGTGGTTCCTAAACTTCTTACACCAAGTACCACATCAGAAAATATAAAGTTAAATAAAAGTAAAAATAAAACTGTACTGTATTTAAATATATTTTCAGATTAATCACACCCTGTTAATTTGCAAAATTAAAGGAACGGTATGTAGGATTGTGGCCAAAACTGGTACTGCAATCACACAACTGGTGGCCAATACACAACATGACAACATAAACATCAGTTGAGGGCTGCAACTCCACTTTTTAAATGACAATATCCTGGCTAGACCACTGTTGTGAGTGATATAAGTATTTGAAATGAAAATGATTTCTTAATGTCTAGTGACATTTCAGGGCCATTTTATGATTAATTGATATAAATTACTTACATACTGTTCCTTTAAGAATATACTCATTTTTGTTAAACATCATTTACTATATGCCACAAATAAAACCATCAGACTGAAAATATTCAGTTACTTTGTGCATTTAAATGTAAATACATTAATGTGGTGCATTTTCAAAGTAAAAATAAGTCACTAGATTTATGAGGAATTTTATGTTCTTGTAAACAATGTTGTGCTCTTTTAGTAAACTCTTTGGTTGCTCTGAAGAGTCATGTGATCACAGGTGGTGTCCACCAGAATTGACTTTATTTGCCAGCGTCGCATTTTCAGTAATGTACGACATGTTTGAAGATGGGAATATCCGATCTGTCCCCTAACATTTCGGACGCGAATGCATGTATCCGATTCCCATCACATTTATTGTCTTGAAACCGATCTGAGAATATCGGAAATTATCTATGTGCTTTTTTCCTGCTTGCATGTTCTGGTAATCTGATCTGTGCCACATGAGGGGGGAAATCAGAATTGAGTCACTTCAAACATGTAAAGGTGCCCTAAGTCACAAAATGCTTTTCCATAATAATAGGCACTGGCAGGATCTTTCAAATTGTCATATTTACATGCATTGGATTTTTTAGTAAAAATTGAGGTGTGAAGTATTGCACCCATAGTTTCTGAGACTTAAACGTGTAGACTAACTGTAGGGACTACTGTTAGAGTACTAGAGATGGCTAAAGGGGCGGGAGAGGAATGCAGGGCACCCATAGGCCATTTGGTTTATCGCTCCTCCTCATTGGCATCTCCTCCTCTTTCTCCCTCAAACATTCCATGCTTCCGCTCGCCTGTGCCTTTGCGCTCTCTAAAGCTTCAGGAACGAGGGAAAATAGCCTCTGTTCCTTAAAATGGAGCTAAAGTAGGCAGCCAATGAGTGCAAGCACTTGGGTTTAGGAGCCTAAAGGGGACAGGGTGGGGTTTGTAAGTGAGTGGGGTCTAGTTTCAGTTTTTTCTTCTTGTCACTATTTTTAAAGGGCCTTCTCTTGCTGGTGACCTCAGTGTTAATATTTAGAGCTTTTGCCGTGGCACTGGAATGAAGGCAGATTATTATTAGTATGTTATTAGTGAGTGTTTGTGAATGAGGAGAACTGCGAGGCTCTTTGATGTTCCCTGCATAGACAAAGTCTTTAGTAAATTATTATAATCCATACATTTGCATTCTGAGGACATTTTTGTTTGAACGTGTTTACCACTAAGTGTTGTGTTAGAGGACTTGATTCACTACAAAGGTACCATAATTATATATTAGGCATACAAATTTTACTATATCATATTACACCATAGTGGTCAACCGACAATTTTATTTTATTTTTATAGCTGACGCCGATATTAAGAGATGTGTGGCCGATTGGCTTACATGAGGCCGAAATAACTCAAGTATTTTATTTACAAGCTATTTGTACAAATAGCTTTTTTTGCTTTTTTTAAGGAACAATGAATTTAAGGAGCAGAAAGATTTATCGGTCTGTCACTAATAATACTATCATGTGTCATATCATGTCCTATAAATAAAACGCATATTAAAAAAATAATGCTGTATAAGTTTCCAAAATCCTAAACAAAGCTATTTGTTATTAATGATATTAATTTAGCCACCAATAAATCATGCATCCATCTAAATATTTAAAGTTTTAAGCCTTGTTTAATATGTTTTTTTTTTTTTTTATTAGTTTCGCTGTCCAACAGCAGTCTAAAGAAGAAGAGAAATCGCAGCATTTTCAGCTCGTTGTTCTGCTGTCTGAAAAGTTATGAAGCTGAGCCACCCGGCACCCCAAACAACAACAGCAGCCCTCTCCCTCCTCCTGTGGAGGAGAACGGAGATCCACCAAAGGTGAGACAGACCCTTCTCAGATATATGATAGCATATTAACCCATAGACTTTGGTTTCGATTCGATGCCTCTTATTCGATGTGTGTTAACGTGTGTTAAATAGTAGTCATCACAGCACACTATCCTGATCATGTGTGTCTGAATTACTGTCCATCTGTCTTGTGGTTCAGCACCTCATTTCTTCTGTATGTTTGCTCTCTGTCTTCATTTCTCATGACCCAGTGTGACCAGGTTGAGGTCATCCCTATTCCCAGTGTATGTATGACTCCACTCAGTTACCAGTGTTTGTGCTCTTGCATGCCACACGGAGCATCGCTTTGAAGCGCCTCTGTTGGACGGTGATGCACTTTTGGCTGATGCCTCTCAGATGCTTGCATGTATTGCAACATAACACTCCTGTGGTGGCTGGTAGGGGTGGGCGATATGACCAAAATTTTATTTCATGATAGGATTCATTTATATCATGATAACGATATGTATCACGGTAGAGTTTTTAAAATCTTTTAATAAGGTTTTTATGTTAGAATTTTCATAACTCTCACAAAAACTTATATATGCATAAAAAAGAAGATAAAACAAACAAAATTTAAGCTCACTGAAATATAAATAGTCAGTGATGAAAGAATGATTTTCATAATTTTTCTTATTAAAGGTAGAAAAGTGATTTAGTCAAGAGGAGTAAGAGATTTTCACAAAAACATGAGTGACAGACACGAGCAAAATTAGGTAACTTCCCCTTTAAGATCCATGTCCGGATACAATTTACTGTTACACATGCGTTTCTATTTCTATTTCAGCTGTTTACGTTCTCTTAAGCCCTAAATTGTTGTGTTTATGAGGATACTTGTAAACCTTGGAATTTTTATGCATATATGTATTAGCGAAAAATGTTCCCACATTTTTGAAAAGAACCGCCCCTCCACTTAAAAAAAAAAATGCACATGCGCAACACTGTACCTGCTCCAGAGAGGGAATGCCTATTAAACGTGTGCACGAGAGAGAGCATGCACGAGCCTTGTTCTTTTCGCTCTGTTTACAAGTTGCTGTCGGCATGTTTACAGTGTCTGTGTGGTTCGTGACTTGTGCCAGGGCTAGCATCGCTAATCGTAGATTTTAAATGGATTTCTCCAAATAGCATGCAAGACTTTACCTGTCGAGTAGAAACTTCGCTTAAGAAGCCCAACCTGTGCTTTAAGCGCACGCCAGAGTGTGAAATAGTCTCCCAAAAACACTCTGTTCTTGTTTCTTTCTTTATAGGCCTTCTCTTCTTGTCATACAATTCGTAAACACTTTTTCTCTTGCGACCCTCAGACATTTTGAAAAAAACACGGTGAGAACGCGAGCTTCAATGAATGGCTGAAACAGTAGCCCACCACACATATACACCTGAAAGTGTGCATGTGCAGAAAGGAAACCTAGGGACGAGCACATACGACAGCCTTGTGTCAACATATCACCAGAATGATTGACAACTGGGATGACCAATGGTCTTGATGATCCACCCAGAAAAATAAAATCTTCCACTATACCTTTAAGGCAAATAAAGTGGCAAAAGCGTTCATGAGATTAATGAGCAGTTGATGCACAACTTGCGTGCTCATCTCACACAAAAACAGTGTGCGCATATAGCACTGTTATATAGCGCATAACCTCGATAGAGACGATAGTCCAAAATTTCTATCTGTTGACAAATTTCTACCAGTTTATCATATCTACCGGTTTATCACCCACCCCTAGTGACTGGAAACGTTTTCCCAAACTGTTTGGACATTATGGGTTAAGACATTTAGCAACACATGTTGACTCTGCACACCCATTGTTGGGAGCTTACATAATAAGTAAGTACAAATGAAGCAATGTTTTGAAAGTGATCACAGAGCAAGATTGTATGTTTTCAGAACAACAACCTACAAATGGCTCATAGTTAATAAAAGCGTATTTCATTTTAAAATAGGTTAAGCCAACCTTTAATAGATAATGTTTTAGCATGTCAGTTCTGCTGGTATGCCGTTTTTGTGCATCGCTCTGCTCCCCCAAGAAAGTTTTGCCTAACTTGCTGACTTGCCATAACCCCAAAATATTGTTTGTATTGAACAGGAACATACTCCAACTAACGTGCAAGTTTGTCGGTGGACATCTTTGTGCTCATTCAGCAGTTTGGAGCAGAATCTTGACCGCACTCCAGCGGTTCCTCCTAAGCTTGATTCATCCCATTAAAAAGACAGGGATTTAGATTAGATCGACCGTCTCCCTCTATAACACGATTGCCTCTGCTTGTATCGAGACAGTCGTGCAGTGTGGATTAGGCCACTATATGAAGAGAGGAACCTGTTCACCCATAGCTTCTAAATAAAGTGATGAGATTTTACACAGGGTAGCCATGCTGAAGACACCCTCCCCTAACCATACCCATCCTGCAGCTCCGATTAATGTGTGTGAAAAAAAACTTTAATCCCCACACACAGCCGTTATCTTTTCCACTTCCTGTTGGAGAAACTGTGTAGAAGAGCTGGGATGTGTAAATGCATGAGTGTTGTCTATGCGCCACAGGAAACACATTTCCTATGCCTGAAGCTTTTCTTTGAATTTCCTGAGGAAGTGTGCAGATCATTGGGGACTGTGCTGCTCTTACCATCTCTCCTCCCTCTCTGCTTATAAACGGTCTCCCTATTAACATGTCGCGGCCTAATCTCACGTGCCTCATTTCCTACTCATTGCGGTAAACTGTCCTCTGTTTATCAAGTTTAACCTCTTTGTTTTGCATCTCCTCAGCCTCCAGAGAAATACCTCCTGCCTGATGTTAATATCAGTGACTATGGAAAGAAGTGTGTGGTAATAGATTTGGACGAGACGCTGGTGCACAGCTCATTTAAGGTAATTAGTTCATAATTGTAGGTACTGGTCCAGATTCTCTTTTTAATTAAAACGGGAATGGGACCACATATGTTGTTGTTGTTGTTTACTTGAAGATACAATGAAACTGTGACTTCTGTGTGGTGACTCTTATTATATGTGGCCCTGTCTGTGAAATCCAGGCTCAATCTAATGATGAGATTAGAAGCATCAAAGTTTAATTTCTAATTTTAATTGGTCAATAATACAGATATCAATAATAATATCAAATTATTTAGGATGATTTTATGTAGAAAACAGCAAATCACAAAAAATACTTGAGATGGGTTTTCATTATGTTAGAGTGACCATAAGTGCCATTCTTCCCGGACGCGTCCTGGACAGGATTTTGGGTGCCTCTTCTTAAAGTCATATTTGTCGACCACATATGTCATTGAGGTTTATTATTTCAGGTTCTATTTCAGAAAAGCAACAGTTACATTTTAATGTCAGAACAAAACTACGATTGTATGTCTTATGTTTTCAACTGAAATGTGAGAACCTTGATGGTGTGTGCGGTCGACAAATACAACTTCCGGAAGACGCACCCGAAATCCTTGCCAGGACGCGTCCGGGAAGACCGGCACTTATGGTCACCCTACATTATGTGCATGCAGTCAGCGCTTTCACTTTGCATTTTTCTAGTACTCGGCATAATTTAAAGGAACACGCCCAGATTTTGGAAATTTTGCTTATTCACCGTATCCCCCAGAGTTAGATAAGTCCATACATACCTTTCTTATCTCTGTGCGTGCTGTAACTCTGTCTGACGCATGCGCCGCTAGCTTAGCTTAGCACAAAGTCTGGAAGTGAATGGCTCCAGCTAGCAAACTTCTTCCAAAAAGTGACCAAATAACGCAAACATTTTCCTATTTATATGTTGTGATTTCTATAGTCACACCGTGTACAAATAACAAGGTGATATGAGACACAGCCATCTTTTAACAGTATACATACTGGGAACTATATTCTCAGAAGAAGAATTACTGCTACGTGGGCGGAGTGATTTGCTCGCAGTACCCGAGAAGCCCCCTGGTGAGGCGCAGAGAGTTCGGTCAGAGTTGTGCAAATCACTCCGCCCATGTAGCAGTGCTTCTCCTTCTGAGAATATAGTTCCCAGTATGTATACGGTTAAAAGATGGCTGTGTCTCTTATCACCTTGTTATTTGTACACGGTGTGACTATACAAATCACAACACATAAATAGGAAAATGTTCGCGTTATTTTGTCACTTATTGGGAGCAGTTTGCTAGCTGGAGCCATTAACTTCCAGACTTTGTGCTAAGCTAGCGGGGGCTGCGTCAGACAGAGTTACAGCAAGCACGGAGATGATAAAGGTATGTATGGACTTATCTAACTCTGGGGATACGGTGAATAAGCTAAATTCCCAAAATCTGGGTGTGTTCCTTTAACCAGAGAGTTTGTTTTAATTTTACTGCCCTTTATTATAACTTCTATTAGTATTAATATAAAAAATGTGAGATAAAGATTATAAAACTGAGACAGAGTTGTAATTCATTATTAATTTTGTTTTTGCAGCCTATTAGCAATGCTGATTTTATCGTCCCAGTAGAGATAGACGGCACAGTGCATCAGGTAAGAAATAAGATTTTATTGATGGCATCCCAATTCTCGAGATGATAACATTTTATAAAAGTTATCTGGTGTATTTTACAGTTTTTTATATAAATAAAATGTTTAATACATGAGAACTTTATTAGATAATTGATGAAAAACACGGTGGCTGTGTGGCTGTTACCTTGTTCAAGTAATCCAGGATAGGCTGTCTGTCCTGGTTGGCCTATTCATGATTACTTGCACTAGGTGGCAGCTGTATGTCTTCAAGGAGCAGATGTCAATCACGTAGGTTTTGGTATATGTTTCACATTATCTTTACATTTAGATTTAATTTCAAAATTAAAGAGCTATGGTGCAAAAGCTGCTAAACTGCACCTCCGTCAAAAATTTGATAATGATATTAACCAGTGGCATGGCGTCTGGGCATGCAGGGTATGCACGTGCAAATGGGCCCGGGCCAATAGGGGGCCCGGCCCTGGGCCCGCCCCAGCTTTTAATGATAAAATTATTTTTCGATTAAATTTTTATTTGTGGCCGCAATAAATCTATTTTTGTATGCATATCATGTTTAGTGACTTCTTATTTCTCTGTAATGTCTATTTTCTCCATCATTTCTTGTTTGCGTTTATTTTTTTGCACTCTGCAGCTGCCGTAGACTACTACGCCATCATTTTTTTACATGACGCATCGCCGCGCCCAAAAAAAGAAAACACAGTGTGAGAGGTTACTATAGCGGCTATCTACATGAACATTAAGGATGGACAAATATAAACGTAAAAGTGGGGCCTTAAAGAGAAAAGAGAAGGCGGAGAAGTTAGTCACGAGTCAAAAACTACCCAAAACATTTTTTTTTCTTTATTTAAATCTACCTGTTAAAGTAAAAAAATAAAGGAAAAATATTTGACTACCTTATTAAAAGTATGTCGTTAACAGACCTGCGCGCCACAGTTAACAGTGCCAACGGGCAAGGTTGAGGGGGGCTTTGGCTTAAGGGGGCCCGTAAATTTTTTTTGCATATGGGCTGGGACATGGAAATTATGGTTTTGCATCTGAACTCTTCTATTATTGTGTATTAATTATTGTAAATGTAAATTAAGGAATAGTTCACCCAGAAATGCATGCATGTTTGTACTCTCATCTTAGTGTATGACTTTCATTCTTCCCTGGAACAAAATTTACTTTCATTTGTATAATTCTTCCATACACTTTTATTGTGAACATGTCACTTTTTAAATGTAATAGTCCTTTGAAAAACATTATCTCTCTTTCGTAGGTATACGTGCTCAAAAGACCTCACGTGGACGAGTTTCTGCAGAAAATGGGCGAACTGTTTGAATGTGTGCTTTTTACAGCCAGTCTAGCCAAGGTTTGTCTCTCTCACACTTCACATTCGACTCATTTAATGTTAACAAACATGTCAAATGACACAGATTATACCATTGCAGCCAGACAGCATCTCTTAAAGGGTACCCCAACTATAGACACATGTGGCTTAATAGATTAACACTGGGATTTGCTATATTAATGTGAAATTAAAAACGGTACAAAATTTATAGTTTTAAAAAACTTAACAATGAAAGATACATATATACAAATTCAGAAAACATACAAATGATTAAAAAATAAAGATGATCTGAGAGGTAAGAAGGTGGAAGTGTGGAGTAAAATATTCTCACATGAAAAAGTATAGTAGATACCATAGTATTTATTTACTACAGTAAGCTGTAGTAAAATTTCACGACAACCATTATTCGTCATTGAACCAGAATACACTATGCGCAAAAACAATGGCAGCCTCCACAGGTTAAAATGAGTATTACATGTAGGGATTGTTTAAAGGGATAGTTCACCTTAAAATGAAAATTCTGTCATAATATTAATCCTAATGTTGTGTCTAAACCTGTATGAATTTCTTTTTTCTGATGAACACAATAAAATATTTTGAGAAATGATGGTAAACACACAGCAGATAGTGACCATTGACTTCCATTGTAGGAATAAAAATATGGAATTTAATGGGTACCATCAAATGTGTGCTTACAATTATTATCAAAATATTTATAGAATAACATGAGGATGAGTAAATGATGACAGAATTTTCATTTTAAGGTGAACTATCCCTTTAAAGTAATTTAAACGTTGAATGTGTTTCTATCAATGAATTTTAGTAGTAGAAGGCAAATATAAAGTCTTCATAGCCAAGGTACCCTTTAGCCATCACGCTGACTAAAACAGCTCAAACACGATTTGGGGCGTATAGTGTGGTTGTTAATTTCATTCCTGCTCTCCTAATATTTGACCCCCTCTTTGTCTCTGTGGCTTGCGTTTGTTTTAGCTGCTTATGCATGGGTAAGTGTGAACTCTGTGGCTACTGTGACTCTTACAGAATGCGTGCCATGTATCAGTAGCAGCGTCCTGTAGATGCCGCCGCTACCTTCGAAAGCTCACATTGTTTTAGTTTGAAACCTGTATGCTGTGAAGTTTCATTTGTGGTCATATCTGTAGCTGATGTCCCCCATGTGTGTAGTTCTCACACTTGTTGATGACACATTAGCTGTTGGAAATGTATGCAGCCTTTAGTTGCTTTCGTGTCCATTATATCGAGGTTGGCTCATTTGCTTCAATAGCAAACTTATTTTACTCCTTATATCACCGATTATGGTTTTGTAGGTTACAATCCTGTTTGTACATATTTTCATTTGCGTATACATAGAAATAGTGTTTTATTTCTGTAGGCGCTTGCTTTTTTGGCCTTTTATCTATGCATTGAAGATTTCACCGTGACTCTGGATTAAAGCAAACAGTTCAGACAGTGCATGACCTGCCTGATGCTCCTCAGAAATGAATTTATAAGACTAAAGGTCATTTGTCTGTGTGTGCTTCAGTATGCCGACCCAGTGGCTGACCTGCTGGACCAGTGGGGTGTGTTTCGGGCGCGACTCTTCCGGGAATCCTGTGTTTTCCACCGAGGGAACTACGTGAAAGACCTAAGCCGACTCGGGAGAGAGCTCAGGAACGTCATCATTGTGGACAACTCCCCTGCTTCCTACATTTTCCACCCTGAAAATGCTGTAAGTTTTGATTAGCCAGTGTCCTTACTATTAGTACCTTAAAAGTCTCAAGTTTAGTATTAAGAGAGAGGTTCACCCTAAAATGAAATTTCTTCCCAGGTGTGTATGACCTCTTTTTTTTGGGGGGGGGGGTATTTTTTGAGTTATTTTCATTATGCCAGTTCTTGTCTTTGTAATGCTATTGAATAGTTTCCAGTATTTTTAAGCTTACACTTTAAAGGGGAAATTCACAAAAAATAAACTTTGATTTTAATTTACTCGCCCTCAGGCCATCCAAAACGTAGGTGACATTTTCTTTACTGGAACAGTAGATTTTTAGCTGAAATTGTGGTCCTTGGTGATTCTTAAAATGCAAGCCCTTAGGGGCCAGTACTTTAATAGCGCTTTTCCATTGCATAGTACCCCACGGTTTGGTTTGGTTTGGTTTGGGTCAGGTCGGGTCAGCTCACCTCACTTTGGCTTGGTTAGCTTTTCCATCGAGTTTAGTAACACTTCGGAGTGTGAGGGATTATAGGAGTGTCTTTATATTTGCGCTGCCTACTGCTGTGACATCATACAATCGTTGTACATTCCCATACATTCATTTATTTCTCAGTCCGCCCAAAATTAATACATAGCATTTATCACTACCTCTGTCTCACATGACAGTTTATGTACAAACACCCGTGGCGTCAGTCAACGCGCTCCGCTGAGCCTCATTTAAGTTGCATTTAAGCATATATGCGGACATGTGCGTCGTGAATGTGCCCCCACAAACTGCAAGTCTGGAAAACTGGTATGGTGTTCCTGATTCTTAACCTGTGGATGTTTTTCATCGCTAAAAGGGAGTTTGGGAACTTATAGCAGAGCACAGATGACCACTAGCATGAAGGTAAAGCTAATCGTTTACATTATAGCGATGATGCTGGTAGTGAAGATTCTCTCAGACCAATCAGTGATAGGGTTAGGTGTTTTTGCCTCATGTTTTGGTATCAGCTCGGGTTGCTTCAAATCCCAACTGAGCTGGTACTAAAAAAAAAGTTTTGGGTGCTACGTACTGCACCAAGTGGAAAAGCCCCTTAAAAGTAAGCTGACCTGACCCACACCAAACCGTGGGGTACTATGCAATGGAAAAACGCCATAAGAGTCCAAAACAGGCAACTCAAAATTATTCCCCGCAGCTCTTGGTGGTATATAAACGATCGTTCTGTCAGGAAATTATTTATAACCGTATTACTTGTAGACTTTGTGGATCCTGGACTAACTGTGTATGTGTGTTGTGAAGGTTCCAGTGCAGTCGTGGTTTGATGACATGACTGACACCGAGCTACTGGACCTGTTGCCTTTCTTTGAGGGACTGAGCAAAGAGGAGGACGTGTATGGAGTTCTGCAAAACCTAAGGGGCAGGTAGCAGGCTGGACTGTACACCCGATAAAGAGCCAGTGGAGCCCCCCGGTGGAGATCAGAGGAGTAGCTCCTCTACTCCAGCCCGCAGCTACCACCAGTCGTCACGACACCACCTGTGTTCCCTATAGGAAACACACACACAGACTTTTAACATTTATAGGACACTCAAATATTTCTCTTCTGAAAAGTGCTTATGATAAACCAAAAAAAATCAACTTCTTATTTTCCCTTTTTGGAAATGAAAATATTCAAGTCATAACCGTTCTTTGAGGCGTTGCTATGCAGGAAAATCTGTAGGGTTAAAAGACTGTGGGGTTTCCTCTCCAACCCAACAAAGTGCCTTTTTTGAATGTCATTTTTATGGGGAAGATACGATTTTTTTACAAGACATATTTCCAGAGAACCTAAACTTTACAAGAATTATATGCTTTAAAACGGAGGCAGGGCAGGGTCTTTTTTTATAAAAGCACTGTTAAAGAGGCCAGAGGTTTTTAATTATGTAAAGCTGGGTACACGTCTCCATTTTTGTGCTTTTTTTGTTTTGCTTTTTTCCTTTTTGCTTTAGCTTGTGCCATTATATAGAATTATTTTATTATTGATTCTATCTAGACTTGTATATGTTTAGTTTGTTTTCTAAGAGCAAAGGAATGCATTTGCACTTGTTAGGTTACTTTTCTTGTCCGCCTTGGCCTCTCTTGCCAACTCTCTTGCTAACCAGACCAGGAGAAGCAATCGTATAAGATTGTATTGTGCCAATCGTCTTACAATCTGATGCCATTAACCAGCTAAATTACGTTTCGTCTTTAGCAAACAGGCCTGACGTTAGTCAACTAAATTTGACGAGGGAACTTCAATGAATGCGTCATGTTGCGTAGACTAACGTTTGGACATTTTAAAAGATGTTATTATACCAGCTAGAATTTTAGTCGTTACTTTCAAGTTTTTCCGTTTGCTTTTGGTGAAGTAGTGTAGACACTGCATTTGTTGCCCCTTTATTGTATTCTTAAGGGGAGGTGTCTTTTATAGAAGCCAGGATACACAATTGCAAATGTATCCCTTTTATCGTTTTTAATATTTTCTTTCATTGTTTGATTAGTGGATTGTTGAAAATTATTACAGGTCCATCATCTTTTAGACTGATCTTATTTTTAATTGATTTCAACCTGTTTTTAACCATACCCTGTTGCTGCTATCACTGTATATTACACTACAAATAACCTCTCTGTGGGGTACAAACAGTACCAGCCCAGGGACGAGAACTGTCTGTGCAGCTCATGCATAAGAGAGGAGTAGCTCACAACGGACATCTTTTCAGTGCTTTATAAGGATTTGCTTAGAAAAACTGTTTATGGAGATCTGCTGGGACTCTGTGCGCAGTGGAAAGCGGCGTGAGCTGCACAGACTCTTCACCGCAGTGCCTAAGATGAGAGGAGCGGCAGAGGCGTCTCCCGATCTGCAATAACCTCTCTGCCTAGAGTCCGCCACAACATGATTCATCCACTACGAGCTGTCAATCGTTTATCTTCGTCCTCTTTTCTTGGACTTTCATTGTCTACCTCTCTCCGTCTCTCTCAAAGTTGTTCTACGGCAGACAACCGAGAGGGATTTATTCTTATGTATCTGTCAGTATTTGAGATGTTCACCTAGTTATCTTGCACCTGCTGTTTTCTGCTTGTTTGTGTGCTGTACAGCCTCCCCTTCTACGTGGATTTTTAGCTTGGTTTTATTTCAGATTGCTTTGTGAAACACAAACACATTTGAAAATTTCACATTTATTAATTTATCACAGTGACCTTGTTGAAACACTTTGGTTTTGGTCGTCATTGTGTTTATTATGTCTTCACCTTTCAAGTGTAGGTGGCACCATTTTTATTTCACATTTCCTTTTCACTTCAATGTTTAATGCTGACACAGTCAATTGAGATTTTTCCTTGATTGGTATTATTGCAGTTAAGCCATATAGACACTTTACGGTCAGCAGATTCACTCGGGTTTGAAGTCAGGTTGGAGAGGCTGTACAGCGCTAATATATTTCGAGTTGAATTGATTCATGGTTGTATTGTTGCAAGTTTTCTTCCGGACTCTGACATATTAAAGCACCTTTATAAAAACACGACTTATTTTTAGATGTCTCTTTATGTACTTGTTAGATATGGTGGCAAGTTATCTTTCACTGTACGTTATTTACAGAATTATAGATTTAATTTTTGTGCATTTATTTGACACAAAGAAATCAGTCAAACAGTGTGCTTTATCTATGATTTGGGTGAAAGGTTGTAAGTGATAGTACACTCAAAAAAGAAAATTGTGTAAATTTGTTCCAGACCTTGCTAAACACAAAGGAAGATATTTTGAGCAATGTTTGTAACCAAACCACGTCTGAGCACCATTGACTTGCATAATATTTGTTTTGTTTTGTTTTTTTGATTATGAAAGTCAATGGTGCTTCTGTTTTCTGCTTCATTACAAATATCTTTGTGTTCAGCAGAGCAATGAAATGTACACAAGTCTGTAACAAGTTGAGGGTGACTAAATGACACAATTATCATTTTTAAGTGCACTATTACTTTGTTTCTCAATTTTTATATTTCAAGATGGCATGAACGTCACATGCAAGAATTTTAAGAATGCGAAACCGTTGTGTAAATCTAAACTTTTGCAGGAAGAGGTAAACAGTCCTAGATATGGTACAATAAAAATACTTGTATTAGTATAGTTTATTCAATGGTGTGTTAAAAACAGGTTCCTCTGTTTACTTCCCCCACCAGATGGCAATATAAGACAACTTTGAATTACACCAACACAGCTGATTACCATTTACTCCAAGTGTGAATAAAACCTAATCATGGTATAACAGCGGTTATCCCTCTTCCCCAGCAGATGCTTTGGCTGCGTCCAAATAACCACACTTGCGGTCCTGGCCACTTGAGAACGCGTGCACGCAACAGGAAGTAAGTGCGCAAGAGTGTCCCATGTCTTAAAACTGGCAAAGTGCAGTGCCCTTAATGCACACTAAATCAACACTTTCTCGAATATTTAAGTCTAAGCGTATCCCGCCATGCATAATGTTCAGGATGTAAATCATGAACCTTTTGCCCATATCTCGCGAGATGTCGTGGAAACTTTTAATTGTAAAGTTAATAAATAGATTTTACATATTTTGGTAGTAAAACGGAAAGTGTTTCACATTTAGTTGGTGCAAACATGGTTATTTATTTTGTAAAACATCTGTCACTGCTTTTATAACATTAAAACAACATTAAAGATGCAATTTGTATAATCCGTGCCGCTAGAGGGTGCCAGATCAAATCAATAACAATGACGTAGATTAATGACGCTCTGAAGCAGCGTGGACTGATGGGATTTGTTATCTTTAACTCAAACGCTGATGGCCATCAATCAGACGGGAACTTGAAATCATGTTACACATGAGGTAATCAAGTTTTATAAATGTTGTGTTTGATGACATCTTTTTTTTTTCATTATGCAAGGTTTCATGTAATTTTAAAAACACAATTGTTAGTCATAGAGGTTACAGTATTAGTCCAAAACGATGGTTTGTTAGCACAGCACAGAATTAAGTGTTCAGATGAACAAACTTACCATAAAAAAGTGAGTGGCCCGACAGACGCTATTACTTCCGCATTTGTCCACGACACTGTTGTCATGTGGTTTTTACGTCAGTAAAGGTGGTAAGGGTAACGTAGATATTAACGTAATTTACAGGCGACTGCACTGCCCTGTGTCACTGTTTAGGGCAGCAATTTTCTCATAATTTACAAGTAGTTGAAAACATTATAGATATTGTTAGTAATCAGATGGACAAAATATATAACACCGGACTAGTGGTTTTTTGATGTTTTACTGCAAATATCTTACAAATTGTACCTTTAATGGTGTCATTTATTCAGGGACTACTACATAAACAATAAACTTTAATAAAGCTGCATGCACAAAATTAAGAGGGTTTTTTTACAGGTGCAAAGAATTCTGCGTCTGAAAGTTTCAGATAAGTGTAAATAATATTCTTTAAATGTTAATTTATTTGTTAATTTGTTTGTGTTCATTTTATTTAAAGAAAACCTTAAAAATATATTTTAAGTAGCCTAAATAAAAAATGAATACGTTTTGGTGCAAATTGTTGCCACTACCTGAATTGACATTTTAACACTTGCTAAGTGTGTCCCATCAGGTGAATCATTTTTACATGCACGTTTGTGATCTTCACGCCCACTAGAACACTTGGGCAAAATGTAGGAAATACATCACGTAAGTATTCAAGCGGTCAAGTGCAAAGACTGCGAGTGTGGTTATTTGGACGCAGCCTATAATAAAGGTCACATTCTTCCTGATCCCATTTTTGAAACCCTAGTTAGTGTGTAATGTTGCTATAATAGCATAAATAATACCTGTCAAATGATGAAGCTTAAAGTTCAATGGCAGGTGATATGTTTTCTTTAACAGAATTCCCCTTTCAAAGCCTACAGTGAATGGCCGGTTTGGACTACAGCCCTCTACTTCCTGCTTTAATGACGTCAAGTGAAACGGTTTTTGACTAAACCACAAGAAAACGTCAGTCGCCAGCTAAGCTAAGCAGATATCGAATCACAACACACTTAAAAAACTACACAATCCGAACTCGTTACGTATTTCTGAAGGAGGGACTTCATAAAAGCAAGTAAGACATCAACCCGTTTTGAGGAAAACAGCTGTATACAGTTAAGTAAATTGTGTGGAAAATACCGCATTTTTTACACATGAAACATGAACATGTGTTATACTGCGCAGTGTAAACACAATCAAAGCTTCAAAAACACAGAAAGAATGGGACCGAACTGACTTTTTGTTGTGTTTAAAGCGATTGCAAAATTAGTAAATATCACTCAATAAAACATTTTAAAATAACTTATGTTTATTTTCTTTTTTTAAGGTAGTGTACAGTTGGCAGAATCACTTATTAAGATTGAGTATCAAATGTTTTAATAGGTGAATGACAAAGTACTTCATAGTTGTAGTCAACTACAGTAATGTAACTACATAAAAGACAAGGGAAATAAAAACATATGCAGGCTTTACTTAAGAATATGCATTTAAATATTACTGAATAAAAATTGAAATGTCCTAAATTGACCCCCTTTGCTAAAATCCGAATATCAAAAAGCAGTTAAAACCAGTGAAAGTGAATCTTCAGCATGCAAATTTGTAGTGTTAATAGTCTACTTGGCACACAGAAATGTATAGCATAAAATACAAGTAAAAAATTCTAGTAGTTGAATGCAAGACCATCATATTGCAGCTTTGACACAGTTGCAGTATTCCTACGATGTTTAAAAAAAAATTAAATTCACAATATTAAGAGCTGCCTCATTTGTTGCAGACCAGTTAAAAAGACACATTTAACCTCTGTTATACCTGCATTGTTGAACATAGTGATACAAAAGATTCAGTCTGAACTGTGCTAATGTATAATCTATTCAGAATCCACAACCATGATGTGGACAAAAATTCTAGCTGACGACAGGAGATCTCCATTCTGGTTGAACAAAGGCACGTGACGATATCCTGCGGTAAAACAAAAGTCATTTGTAAATCGCTTTGGAATGACTGTAAATGTGTACTGATAAACTCTTAAGCCCTTCCTTTCTAAAGACAGATACTACATTTATATGCTTCATACAGAAGCACTCACCATTTTTTAGGCTGTTGAAGGGAATCGTACACTGCCCAATAAAGTCATTGCCAGAGGTTGAGTCGTGGTCCTCGATCAAAAAGCGCACCAGTGCAAGATCTGGCACACACACTTCAAACTGGAAATGTTCATTCCACATGGGGTTAAACCCTTAAAAGAAGAGATAAGAGGTAAGCTGACATGCATGAGAATATATATATACAGACAGAAGTTTACAAGATGTTATACCATTGTTCGCAATGTATGCAGTTTCTTTCTCATTCGTATCTGCTGGCACACCGTAGATCTGCACTTTAACAAGAGGATCCACAACGGAGGACTCCTTTTCATTTGTTTTGGGTAACTGCTGGCCTGAGATCACCTGATAAACGGAGCATTTATCAGACTTGTTCAATAAATACAAAAATCAAAACATTTGAAATTCAGTAAAAAATATTATATGCAGACTATTTTACACATTTGTCAAGATTGAAGTATTGCAAATCCACTTGCCATCACATGAAGGTTTTTTTGATTTAGCCACGGTCCTCTAGTGAGAGTGATGGGGTCAAACTCGGTTGCTGGGTCTCGGAGGTAAGGAGGCTTCAGAATGTAGCCGCTCTGTCCGTTTTTAAGGAACAGGCCATGATTCAGATCCATCTCTGTGCTGGGGGTTTGAAAGTTGAGGGCCACTACAAGGTAAAAAGAGATTGAATTTAGGTTTAAAGAAAGTTAGTAGTTTAGTTCTGACACCTGTCGAGTTTTATGACTTGCCTATCTGACAGCCTGCATTCCACAGAGGCACAGGATCATAGTTTGAAGAGTCTGCCCTTAGTCCAGATGGATAAATGCGGCTGAGTTTGTCTGTATTATGGCGAATATATTCATTTGCTGTGACAGAGAAAAGACATTATTGTGTACATGCTCACTTTCTCTGAGACAGATCCAAGTTGTTGTGGTGCAGGTGTTTACTTAGGAAAATTGAGTCAAACTGCAATGTTTATGTAGCTAAACTGGTATGGCAGTAGCAACTAGCAAAATCATAATTTGGATTCCCAGATACTGATAACATATATAGCTTGAATGCACTGCAGGTCAAATAAATTTGCATTTGCATTTGATTGATACGTTTAGCTGATGTAACAATAAAGTAATAAATCCATGCAGCTGAGCAGTCCAAACTTATGTCTCATCCCACGCATGTGGTGTGTGACATCATACCGTTCTCCTCTGCCAGTTTTACAGCTTTACTCTCTTTAAAAGAGGCCATCTCATAAAACGACTGCTTTTCCCTGGAATCCTCAAACCCATGGAAAGGAACGCTTTTACAGTAGACGACAAGATCTGACAGCTCCTTTGCCACCTTCATTGACTTTGATTTCTGTTTAAAGGATGTGAGGTCCACATATTATTGCATTGCATGGTTATGTATGCAAGTAAAAAAGAACACAGAAATCAGCTTACATCAGCCTTCTTTTCTTCATCTTCCTCGCCTTCATCATCTTCTTCCTCTGTTACACTCCCTGCATCTTCTGCTTTTTCCTCATCTGAAAATTTGTCCTCAAGTTTGCCCCGACTCTTTGCTTTGACTATAAACCGGCCCTTTAGCTCCTATAAAATATAGACGTCATTACATGATCATAAAATCATTGCACATTCAACTACTTTATATTCAACATCTACAAATTCCAATTATTTTACAAAAGGCATTTGTGAAAACTAGTTTCCAAGTCTGTTGCAAGGTCATGCATTCAATCCCCAGAGAGAATGACTTGAATGAACTGAATGCATTTTTTTTAAATTGCCTTTCCATTAAATTCACGACACAATAAAAAGAGAAGCATAACAAATGTCTTTTATGTAGTTCTTCAGAAGTAAATATAATAGATTAGATATCACTCACAAAAAAAAAAAACTGTACAATTAGGCAGGGTTTCCCGGACAGGGTTCAGATTACTTCAGGACACGGCCTTAGTTATATTAGGACATTTAAGTAGTTTTTACAAATTACTGGTGTTCAATCTTGAGACAAAACAATGGCACTGATCAA
The DNA here is from genome assembly GCF_030506205.2 of Paramisgurnus dabryanus. NCBI lineage: Eukaryota > Metazoa > Chordata > Actinopteri > Cypriniformes > Cobitidae > Paramisgurnus > Paramisgurnus dabryanus. Next base: position 24,048,915 of record NC_133342.1, on the reverse strand, counting down.
TTTTAAGATGTCAGGACTGTCACAAAGGGGGGCATTAGGGGGCAGTGCCCCCAGATGACACAGCGTGCCGCACCTAATCATATGGTCAAACTTAAGACAAAAAAATGATGTGAAAGTGTGCACTTTTAGTATGAGCACTCTCGGACAATGAATGCTCTCTTAAGAAATATTTAACCACAGGAAATGAACAAACTCAAATGATCTAATTAAAATGTTAAAGATCCTTTTTTTAACACATTATAACATTAAACGCAATAACATAAAACATAATAATATGAAACAAAATAGTATTTATAGTAAAACATCCCAAAAATAGCCCATGTAATCCTTTCTTAGACTCGCCTCATTATTTATTCAAATACAACAGCCAATGGCAAGTCTCCAGCAGCATACATTTCAATAAGTTTATAATACTATGACGATAACACTTTTGTGTGCAAAGAAAACAAAATGAACGATTTTATTTAACAATTTGTTCTCTTCCAAGTAATTCAGGGCGTGTTCATGAGCAGACTATGGCACATGCTGTTGACATCACCTGCTGACGTAGTTGCCAATGTTTTTTGTTGTTTACAGCCTTTTTATTTAAGCCATGCAAAAATCGTAAACAGTACTTAAAGGGATAGTTCGGCCAAAAATGATATTAAACCCATGATTTACTCACCCCCAAGCTGTCCGAGTTGCATATGTCCATCGTTTTCAGACAAACACATTTTCGGGTATTTTAGAAAATGTTTTAGATCTTTCAGTTGATTAAATGTAATGTTACGGGGTCCGCCTATAGTCCACCACCTTCAAGTCCAAAAAAAGTGCGTCCATCCTTCACAAATTAAATCCAAACGGCTCCAGGATGATAAACAAAGGTCTTCTGAGGGTAATCCGTACGGGGTTGTTGTAGAAATATCCATATTTAACACTTTATTAACGAAAATAAATACCTTCCGGTAGCGCCGCCATCTTAGACTCCTCTGTATTCAGGAGAGAGTATTAGCGTAGTGTACGCACTTTTCTTAGTGATGTATGACAAATTGGGAGGGCGAGGGCACAGAGCAGCAGCAGAGTAGCCTCCGTAGGCTGGGTAAGCTCTCATCCTGAATACGGACGCGACTAAGATGGCGGCGCTACCGGAAGGTATTTATTTTCGTTAATAAAGTTTTAAATATGGATCTTTCTACAACAACACCGCACGGATTACCCTCAGAAGACCTTTGTTTATCATCCTGGAGCCGTTTGGATTTAATTTGTGAAGGATGGACGCACTTTTTTTGAACTTGAAGGTCGTGGACTATAGGCGGACCCCGTAACATTACATTTAATCAACTGAAAGATCTAAAACATTTTCTAAAATACCCAAAAATGTGTTTGTCTGAAAAACGATGGACATATGCAACTCGGACAGCTTGGGAGTGAGTAAATCATGGGTTTAATATCATTTTTGGCCAAACTATCCCTTTAAACAGCCAAATAAATGTGCAAATTACTTGCAAGCATATTCTGTGTCTGTATGCTGGCAACTACGTCAGCAGCATGCGCCATAGTCTGGTCGTGAACGTGCTCTGAACAACCAAGCAGGAGAACAAATTGTGTACAAGTGTGTTCTCATCGGTTCATAATGTTACTACAACTACTGATGGAACATGGAGCTTTTTTTGTGATGCATTTCATTCTTTTCTGGGGAAGTCTATTGGACAGACAGAAACCTTTCGGTTTTCATCATAAATATCTAAAAACATTTTAAGACAATCGGAGGACTTGGTGGTTTAGAACGACACGGGTGATTTATGATAAAATTGTCATGGGGTGTAATAACCCATTAAGCCCTGTCCAGGAAACTGCCCCTTATTTATAATATATTTATTTATGGTATACCATGGACAACAAGGTGTTTCTTAAAAGGTCACATTCTTTCTGAACGGCCGGTTTGGGCTACATCCCTCTACTTTCTGCTTTAATGACTTCAATAGAAAATTTTGACTAAACTCCGCCCAAAAGAATACGTTAGTCGCCAGCTAAGCTAACGGCATGCTAAGCTGATATCGAATCACAACACACTAAACAAACTACACAATCAGAACTCGTTACATATTTCTAAAGGAGGGACTTCATAGGACAAGGAAGACATCAGCCTGTTTTGAGGACAGTGAAAACAGCGCTATACAGATAAGTAAATTGTGTGAAAAATACTGCGTTTTTTAACACATGAACACATTATTTTGTGCACTGTAAACAAAATCAAAGCTTCAAAAACACGGAAAGAATGGGACTTTTAAGGTATGTTTGCGGTAAATGAAATTAGAGACCAGTGGTGCTATTGTTGACTGTGACAATGACCAAGGCAAGCCACACCTTGACTGAAGGGAATGGAAAACAATGTTATGCAAGACATCATCATCATCACCCATCCCCCATAGGCAAAACAGCACATGAGTCACCATAGTGATTTACTGAAGCTTTCAAAGCAGGTGACCATAAAACAGTGATGGACCAATGATAAACACGATCACATAAATTACCCGCGTCCTAATTGCACATCTGCGCTGTGCAAGTACAGAGTATGTGCTGAAAGCTTCCGTGTTGTTTTCCCAAAGAAATGACATTTGTGACATTTCTCAAAATCAAAACATTTTGAGATACAGCGGTGATTTAAAATAGAGACCAGCTGCATGCATTCCTCACATTCCACACACAAGTCCATCTTGAAAACAATCTCCTGTTCAGACAAGCTAGAAAACATCACTGCCCGATCCACATCTACTGGATTATTCAAACGCCACGATCTTCTCAAAAGCTTTAAACAAATTTTAAGCAAATATTTAACTTGCACTTAGTATCGACACAAAAGCATGGCACACGAAACAACAAAATAGTGTGTGGAACAACAAGGTGCTTTTGTTTTTAAGATTTACTACAAAAATAAATCTCTAGTCGTGCAAGTGCAATCTGTCTATGACATCCAATCTGAAATCTCAATGTAATTTTGAGATGAGGAGCATTAAAGATTGATTTCAGTCATTAACTTGACAGTATACGACCATACTCAAGTCAATATTAAAGATATCAAAGTTATATTTTCACAGAATGTTCCTTACATTATATAGCATGATTTAATGTAGAAACAAAAAAACGACTTTAGCTGGGTTTTTTAAAAATAAGTCTTTATTTATCAAGTATTTCAAAAGCTCTTAAAAAGGCACCATCGATGCGGTTACTAACCTCAGGGGAAGGAAAACATGTTGGCATCTTATCTCCAAGGGGTTTGGTCACCAGAGCGTCACCCAGGATGGAGATCATGTGCTGAGCCATGACCTTCTGCTGCTCCAAACCACAGTGGTTTTCCAAAGACAGTATCACAGGATATGCAGACGTCTAAAAAAAAAAACACCACATTGTTAACAGTCAAGCACATGCTTAAAAGAGGACAAGGTCTTCAAGTCCCAAAACAAATATTAGCCTTCACATATAGTAAATCACAATTAGCAATATACAATCCAACACTGCTATTTTACAATCAACCTTTATACCTTAAAGGCATATTCCTTAACGGCTTGTATCACATCTTTAAAGAAGATCTCTGGGGTGAGAGTGTTTCCATGATAAATGACCGGCTCTCCATCTGATCCATCATAGCAGTCCATCTCCACACAGCGGGAGCCCTTAACAAGTGCTCTGTAGAGAGACATTGCAACATGCACATTAGATCAAATTATGATCCTTGAATGGCTGTTGGGTAGAGTTTTTTTGCAATCAAACTATAAATAGTTAAATAACAGTTTGTATGTGCAACATGATTACTTTATGTAACCCTCAGTGCTGCTGGGTCCTTTAAGCTGGTCCTCCATCAGGTACGTGTTGTGAGAAGAGGAGATGAAGTAATGGTTGAGAGGCTGGTTCATGTCCTGGTAAACGCTTTTATGGGCCTGGTTAAAGATCAGGCCTTCCGGCTGGTGCAGATACATTAGGAAGCCATCCTTTGTCATGAGCTGTTTTGCTTTGGCTGAAAAAAATGCAAATATGTTATTATATAAGTAAAGTTGTATTGGAGTAACCAATAACAAACATAAAACATATACCATCTTCGTCAAGCTCATATTTGTCAATCAGCTGAAGAGCATCGGTCTGAGATGCACTGTCTTTCTGCTCCTTCAACAGGAAGTTCAGCAGGTCAGTGGTGCTCATGAGACTGCCTGTCTTTGCGTATTCTCCATAGATGACATCAATCTCTTCCCTATGCGTCAGGATTTTATAGAAACGCTCAATCTCCTTTCCCTCTATGAATCCAGACTTTGACGTGTCACATTTCTGCGGGAACATTCATGAAGTCATGATATAGCATTACTGCAATTTATCATGCATCACAATATATAAATACTGTACCTCAAAGAGGATCTTGGCGTAGTCATCATCCACCTCAATGTTGATGCTTTGCAGAAAGCTCTTCAGCTCTTTTGGACTCATCTTCTTGTCAAAGTCTTTATCTGATTTTCGCATGCAGCTATAGATCCAGCTATAGAGCTGATGTAAGGACAACATATAAACATCCTAATACCCCTTTAGGTCTAAAAGACTTCAATAATAGCTTAAAGGTGGGCGTTTGTGAAGGATACTGCTCGGTCTTCTTGAGCGGACTGAGATTGTTCATGTTTGATATGACCTTTTCCAGACCATTGATCCACTTCTTGGCCTCATCCTCGGAGTTGGCGATCAGGTCCAGGCTTTTCTGCCGCCCCTTAAACAAGATAGAGAATGCCTGACCCTCCAGTGCATCTCCTGTGTACTTCTTTAAACCTTCAGTCTGTCGGCCTGTTCGTATCGCCTCGATGTCCTCAACAGAGACTGAGTGAGAAATGATATGCAGTATTAAAACTTAAAATAGTAGGGGTTAAAAGTCGTCTGTAGATTGGAAAGGAAACACTGAACTATACTAAAATTGAAAATTCGGTCATCATAAATAGGGTGACTAAATAGAGTTACTTTTTTATCAAATTGTTTTTGATGATAAGCACACAGTACCTATTGACTTCCATTGTAGGAAAAACAAATACTATGGAAGTCAATAGGTAACATCAACTTTTGTGTTCCACAGAATAAAGAAACAACATGAGGGTGAGTAAATGATGACAGAGTTTTTGGGTGGACTGAATTCTTTAACATAAATTTAGTGACTCACTAAACTCAGTGACTCCGAGTTATTTTACATTAGAATATAATTTTCTTAAAGGCGGGGTGCATGATTTTTGAAAATCACTTTGGAAAAGGGAGTCAGGCAGAGAACCAAAACACACTTGTAGCCAATCAGCAGTAAGGGGTGTGTCTACTAACCAACATCGTTGCCTGGGTTGTGTATGTGTGGGGCGGGTCTATCAAAAGAAGGTGCAGATTCTATTAGGGTAGGGGCGTGTTTGTTCACGTGATATCAAATGTCAACATTGGCTTTCAGAGATCATGCCCCCCGCCTTTAACCAGCAACCTATATGTTTTACTTGTCTGGTAAAATCACCTAAATGTTATTAACATGACAAATTAACTTGGAAGCAAAAGTTAGGTTTATGCTGTCCGTTTATATTTAAGATACAGTATCTAAAAGCAAATTCTCTTTGCCAGTTTTTAAACTTGTAGTTAAATGCAGCAATATCACATGTCTGGTTGGTAATATGCATATGGAAATTATATTTAAATTGGTCATGCGTAATAACAAGGGCAAAGGTTTACATGACGCCCCAGGTTGTTCTTTTAGACAGCATTGACCACAACAAGACAATATAACTCTGCACAGTAAAACTAACCACTTAAACAAAACTGCTTCAGCGATGCCTTTTGATAAGCGAACTAAATTTAAAAATCATGGTCAAATCTTTGATCCTAAATTTTAAACTTAAAAGTACAAGCAAAATAAATCCATTATTATGAAAGTTGTGACAACAAACACTTGAACACAAAGGAAAACATAAATATTATGGTTAAAGTAAATATACTGACAATGACTCTACTCTCAGAAGATTGTAGTATTAAAGGGACACTGCACTTTTTTTGAAAATATGCTTATTTTCCAGCACCCCTAGAGTTAAACATTTGGTTTTTACCATTTTGTAATCCATTCAGTCGATCTCTGGGTCTGGCGGTACCACTTTCCACATAGCTTAGCATAATCCATTGAATTTGATTAGACCATTAGCATCACCCTAAAAATACCCAGAGTTTCGATATGCAGCAGCCAAAAATAGTCTCCTTGATTACTTTCAATAGCAGGGGACTATTTTCAGGCACTGCGTAATATCATTGTGCCTCCTGCAGCCATGTTACAGCTAGTGATGGTCGTTTTCGAAGCACTGCTTCATGAGGCTTTGAAACTTTTAGGAATCTTTTTTTTCGAATCAGTGGTTCGGAGCGCGTTTCAAACTGGCCTAAATCACGTGATTTAGCAAACGAGGCTTCATTACGTCATAACTGTTTCTAAACGTTTCGAAAATCCGATGGTTCACCGCTAGGGAGAGTTGATCACAAATGACCAGTGTCTAATATGTTTAGGTGAACTCGGCTCAGTTTAATTATGCAAGTTTATAAAACATTTATACTTCTAACTAATAACACTACCATTTTGTCTACTTTTTGTTTATAGACAGATTTAATGACAAAAATGTTCATAATTAAAAGGGTAGTTAGTTTTAATGATTTGTTTGCCCTAAATAAAACTAAAAACACATAATACACTTTAAATTATGTCTTAATTAAGTTAAATACATTTTTTAACATATTTTAATCAAAATCTTGCTATTATTTTGTAAAAAAAAAAAGTGTAAAATGTTTGGACATTTCTGCTTTTACACTATTTTGACCAGCAGGGGTCGCCAGCGTGTGTGGTGTTTCGAACTGCTTCAAAAAAAAACTGAAAATGTTTTCAAAGCAATTGGTTCAATTGATTCGAAGCTTCGAAAAGCTTCGTTTCTCTCATCACTAGTTACAGCAGCAAAGTCCTTGATTATTATGCCAGAATGAGAGTATAGTTCCTAGCATATCTGCCTAGAAAATCGCAACTTTTAATTTTCTGTAGGTCTTCCCAGCAAGCAAAAACCAAGATGTTGAAATGACGGCTAACTATAGACCCAATATAGACCGGCTATGAGTAACCCACTTCTACCCTAAATAGCCTTGAATTTGGTTACATGACATTTTTGCCAAAATAACTTGAAGATGTATGATATTCCAACATGTAGGCAAAGTCAACAGGTGTTCAAGGTGTTTGCTTTCATTTGTTTTAAACTTATACGTATCGTCTATTCTTGGGCTATGGTAGACGTCTATTAGATTTTCACTGACAGCCCAAATTTAGCCTGGTTTTAGCCCAAACCGCTTGCTGGGTTAGTACACGATGTAACTACAGAAGTGTCAAGTTTTAAATAGGAAAAATTTCAAAACTCTTTGGTTATTTTTTAGCGTGATGCTAATGGTCTAATCAGATTCAATGGATAATGCTAAACTATGCTAAAAGTGGTACCACCAGACACCAGAGATCAGCTGAATGGATTCAAAAACGGTAAAAATCAAGTGTCCCTTTAATACTCAGAAGTATTGCATTAAAAAAAAAAGATAGAAGTGACTAAATCTACCAGATTTCTAATCATGTAAAATTAAACTATGCAAGTGAATTGCATGCAAAAGAATACTGTAAAAATAAAAGCTTATCCTAACAAAATACAATTCAGGTCAAAGCAGGACAGGTGGAATGGCCCAAACGTACAGTATGCAAAGAAAGGATTGCCTTTACCACACCCTTGTGAGCATCGGTCTACTCACATGTTTGTTTGGACTTCAGGGTTTTTTTGGATTCATGCCACAGGGTCTTGCAGTCTTCCTGCAGCTTGAAGTAGCGAATCTTTTTCCACGAGCCTGAACGCACTTTCAAAAGATCACCGCCATTCAATAAGAACTGCAGGTCTGTATCCCCCTCCAAACCTATGGGGAGGAAAAGGAAAAAAATCAACAAGACCGTTCATGTACTCATCCTTTCAAAGCATGCATTATCTTCTTTTCAAAGCCAGATTTGTGGTTCATTTGTGAATACATCACGACATCCTTATTTGTATGAAAGCAGAACAAACAAAAAAATTGTTTTACTTTATTGGCCCAATTGAGGAAGGTATGAGTCCACTTGTACAGAAATATAAAATGTTGCTTAAAACGTTTATAAACACACACACAAACTTCATGATAAATAACTTGAAAACATACTAAGAACACTTAACACCAACTACATTTAGTGTTATTATTAAAATTGCCAGAGCAAAAAATCATTATTTACAAAGGTGTGGTTCGCATTTTGGAGCCATTTAAACAGAAGCATGAATAAACAGGTGTGACTTTCTTGTTCTTTTTAAGACAAAGGTTGAAAACTACTGAGCCATCTACCTAGAAAGCTAAATGCTTTCTATGTAAGGAGCTCAGTAGTTTTTGAGACAGCAATCAATTCTTTCTTGCAAGAATTTGTTCGAGATTAACTGGTAAATGTCTACGTGTGTGTGTGTGTGTGTGTGTGTGTGTGTGTGTGTGTGTGTGTGTGTGTGTGTGTGTGTGTGTGTGTGTGTGTGTGTGTGTGTGTGTGTGTGTGTGTGTGTGTACCAACACGTTACCAAAACTACGAAAGGTGACAAATGACACGTCTACAAGAGATGCGACTATACCACATTTGTCATATTGACTGTCCTACCTAGAAGTTTCATGTTGTCGCGCGCAGCTTCCTCGATCTGCGTGCTGTATAATAGATCTTGGGATTTGGTCCGTACATGTTGTCTTCGTACACACTGCATGGTCCGATTTTTACGCACAGAAATAAAAACAGGCAGCCGACAACATACCCCGACGACTTTGTGTCTCGCACACTACACCATAGCTCGTGTACGGGATATGGGCGTGTAGGCGTGTACTATTCAAAGTTCATTCCTGGAGTAATATTATTTTAGTGAGTGATTGACTCAATAATTGTTTATTCAGTGACTCTGTCTATTTGTTGCTAAACTCCAAACATCATACGAAATGTGTTTATTTAAAATAATTTTACACATGACGATAACTATAAAGAACAAATCGACATTAGACAAACATACGTTACTAGGATACCTGTTGGGATTTTGCAATCGTTTGTGCGCAGGTGCAATGGCGCCCTCTGGTGGTTAACTAAATTAACAGCGACGCGTGTAGTCATACGATCAAACTAGATTTACGGTAAACCAAGATTTGCTGATAGAAAGTGAAAATATACTGTAGTGATGCGTTTTACCATGAATTGCTTAGTATTTTTCAATATTCAATTCCTTAATAATCCGTTTACAACACAAATGGCACTTGAATACCTGGTTGTAGACTTGAAATTAAAAGCTAGACAAATAATCTTATTTTTAAAATGCAGGGTACAGACGACAAACTTATTTGAATATGGACATTTGGAGACAGTTGAGCCACAAATAGCCTGGTTTAAAAATCCACCTGAATGGCCTACTGGAGGTAATTTAGCCATACACAACAAACACTCGGTCTTTAGATCTTTAGGCTTTTAAAGAACCTAATTATGGGTCACAATTAACGTTTTGTTAAGGTGTTTATTCTTTGAATGTGATCTTCAATAAACCTAAACACTGAAGTGAGCTAAGCACTGATTTGTAGAAGTGAGTTAACCCATAATCTAGAGGTTCAGGTGAGGAACTGAAGTAATGAAAGGGATGTTATGTGAGACATTGGACGGAATTTTGCTCCAGGGTATTGGAACCTCCTGTGCCTCATCTTCAATAGAAAGTGAAGTAGGCTATATTGCCTCAAAATTGGAGCACTGTATGAGATGAACAAATACACCCAACAAATGACAATAAAACTGGTAAGGGTGTGGCACCCATATAATATTCTTTCTATTTACACTACACGACCCATTCATGCTCTTTATTCGAGACAAAGAAATAGTTCACTAAAGAGAAATCAGTGCTTGGCAGTTGAAGCATTTTTAAAACATTAATATTAATCTAAATAAAATTTTCTAGTTATATAAGTTAATTAATAGGAAACATGTAAAATATTACAGTATAAAACGTACGTACATGAAATACAACCATCATTTTTTTATATATATTACACATGAGTCACATTAAATAAAAACAGTGTCTGCAAGGCTGGTAAACAAATGTTTGCATGTTTTAAAAAAAAGTTTGTGCGTGTTTACAACGGTCAACCTGAAGTTGCGCGTGGCTGGAACTCAAGAGCGCGTGCGTGCTGAACAGGTCTGAACTTTCACAGCTCTTAAACTTTCACGTTTTGTCGATTAACTTGTGTTATGCGAACAAACATCTGTGAATCACTTTAATTCAACTGCAACACAGTTCCGTTTCATTTTTCATTCAACAATTACCTTGCTTTTCAGCAATGCCGTTGGAATCCATTTCTCGTAAATTCAGCTGTTAGTTATATATCCGTTGTCCACAATATCCAACGTCCTTATTTCCAGCAAAAATAAAAACGTATAACTCACAATCTCTCTTTTCAAGAAAAAATAAACCCACCGCCAAGGTTGGATAAAACCCGAGTTAGCCAAACTTTCCGTCACATGTACGGTTTTACCTGGCACATAGTGCTATCAGCTCAGTAAAAAGTCTCATGATGAGCCACTCCCCACTAGTTAGCTCCTCGCCACCCATCAGTTCAGCATCTTATAAGTGAATGCTATACCTCAAACGACCTATAGGGGCGATGCAAATTCTGCTCAAATCAAATCCAAACTGAGATTGTTTTGCTTTATAATATTATTATAGTGCAGACACGGTTTAAGCATCTTATGATTTCTAGTACTTGCTTAACTGGTGACTAGCTATCAACCTTGATACATTGTATTTAAGGATATTCTGCTCCTTTAGTTCAGTTGGTAGAGCTTTATGCACCACAAAAAGTCTTGGGTTTGATTTCAGAGGACACACATACTGATAAACTGTGTAGCGTGTAATGCAGTGGATAGAAGTATCATAGTTTATTTGTATTACACACATGTGCAAACTTTGTGGGCAGAACTAATTATTTGCAGCTGAAATACTACAGGCTAGGACTAAACATTTATTGGTATCCAAAAACCTAATCCTGACAAGCAGGCATATAGGTAATTTATACAAGACCAACCATTAAAGTTTAAATACTTTTGAAGCATTCAGACAGTCCTACACATATTCTTGATGTTACTGGCCCTTTCCCTAAATATGTGGATTATCAGTTTACATCAGTTTTGAATTCTTTTTGGTTTATCATATTTCCCTGTAGAAATGCTGTGAGTAAAGAGGTTGATGAAACATTGTCTACTTGTCTGGGAATTCCTTATCAGATTGATAACGATCAAGCAACACATCTCACTGGCACAATGAAATGGTTGTAGTCTCACTCAGAAAGCTGTTCATAGCAAGAAAATGCTTGAATTTGAACTTGCCAGTCAAAAGCCTGCCTTGGACCCCAATTTGCATACTATATGTCCTAGTATTGGCATTTTCCTAAATTGTATAATGTTGAAGTATCCTGGATGCTCCATTATTTCCAGATGTGCAGATTCATGCACACACAAATGGCTGATAATACCTGCAACAATATATAAGAAAAATTAATGGAGAAAAGTGGAAATGAAAAAAAAAATATTATGATTTTTTATTGTAAACAATCACAAAGCTGTCTTTGCAATAACGTTCACAATTAGATGTTATTTCTTTTTTACACACTAAAATATACTTTCCTATAACAAAAACAGTATGAGCAGGCAAACTGGGTTGCAGCACAGGTCAGACCATCTGCTAATATCACAAAATATTGTGTCCTTTCTTTCTAGTTTTAAACTAAGCATCAATGCTCAATGATTTTTTCAGGGACTGTCTTCATTCAAGCATTCAATTATTTAGTGATGTTTCTTAGTAACAGAACAATGTATTGTATGTCACTCTCTAGGAAAGTCCCTTTCAATGAATTATATATCTTACAACAGTGTAATGTGAGACCTAAAAAAAAAAAAATCAATGGTGGGATTTTAAAAGTGAAAATGTGTTTATTTTTGCTTTTTTCCCTTTGTCACTGTGACCTAGCAGCTACTCTTCAGTGATCAGCGATCATGTGATTCCTGAAGATACAGATAATCACTTAATCATTTAAAGCATGCATCATGTGATAACTCATTTTTAAGAAAACCAAGATTTTTAAGATAAAATACCTGCACATTGATATGCATTACAATGTTATGTTATAGAAATGTCAGTGGAAAAACATCACAAACAGCTGTGCTGTCCTAGGAGTCCTGGCAGTAATTTTAGGAACTTACTGCAAATGTCTTGTTGTCTTTCATGGTCTGTGTATCATTTTACTGGGCGCCAATACACCAATAACCATGTAGTGGTGAGTGGCTGTTTGCAGTTCTGCCTATCAGCAGTCTCATTCATGGCTTATCCTCAGAGCAATGTCAGCTCTGGGATGAGTGCATTTTAACATTAGCCCAATCTGCCACCTCAGGAAGGACTAATTTTTCCCAAATCCATCACTGTGCTGAAGGGGCCCTGGATAAGCATACAGACATTTCTACATATTGTGCCTCGATTACAGAAGTTTGATAAATGTGTTATCAATCAGATTTCATTAAGACAGAAATGTTCATGCAAATGTAAACTGAAAAGGTCAATCACTCTTTATTGCTTTTCAAGCTTTTCAGCATGTGGCCTGCCTTAGTATCCATCACCTTTGTGGCTTCGCAAAGTAAATTCATTTATGACATAAATAATCTCAAACTTAGAATTTTAATAAATAACAAAAACCTAGAATGTTTACATTCCCTACAAAAAACTGTTTTGTAGTACAAAGTTTTGCTAGTGGTAATCAATATGCCAAAAAACATGGTTACTACCAAACAACCAAGGGATTTATTTTTTAAAACATATTTAAACACAATATTTGACTGTATTTGCAATGGTGATTTGTGAAAAGTCTGATAAGTTTCTGTTTGTGAATTCAAAGGAGCTGAAACTCACAATAGCCTACATGTAACTGATTCTGTGAAACAGAGGGACATTTATGATCTTGTGGGTGAAGGGCATGCATGGTATGCTCACAAATAATCATTCTGTACAAGCTCTTTTCTATCATCCACCACCTTCAAATCCGCCACAATTCGACTATTTCTGAAGTCTACTGTTAATGCTGGTATTTTAACAAATGCTCATGGTTAGCTTACAACTTAGATGGCCTGCTGAGAGATGGGTGCAAGTGTAAAGAGACAGATATGTGATATGATTGTTAGTTATACTAGTAGGGTATTATCAGTGTTAAGAAGAAAATCTGGAGTAGGGAAGATATTAATCATATCATGGGGTCTCTGGGCTCTTTGAGGATTTGGTCCTTAAACGTCAACCTAACATTGCAACAAGAATGTGAACATTCCTGCTGCGCAAGATGCAGTGCCAAGTCAAAGACTCAGAGAAACATGTTCCTTCATGCTACAGCACACATTGCTGTTTGTGTTTAGCTCTGTCCCTTGTTATGACCCTGCTATGACCATTCTGAATAAATAATAGGATGGCATGTTTAAGATTGACAAAACATAAATAAACTCAAAATAAAAAATGTCTTAAAGAACAAGCAAACAAAAAACAAAAACACATAATACAACTTTTAGTAATAATGCCATAAAGGCATGCTGCAAACAACACACAAACTTATTTTATGTTATGGACATTTTCCATGAAGTGAGGTGGAAAATGTGTTTCCCTGTTTCTCTTAAAGAAAGAAATGTGATGCCACTTGATTTGAGCTTTAGAGTGTTATACAGCGCCCCTTAATGATAAAAACAAGTATTTGTTCATTAAATATCCCAGCATTTTAAACTTACCAAGATAATTTATTTTCTATACTTTTTATTAGGGCTGGGTATAGATTAATCTAGATTAATCTCATACAGAATTAAAGGAATTTTTTGCATAATATATGAGTTTGTGATGTGTGTAAATATTATGTATATTTAAACACACACACACACACACACACACACACACATACATATATATACATTTATGAAATGTTTTATTTAAATATAGTTTTTTTATTTATATAGAATTTAGAATATATATATAAAAAAATATATATGTACAAATATAAATGTCTCGTAAATACATACATGAATGTGTGTGTATTTATATATACATAATAATTACACACAGCACAAACTCATAAGTTCTGCAAAAAAAAAAAAAAAACTTTTATTTTGTATGAGATTAATCTATGCCCAGCTCTACTTTTTATATATTCTCACTTCTTTCTAACATTTCCAACACATTTATAATTGCCTAGGTATAAATCTTCAATATTTCATGCTGTAGAGCAGGGGACCCCAAACATTTTCCTGCCAAGGGCCAAAAATCAAACCTGACTGAGGGCCGTGGGCCGAAAGTAAATGTTGCTGTGTTATATTAAAATTAAACTAAAATGTAACCAATTTTCATATTGAAAAAATGAATAAGCAAACATTACTCTGTTTTATGCACAACTAATGCAGTTTTATTGAAGGTAACTTTTGTAAAAAAGAAATAATTTTGCCAGTCATTTTTAAATTTCCTTTCTCTGTATGCCACTGCCTCGACCTCTCCATATAGGCCTAATAGTACCCAAGTTTCGTGATGCATGCTATACACAATCAAATATGCATGCACATTAAAACAATTATTCACTTTAATTTTTTGCATTTAATTTCAATTTCAGTTTAAATTTTGTTTTTAAATTGTTAATATGAACACCAGCGTCGATGACGTTTATCCTTTATCCTTATCTCACGTGGCATGAGGCCAAATTAAAGGTCATTTGCAACTTTGCGGGCTCTAGTTTGGTCATCTATGCTTTAGAGTCCAGACCAGTCCTATATGTTCTTATTTTTTATGTAAACACAAATAATAAACTTCGCTCTGGAATGCTTTATTCTGATTGGTCAGTCGCAAGAGCTATTTTTCCCCCCTACAAATGACAACGCACCATTCAACCGGGTACTGCGAGTCATTCCATGGTCTTTGCCCAGTTATACTTACTCTCTATTATGTCACAAAATATATATACAATTTTTAAGGAGAGTAGCCTATAACTGCAATTACATTCTGGCATACAATATATTAACATGCATATTTGCATTATTTTCAGTAAATATACGGTGATTTATGAACAACGTAAACTTTTTTGAAGGTATATTCTGCCAATTTTAAATAAATTAATAAAAATAAAGATGTAAAATACTACTACGCTAGCCGTACCGTAGAGGGTTAACAGTGGGCGTGACGTTACCAGCGTGAACCGGAAGTACATTGTGTAGCATGGAACGCAATAGATTTCAAGTTCATATTGTCAAAACTTTTCCTCCGATGTCTTGTTGTTTGTACTGATCTACATCAGAAGCGCACTGTGCCATAATGGCACACCGATATCTGCATCTGTCAAGAGGCTGCAGGAATCTTCTCCACGCTCTGCTGCCAAATGTCAGATCAACAAACCGTGTGCAGTCGGTAAATGTGCAGCTCAGTTGTATTTCTCTAATCATGTCTCAGTCATAAACGCATTATCCCTGCCATTAAACACTGTGGGCTTATCATAAACATGCTACTTATAATGTATGCCATCCATTTGTCTTTGTCTTGTGTAGAGTTGTTTTTATATACTGAAGAGGTTGATGGTAAACAAGAGTCGGCCTGTGTGACATTGCGTTGTGTAACGCAAGCAGTTAGCGCTTGTTATGTCACAGTTTATCATATCAGACTTGTTACAACAACAACAATATAAAAAACACAATACTGTTCCTATACAGGCTTAACATGGCATGCGTTAATCTGTCTGTTAATGCTAACCTGATTAAACACTATATTAGTCATTCTTAAGGTTAATTTGCCCTGTTATCCATTATCTATATAAAACAGTAATTATTATTACTGGTATAAAGACCAGTTAGCATTGCATTAATGTTTAAAGCTTCCACTTGAGCTAAAAGTTGCCACTTTTGGTCACTTTCACAATGTAACTTTGTATTTTGTTTATTGATCTGCTGGATATGTTTGTTTTTGAAGGTTACAGGTGTTGGAGAAATTGTCCTAGACAGACGATATTTACTTTCTCAGGTCTTGGGCACATATAGAAGATTAAGTTCTAAACCTCCCAAAGGTGATCTTGCTCAATCCTACTTGAGTCGAGTTATTAAAGGTGCAGTCATTCAGGTCTAATGCTTAATGCATTTCTGATTATATTGAAGGATTTGAAAAATACTTTCCAAATAGTAAGAATGGGGGTCCAAAAAACAGTGAGCCCAAGTCATCCAATGGTGACGTTAAAGGTAATGTCACTTAAAATCTAAATGGTTTGATCTCTAAGAGAACTTTGTTTTGTCCAGTGTAATAGTTTGTCCAGTGTGATTTTACACAGAATCTAATATGGCTTTTTATTTGATTTAATACAGAGGCCAAACCAAGTAATGCTCAGAAGTCCACTAGTGGAGGTGGAGGAGGAGGAGGAAAAAGAGGGGGACGAAAGGATGAATCCACCTGGTACAGTCGTCTTCAAAAGGTTAAACTCTTTGTAGTCATTTTTAACAGTAGTATAGGATAGTAAAATGCATTATGCTCAATATGCTGCTTGATTGGTTACTGCAGTGGTTCTCAAATGTTTTCTGCATGCGGCCCCCCTTGTGTACGGTGCATTCCTTTGTGCCCCCCCAAAGAATTGGACTTAATGACAAAAAACTGTTCTAAAATTTTAAATTTTAATTAAACAAAACATAATAAGTTATACAAAGTAGTGGTGTTTGTTAGTAGCTAGTAGCCTTTTTTTAGGTTTAATTACACAGAATTCATGATAAATGAATGTATTTTATAAAATGTCATAAAACTGGGGCCCCCCTGGCACCATCTCGCCGCCCTGGCCCCCAGTTTGAGAACCATTGGGTTACAGTTATGTTTACATACATATGCACGTGTCATGATATTAACTCCGAGTACTACTTTAATATTTTATGACTAAATTTAAAAAGTAATTTGATAATATTATTAACAATATTATTATATTCGTGCTTATTTATATTAATATAACTCCTAAATAAAGGTTCTTTGTCATTCTCATGCAGGGGGATGTCCCATGGGATGATAAAGAGTTTCGTATGTATTTCTTATGTGCTGCCGCCTTCTGGGCAGCTGTCACGTATTATTTCTTCTTTCGGGACGGTGGAAGAGAAGTTACCTGGAAAGACTTTGTAAATGGTTACCTTGCTAAAGGAGTGGTATGTATATTAATCCACCCGTACATCATAAATTAATAAGCCTATCTAATGTTTATTTTGAACTATGCCATATATTGTATATTTTGTAGGTTGACAGGTTGGAGGTCATAAATAAACGATATGTGAAAGTCATTTTTACCCCTGGTAAAACTCCAGTTGATGGGGTGAGTTTTTGTGTTATCTGTTGTGTTAAGGTTAATTCTACACTGTCATGTTTTTTATGTTGTTATTAGTAACAATGGTGTTGGAACCCAGTTTGTGAATTTTTTTGTAATTTATTGTATTCTATGTAAAATCATCCTAAATAACTTTCTGTGAAAATATAACCTTGATATCTTTAATGCTGATTTAGTAAGGCCATGGCAAATGTTGAAATTAAAGTGAAATCAAACTTTGCTGCTCCTAATCTCCTAAAAGAGTTTTGCAGAAGACAAAGTTACATATAATTCAACACATTAACCAGCATAATTCTCTTTAAGGGACACATTTAATTGGTGCATTGTGACAGAAACGTATGAGTTTCACAGAGTAAACTCCCAAAAATGTTTTTTGTTTTCAAACAGCAATATGTGTGGTTCAACATTGGCAGCGTGGACACATTCGAGCGTAACTTGGAGACTGCTCAGTTAGAGATGGGTATTGAAGGAGAGAATAGACTGCCAGTGGTGTATTCCACAGAAAGTGATGGGTGAGATATTAAGTTAAATTTGCACATTCTTTAAAGGGTACATTTCACAATACTTTTTTTCAGATGTAAAATAAATCTTTGGTGTCCCCAGAGTATGTATGTGAAAGTCTAGCTCAAAATAGCAGATAGATAATTTATTATAGCATGATAAAATTACCACTTTGTAGGTGTGAGCAAAAATGTGCCATTTTTGGATGTTTCCCTTAAAATGCAAATGAGCTGATCTCTGCACTAAATGGCAGTGCCGTAGTTGAATAGTGCAGATTAAGGGGTGGTATTATCCCCTTCTGACATCACAAGGGGAGCCCAATTTAAATTTTTCACATGCTTGCACAGAATGGCTTACCAAAACTAAGTTACTAGGTTGTTCCTTTTCACATTTTCTAGGTTGATTTTGATTTTGGTTCAAGTGTCGATTTCAATTTTGTCCTCCTGTCATTCATAGGTCCTTCCTCCTTAGCATGTTTCCCACCATACTGATTATTGGGTTCCTGCTGTTCATGCTGAGGAGAGGGCCAGCAGGCGCAGGCCGTCCAGGTAGAGGAATGGGTGGTCTCTTCAGTGTCAGTGAGACCACCGCCAAAGTCCTACGTGATGAGATTGATGTCAAGTTCAAAGACGTGGCAGGCTGTGAGGAGGCAAAGTTGGAGATCATGGAGTTTGTCAACTTTCTTAAGAACCCAAAGCAGTACCAGGATTTGGGTGCCAAGATTCCAAAAGTATGACATGACTTCTATACAGCATAACATTGCATTAGCAAGCTTGTTTTGAATGCTAACTTAAAGTTACAGTAAATATAATTTTTCAACATCTTGCTTTTTTAGGGGGCTATTCTGACAGGACCTCCAGGCACAGGAAAGACTTTACTAGCCAAAGCCACTGCAGGCGAGGCAAACGTTCCCTTCATCACAGTCAATGGTTCGGAATTCTTAGAGATGTTTGTGGGAGTTGGGCCAGCCAGGGTAAGTACTTCATCTGTATTATGTTAGCTGTATACCATTCGGATAACTTCAGTTCAATGTTCTAACGTTTTTTTTTGTAGGTTCGGGATCTCTTTGTGCTGGCCCGGAAGAATGCCCCATGCATTCTCTTCATAGATGAGATAGATGCGGTAGGACGAAAGAGAGGAAGAGGCAACTTCGGTGGCCAAAGTGAACAAGAGAACACACTCAACCAGTTACTAGTTGAGATGGATGGTGTGTATCCAACAAACAATAATTTTAGGAGAAAACCGACATGGCACATGGGCTATTATTTACAGTGGATATGATGCTTAAGTCCACTTTTCCTGTCTTGTAGGATTTAACACTGCTACCAATGTTGTGGTGCTAGCAGGCACCAATAGACCAGACATTCTAGATCCGGCTCTCATGAGGCCTGGTCGCTTTGATAGACAGATATACATCGGTAAGTGTTTTTTAATCTGAATCATGTTGCAATCTGACATTGGATTGCATTTTCCAACTAGTTTTAAGAAATATGTTGTTATGTGATGTGTAATAATTGCAGGGCCACCAGATATCAAAGGCAGGGCCTCTATATTCAAAGTACATCTGAGGCCACTAAAGCTGGATGCAGAGTTGGACAAAGAAGCACTGGCAAGGAAAATGGCCGCCCTAACACCTGGTTTTTCTGGTAAGCAATGATTTCTTTATATAATTTTTTTACGCGTTGAATTAGTGGTTTCTAAAATGTGAACTGAATGCTGCTTATTGGCAGGTGCGGACATTGCTAATGTGTGCAATGAAGCTGCGCTTATCGCAGCCCGCCACCTTTCCGACGCCATCAACCCAAAACACTTCGAGCAGGCCATCGAACGAGTAATCGGAGGTAAGTGACATGTCATTTTAGTTTTTTGTTGTCGGAGTGAAGTTGAAATACTCATAAATGCTCGGTATGTCTAGGTCTTGAGAAGAAGACGCAAGTACTTCAACCAGAAGAGAAGAAAACAGTGGCTTACCATGAGGCAGGTCATGCAGTAGCTGGCTGGTTCCTCGAGCACGCTGACCCCCTGCTTAAGGTACACATCTTTATCTATTTTAATACGCATACTTTTGTATCACACCTTGCTCAGCCTTTCAGTGTACTCAGCAATTCATTGGTTATTTCAGGTATCCATCATTCCACGTGGGAAGGGGTTGGGCTACGCTCAGTATTTGCCTAAAGAGCAGTATCTGTACACCAAAGAGCAGCTGTTGGACAGGATGTGTATGACACTTGGTGGGCGTGTCTCAGAGGAGATCTTTTTTGGCCGCATAACCACCGGAGCACAGGACGACCTAAAGAAAGTGACACAGAGTGCCTACGCACAGGTGGGTCACATAATTGTTGTCTAGAACGTAGTAGTCTCAAAAAAATTTTAAAATGTCTTTAAGAATGAATGTCTCTTGAATTTAAGCAAAAATATTCAATCAGGTTTATTTTGCTTACCTGAATGTGCACAATTATACTTTTAGCTGTATTTTCCGATTTCCCTCCTATCCATGACAGACGTATTATCCTCCAGATGATCAGTCTAGAAATTTGTCACTGCTCATTCCCCCTACAGATTGTACAGTTTGGCATGAATGAAAAGGTGGGGCAGGTGTCATTCGACCTGCCACGTCAAGGAGAGATGGTTCTGGAGAAGCCCTACAGCGAGGCAACAGCTCGCCTCATCGACACTGAGGTCAGGGTCCTCATCACAATGGCTTATGAACGCACAAAAGAGTTGCTCACGGAGAAGAAGCCCGATGTGGAGAAGGTACACATTACATACTGAGTTTAAGAACATTTGACCTACTTTTTACTTTTGTCTTAACAAAAAACAAGCTTGTCTTTATGGTAACTTCTCTATCTTCACCACAAGGTGGCACTGCGTCTGTTGGAGAAAGAGGTGCTGGATAAGAACGACATGGTGGAGCTGCTAGGCCGAAGGCCGTTTGCTGAAAAGTCTACTTATGAAGAGTTTGTCGAAGGTACGGGGGGCATGGACGAAGACACCTCACTTCCCGAGGGTTTGAAAGACTGGAACAGGGAGCGGAGCAACGAGAAAGAGGAGACTACGGAGGAACAGGTGGCTCGGCAGATCAGTGGTGGTATGCCCTTCTAAATGGTTTAAAGGGTCTTTTTTACTATGGGCCCTGGAGGGTTTACAGCACTTATTTATGTGATATGAAATTTTTTGTGATGCCCCATTTGGGCAGACACTGAGCAAGTAGCCTGCACTTCAGAGGAGCCCTGATTGGAGGACTCGTTCTCTGTGGTAAGCACTGGACATATATTGTGTACAGTAGGATGTTTATGAAATGTAAACCGTTTAAACAAGTTTATTTGATTAAGTTGATTGTATTTCATTATCGAAGCTTTGAACTGTAAAGGAAAATCTTTAAAAAGATAAAGTGTATTTTATGACGCATCAATGCTTCGCCTAAAATCTATTAAAATCGAAACACGCTTACAGAGATAAAAATGTTTTTGATGTAGTGAAATCAATGGTCAAGACAGCATATAGACAATTTATCTGATTAACTTTTGGTAGAAGGCTTGTTTAGCATCTCCATTCTCTTCCTTTGTGACGTGCAGGTAAATTAGATTCCCAGTTTAAAAAATGTGACATTTCAGAAGGAGTTTGTTTGCAGAGCTGTATGCTTACTGGCTATCTGAAAGACTGCATTGTACTATCACGAATGTTGTTGACTGCGCACAAACATACTTTCTTCTCTCACGCTTGCACTACCATAGCCATCAGCCCTAAGTTTTCATGTTATTCATGGCCTGTTTTTAAACACGTCTTATGTTTGAAAGGTGATGCAGTCATTCTTGATGTGTTTTCCTCTATCGTCCAGATCCTGTATTGCTCATGCAGCTGTTTAGTTGCTGCTATGCGCGTATTACGCAAATCACATTTCTAATGAATGAAGTCATACAGCAATCCAAGAGGATTCAGTAGTTTATTATGTTCATGATGAAGGTGTTTGAACGCTGGTGGTTTCAGTATTTATTCTACGGCACAAAATCTTTAATTGTGACATCTGCAGGCTTTTGGAGTAAATTCAGAACACGTCGATATAATATCTATCGTCCGCACGTGACTTCAGCGAGTTTCGCTTGATAAAACATGTAAATGTGTATTTTGTTTTGTGAAAAAGGCTTTAAAGTGTGCTTAAACCTGAATAAATGCACATGTTGTAAAATTCAGATTCATTCTTTAATTCTTAATACATCAGTACATAGCATGAAACAGGGGTTGGTTTGTTTAGGATATAAACCTAAAATTGCTAGGGGGAGATATAAGCTCAGATGCGAAGCCGCTCAATGCCACCTCTGTGAAAACTAAGATATTGATATGAAGTAAACGTTCTCGGCACATATTAATGCTCATTAAATCGTTTTGAATCCGCTTAATCCCGGCATCAGGCCATTCAGAAATACCTCTTTGTTGACAGAATCCATTAAATGCCATGATGATTTTTTTTAGCAAAGTGCACGAAAGATGAATGACGGTGTGTGAAACGACCTTAGATCACAACTTGTGTCCCGTGTGAGTACTTGGACAGGAATACAACCTGAATGTGGCAGTCAGATGGATCATAGCGCCCCCTAATGTGTGGTTCAGTTTCTTCATTTTTACAATCTGACTTTCATCATTTGCAATGTTCCTAGTTACATCTTTAGGGTTGTGCACACCAAAGCTTTTACGCCTGCGGCCGGCGCATGTTTTCAATTGTTTCCAATAGGGCTGGGTATCGATTCAGATGTTCCAGATCAATTCAATTACGATTCACAAGCTATCAAAATGATTCTCCTTTCGATTCCGATTCTCTGATCGATTTTTATGCTCGATTCTCGATTCGACTCAATGAATATTGATTTAATACAAATACTATATTTAACAGTGAACATAAGTTTACAAGTGGGTAATTAATAAAAATAAATTAAGAGCCACAAACCTGTATATTAAACACTATTTTTTTAGGTACGCTTGGGTACATTAAAACAGAACCCAGAATTTTCAAATGCATACAATTATGCTAAATACAATATAATTTCGATGCAAGATGAAAAATGTATGCTGAAAAAAGTCGCATTCCTTGATCAAACAGGATCAGGTTATTTCATAAAAAAAATCGATTCGTGGCCTTTGAGAATTGATTTTGAATTGAACACGTAAAAAAAATGATTAATCGAAAAATAATTTTTTTTTGCCCAGCCCTAGTTTCCAATGAAAGCTCAGCCTTTTTCAAACAAGCCAGCAGCTAGTGTTTTTTTTTTCGCACTGAAAGCCGGCGCTCTGCGGCTTTTCTGGACTCAGCTCTGAGCGCCGAGAGTTGAAAGAGATTCAACTTTGGGTGAAAAGCTTCGCTCGTCAATGTCAGTTCTCACATGCCCGTCCAATCACAGAGGAGGAGGGGCGGGACAAGTATCACAACAACCAACCGGCTCACAGCTCAAGGATCACAGCTATCAAAACGCTCGGCTGAAGAAAGCTGGCGCTCAGCTGAAAAACAGCTGGCATTCGGCATCCTCAACCGCGTTTAAAAGTTTTGGTGTGCACAACCCCTTAGTGATTTTTTTTTAAGTGAACGTTTTTGCCAAAAAAGCTTGCATGCACTTTGAGGGTTTTGCAGCGAAAGATAGTCAAATTTGTTAAATACCAGTGAAATGACTAGTGTCATTTGTGAAAATATTATTGACTAATAGCTTTATATTGCCATTAAAGTGAAATTACTAAACCTAAACACAGGACCCTGATAAAAAATGCTAATTTACAAGAAAAATGTGGGACGCATCTGAACTCTTCATAGGTAGTTAGAACTTTTTGATAGACCTTTTGAAGTACCTTGAAATGCACAACTTTGTTTTGTGCATTGACATAATTTCCACTTGAATAAGAAATAGGAATGGGAATATTAAGTGGCTCCTCCCCCTTTTAAAACAGCCATTCAAATTAGTTACCTCGTAGCGTGTAATCTGATTAGAAGCCGAGCGATGTCATAAAAAGCATTCATCCGTCTCGTCAGAAGTAAAAAACAAGTTATGCTAACTGCATGTTTTGGAGCGCACTAGTTTATAGATATCATTTAGCCAATATTCATATTAATTTTCAAAAAACTTTCATTTTGATTTCATTACCAAGAGCAGTTAATCATGCTTACTGTTGTCAACTGTTGCTGTAAGCAAATATGAGTAATGTTTTTTTGCAAGAACTGTTGCGGCACCCCCATGGGAATGTGGACCAAAAAATCTATTCATGCGAGCATTCGTGATGACTCTTCGTGATGAGAGTTCAAAAACACGCCACAGCCCACTTCAGTGGCGTAATGTTTGCTGTAGCGCTCCGGTTAAACAGCATGAATCAGCCACCCGCCCGCCGGGGAGGATGTCCACATTTAGAGCAGGCAAACATGATGAGGCTTCCCTCGCTGTCTCCTCTGATTCAGCACTAATGAAAGTCTTCCCCACACTGTGACATCACCTGCATAGATTAACAGCAGTTCACCTAGAGTCAAAGTCATACTGCTAGGTCAACTTGTGCGAGTCAAAAAAGCATTTAAGTCACAATGTTAGGCCCTGTTCCAAATAGTACGATGGATGTGTCCAATTAAGGTTTTAGAAAGGTGAACACAATGACTTTTTTGTTTGGGTTTCCATAAATTTTGTCCACTACATTGTTAACGCAGGCAAGCTACAGAAACGCATATGCAATGCCATCACCGAATATTGATACCTGGTGCTTTGTGTAATACGTTCAGAAGGAACATTGACTGTTATTCATTTTGTAGTTAACCGAAGAAGTCAGGGACACGTGTAAGAACGTGATTGCTTCAAGAAAC
Source organism: Paramisgurnus dabryanus (assembly GCF_030506205.2). Lineage (NCBI taxonomy): Eukaryota > Metazoa > Chordata > Actinopteri > Cypriniformes > Cobitidae > Paramisgurnus > Paramisgurnus dabryanus. The sequence continues at coordinate 24,024,125 of NC_133342.1, read as the reverse complement.
GCAGAGGCAGCTGGCAGTGAAAGTTGCAAACATGACTGGTGAAGGTGAATCATTGGCAACGATCAGAGTCTGGTGTTGCAGGTAGAGCGTGAGATCGAGGGATCCCGCCTACCTAGCGTAGCGTCACTCGGCAGGCCCTGACTCATAGAGCAGTGTAGTAGTGGGTGCGGACTCCCCTGCCAAAACTCACACACACCAACTATACTTACAGCTTCTTACATCATCAGACCCACAGTTACAGTACGACACCATACCACAACACCAGCAAACAAAAATATTACCACCAGGAATGTCGATCTTAGACCAAGCCATTTATAACAGCTTCTCATATTTTTATTCTTCAATGCAGATGTGGAATTTGACTGCAGAACCATTTGGTTTGATTAAAGCAATCGTGTTTGGCGGACAGAATCAGATGGGCTTTTGTGAAATGATGTCTGAGGACAGTAGGAATTTTCTTTGAGAAATGTGAAACACGTGAGAATGTGCAGCGATGATGAAGTCTATCTTACTCATTCCTAGAGTCCCTCCGTGTGTCATCTATAGAGAGAGGAGGCGTGGCAGCAGTAGGATGTGTGATGACACCACCTTATGGGCACCTTTCAGAAATAGCAAACTCACCACACACGCTTACACACGCTGCCCAGGCGAACATGTGGCAAAGCTAAGAATACGTTTTTTAAAGCTGAGAATCATCCATTGGAGTGTTGTGTTCCTTTCTAAGTGTTAACAAGTCCCGATATAGCTGCAGTGATGCCAGTGGGTAGATGAAGGGTTGCTTTTATGATGAGTCCCTGTGCACATCAGCAAGAAAGTTTAGGGGTGAGAAATATGTAACAAATAAACTTAAGATTTGAGTTAAAAATGTGATTTAATTGAGCTTGACAATAGATACATAACCATAAACTTGTAGACCTTTCATTTGGAATAAAAAAAATAAAATAAAAGGCTTGTTTAGGCCCCATTTATTCAGGTGAATTTAAATCTTAATGTAACAACATTGTAGAGAAATGTGTGCTTTAAACTTGGTGGTACCAAGTCTTACAGACACGCACAAACTACGCATCTGTCTAATATACGCAAACATGGGTTGTGGCCAGCTAACAGTTCTCATTGGTCATTGGTCTCTGGAGGTCGCGATGTCTGAACTCCACAAACATCTGGAGACACTATGGTGCATTCTGTTCTGCACTCGTTAACATTCCTGCGTTAGGCGGAATAACCTTTTAAGGTTTTGTTTATCTTTATGTTTTTTGTTTAACTTTATTTTTCCTTATTTACTGTTTGTTAGGAAAGTGTTTCAAATGATTTTTAATTATAGAAAATGTTTTTATTATAACCACAAGAGGGAGTAGAGTGTATCACTGCCACGCAGCACTTTGATGTATAAATTAACATTTTAGATGTAGGCATAATAGAAGGAATCCTGAAGGAATTTTAAAGTAAAACATTGTTTTGGATTATTAATTTCTTTTTTATGATTTAATGAAGACACTGTGAGTTGGGAGTAGCTGCCAAGGCATTGCTATGTGGTTGCATGAGGTTATTTTAGCATGTTAGTATGTGATTTATACACTGTAAGCAATTGCCGTAAATTTACAGCCAATTTTCAACACTAAAATACTGTTTTCATGTTAAACAGTTTAGTACTGTAATTAGCAATGCATTGTGGGCTGCTTAAATTGGAGCAACAAGACAGAGGCCCTCAACAGTAAGTTGATGTTTTAAATTACAGGACAATACAGTATTTTCTCGAAAATGCATGTTGACTGGGGAATTTGGAGCACGGTCAGAAGCAATATTAGTTTTATAAATTGAGGCTAGCCTTTTGCTTTTGGTCAATTTTCTTTAAAAAAATACAGAAGTAATTTGTCATTAACCCCTGGATGGAATTTCGGGAACCATTATTTGGATTGGAGATTTTCCAGAAGAGGACGTACAATTGAGATGACGTGCTGCACATTCTCAAGTGTTCTTCATCAAATTCATCGGGTCTTGCATCTACAAATGAAACGGTAATTCAAATCTTATTCATATTGCCAAAAATGCTTGATATCAACTGATAGAAGCTTCTCTTGCTAGGGATTTAAACATGTCATTGAACAGTGAGGCTTAGATTTGAATAGCCAAAACAATATTACTTTTGAGTGGTATTTTGTTTAATTTTGGTATAAAGTTAGCCGTAGGCTACTTCTGAATTTGAGAAACAACACTTATTAAAAAATTTTCTTTAACCAAACCATAGGATTATTTGAACATCGACTATCCAAGATGGTTTTGGTGAGTTTTATTTTGTTTGTGTCGACTTTAAATGAAAAGTGTTTTACAAACAGTTAACAAGAAAATAAAGCTAATTGTAGTTTGGTTAAAGTTGAATAGTCAAGGCTTTGCATTTTTCTTTTTAAACGCCAAATTGGTGTGAAAATATTGTCTTTCTGGACTCTTTGTGAATGCAATGTGTGTACTAGTTTGTGGGAGTACTACTACATATGGAAAAAGAGAGGTGTAAATATTTTTTTGGCTCAAAGGAAGCTGCATGTAAGCTACGTGTGACAACATGGAGTTAAAAAAATAAATTGTTACCCTTTAAATTTTGAATGTCAAATCTATTTAGAAGTTTGATTGTAGGTACCTCGTTCACGTCTTGGTTACATTCCACCTAGTGTTTACTAATTATTGTCCTTTTTATAAATTTTCTTCTTAAAAATCTTATTATGGTAAGGATAATGTATTTGTTCCCTTCAGGTATCTGCCACTGCAGCTGACGTTGAGACAACTCTCAGTCTTCCTGCAAGTCCTCGCCTGATACCTGGTAATATACATTTAATTTAGAATCATTGATAGACACATTGTATATTTTATCCATTCATCTTGAGTTTACAAATGTTTACACAAGGTAACAAGTATTTCCATGTTGTTAAGTTTCAAGTGCAACAAGGCAAGTCACAATTAAGGGTTGGATGATCACCTTTAAGGGCTCTGAGGGCATCACACCAACATTTGCAATTGGACTTGCTGCTATGTTTGCAACCTACTACATTTTCAGCCTTCAGTATCAAGATGAGACAGCCTGCCCTCTGGAATTCATTCAGAGGTAAACCCCTTCAATCCCTGCCATCATTATATAGATATATACAATTAAATTAATGTGTTTGTATTTTATGCATAAAATGGAATTAGTACTGTACATTTCAAGCCTCAACACCTACACACACACACACACACACACACACACACACACACACACACACACACACACACACACACACACACACACACACACACACACACACACACACAGGGTATAGATGGTTTCATCGGACGCACGTGATACACGTCTGGATCCGAACCTTACTTCCGGTTTCGTTTTTTTAATGGTCTGACTGGTTGCTAAACTGATCTCTTGAACAAATGCCTCGTCGAAAATAACAAATGTTTTGGTTTCCTAGGTAATCTATGTGTTGTTTTGTTTGCTTGTTATATAAATAAACTATGTTTAAAGAATTTGTTGTTATTTATTATTAGCGGAGTTTACCGGAAGTTACGTGCGGACCGCGACAGCGGCTTGTTTATGTTGTTACCGCTGAAACGGTCTATAGACTTTATTATAATTCCATTTGATGTCATTAAAGGAATAGTCTACCCTTTTGCCATATTAAACTATGTTATTACCTCAACCTAGACGAATTAATACATACCTATCTTTTTTCAATGCGTGCACTGTACAGCGTGTTGTGAATGTGTTAGCATTTAGCCTAGCCCCATTCATTCCTATGGTACCAAAAAAAAGTTTTATTTTTTTTGAATAATGCTGCAGAGAGAAACAGCGGCTACTAAAGTGATGATCGTCTCTTCTGGATCCACAAGAACTAAGATGTAAAAACACAAACCTACCTCACAGGACAATTTTAAGAGGTAACCTGCAAGTCTAGCTTGCAGTGGCACATGTGCCTATACGGTTTCATCCTAAATGTTTTTTATGCTTATTATTGATACATCCTGACAAAATGTTCTACTGTACTATAATAGTTTCAAAATGGCCTTAGGTATGTTTTCAAAAAGTAAACTATAGGTTATGCCCTTCACATTTGGTTAGGATTAGGGGCAGTCTCTGACGAGCAATTTAAGAACGTACGTTTATTGCCATAGTCTAAAGCAAGAAACTACTGTTTCTGTTTACTACTAGAAAGCTTTTTCAACATTGTCCAACAGGATTTATTTTCTTTCCTTTTTTGTATTCATGTTGACATTGACATTTCTCTTTGAAATAAAGGTGTTTGATTTGGAAGTTTTTGTTGCTTATTTTGCATAATATTCACAATAATGCATATCTTAAGCAGTTGTCTTTAGCCCTGGGAATTCATTGGGCAAGTTCATGGGAGAATGATATTTTAAATATCAATGAAGAATTTTTAGAGACTAAATTTATGTTATTTAAAAAATGCTGCATATTTCTGTGATTATTTGGAAATTACAATAATATTGTTTAGGTTGTTACTTTAAACCTAAACAATATTATTTTAGTTTCTAAATAAATCACAGAAAAATGCATTTATTTTTTACTTTATTAGACTGTGAAATTATTTAACAGTGTGACTACAGAAGTATTCTGTATTTCTGGTTTACAGACTACTACCGTAAATTAATTTTACATATGAATACTGTAAAAATAACGGTATACTGCTGGCGTCTCTGCTGCCAGCTCTTTACTGTAAATTATATAAATACAGAACAATACAGTTTTTCTGGTTTACAGACTACTACCGTAAAGTCATTTTACGTATAAATACCGTAAAAATAACAGTATACTGCTGGCGTCTCTGCTGCCAGCTCTTTACTGTTATTTTACAGGGAAATTTTTTACAGTGTAGGGTGTTGGAGATTTAGGTCATTTTTCTTACTGACCCCCTCAAAGTCCTCAACCCCACCCGAGCACATTTGGGGTGAATTCGATAATAAACTGTACTTGAGTTCCAGAAGGCATGAGATAACATTACTGATTAATTTTTGAGAAAATATATTAAAGCTATGCCAGAGATGTGCTGATGTAATTGCTTCAAAAGATGGATATACCAAATACTAAAGTTAAAAGTACAAATACGCAGCGTTTTTGTCAAATCAACACATATTTTCATGTTACTTTACTTTACAAATTAAGTTAAAGAATTTTAAAGGTTATGTCAAATTTTCACAAGCAAAACTTAAAATAGTAGGTTAAAACAGTACGACTCACTTCATCTGATATTTGTTGTGCTCCATCGTTATGAAATTAAATCATTTTGGAGGCAAGAATATTTTCATATTTTAATAATTTTGGCCACCACTGTATACTTTGTAAAAAAATCTTGCTCGTGTCATTTTATCCAAAAGTGTTTTGTGAGGTTTCACCCTGAGATTTGAAAGAATATTGAAGGAGTTCACATCTATTCTGGACTCTAATTAACTGAACTTAAGGTTTTTAAGATCATGAAAAACATTATACTAAAGTGATCCTAAACTTTTGAAGTTGTCACTGGGGTGGTATCTTTACAAAAAGTTAACTTTTGTACCTAAAGGTACGTTTTGGTACCTTAGAGGTATACCTTAAATACACAAATAGAAAATATTAGGAACGTTTAAAAAGGTACCGTCCCAGTAACAAAAAGGTACAGCTTTTGTACCCTTTTTCTGAGAGTTTAGGGAGAGAAAGAGAGATTTGCTATAGAATACTTTAAAATTGGGATAAAAAGCACAATCCAAGATAAACCATTTTAATAGAATGAACGCATACTCAATTTTTACAATATCCTTTCATTTTATTTCTTCAGCACCTTACATCGAATATTTAATATATTGCCCAGCCCTAGGCTCTTTACTGGCTGTTGTCAAAGACCCAACAAGTCCTAAATTATAAACTTGGTCATGTAACTTACGGCTTTTTAACCCTGAGGCACGAAAACGAATTCTGCGGCTTGTTAAGATGTGTGCTGTTATATTTTTTTAAAGGTTTGAACAACATAAATCAATTATGAGCAATTGTAATATTGGTGATAAACAGATAAAACTCCATTGTAAATATGCCTGATTATACCAGCTTTCTAGGTACATTTGTCCCAGAAGTGTCTCACATATATCCCCAATCTGTCTTTTTCTAGTCTGAGTGTGTTTGTATGTCGCACGAATAAGTCACTGCGTGTGTTTACACGTGTGATGAACACAGAGATAGCCGTGACAATTATATTGACCCTTCGACTCTTCCTCCCCTGGAGAATAATCCACCTCGCAGTTAACCAGCCTGCACAACAGGTGCTGATGGATTGATGGCTGGAGAGATGAATGAGTGCTGGAAGAAAGAGAGCGAGCGTAAGAGCAACTTGGATTTCTCCAGAGAAAGATTTGGTACACGTTACTGAGGGAACCACCAAAGAGTGAGCGAGGGAGAGCGAGAGAGAGAATAGTGACTCAGTGAGAAGGATAGTAAAAAAAGTGAGAGGGAGGGATGAAGAGGTGGAAGGTATAATTACAGAGAGAGGAAGAGAGAGAGGACAAACAGAAGAGAGAAGCCAGAGAGCGAGAGGGTGCAGGAGAAAGAGTCAGAGAATTGTCTAACCCTGCCCACTTTCCACTAAACCATTCAACTCCGGTACAGTGAGCTCTGCAACGTCAGGTTCCTCCAGAGCCCCGCTGCACAAATCACCGCAGCCCGGAGAAGGACCAGGACACAGGACCTAAAGAAGATCTACACCTGCAGTGGACCTGCAATCTCTCTCTTTAACTTTATCAACATGACTGCTCCCTTCAGATAAGGATTATTTTTGGACTGGCCCCCATCGATCTGACAAATAAGTCTGTGATCTGCTGGCAGCCGAACGTGTTCGAGGCGACGTCTGATTGATCGCGTGAAGCCGAAGTAGAGGTGCGAGTTCGCCGTCTCTCAGGATGTCCTCGTTCACTCTCGTGACGGGGGTGCTGCTGCTGTCCGGCTGCCTATCGGGTGGCTGCTCACCCACGCCCGCCGAGACCCTTGTACACGGTCTGGGGCAGCAGCAGGCAGCTGACTCTCAGGGAGCACACGATCCCACGACCCTCTGCCCGTCTTGCGCTCTTGCACAGAGACAGAAAGACTCGGAGGAGGAGAGCAGCATGGTCGAGGCGGTCAAGAGGCACATCCTCGGCATGCTGCATCTGAACTCCCGGCCAAACGTCACGCACCCGGTGCCCCGAGCCGCGCTGCTCAACGCCATCCGAAAGCTGCACGTGGGGCGGGTGGGTGAAGATGGCACGGTGGAGATGGAGGACGATGGAATGGGGCTCGGAGAGCACAGGGAGCAAACCGAAGAGCAACCCTTTGAGATCATCACCTTTGCAGAACCAGGTGAGTGTTTATTTATTAGTGTGGGGTCATTAATAGCTGTTTGATGTAATGACTTCTCACCTGTTGAGTGAGACAGCAGGGAACAGTAAAGTGCAAAGACCTACAAGCATTTATTAATATGCATGTGAACAGAACAGTCATTACATCTTGACACTTATTCATAAGTGCTTGCATTATGCATAATATGAATTTTCATGCCCGTTTCCTTTCAAAACAGTATTGTTTCAACTGTTTAAGCAATTTCACTTTTAGGATTGCAGTATATATATGATGTACAGTGGATGTCACCTTAAATGGCTCAGCTCAGACTGCTGTTTCTTATGAGTGCTTTTAAAAAGCACTCAGATAGGTGTTAGCGGAGGTCTGAGGAGAGCAGCACATGCTCGGCAGCTGTGAAGTATTAACACTCTGACTGCGCACTGCTGCGCTACTGATATGAGATGAGGAAATCGTGCCCCTATTAACAGCTATTGAACGTGGCCACTTAAACGCCGAGTAATGTGGAACAGAGGCTGTAATTTAGTGTCAAGATGAATTCAAAACAGCAGTGCTTTAGACTTCTAACACACTTTATTAAAACTTTACACGGGGTGTGCTTCCAAATGATGCCTAATGGTCACGTAAACCTGCATATTTGGAGGTCTCGTCATGCAGACTGCATGTTTGCTTTAATGTAAAGCTGTTTGAAATATGTGTCTGCATAGGCGATGATTTGCTGTTTGTGTAGTTTTTGTAGTGGTTTACAGAAAACTATAATCATACAGTGTTGCTTTATGAATACTTTCTTGGAACCAGTAGTAATAAACATTACATGCTGGTGGGTTCAAAGGGCTAAATCTTGGCTGGGAGGATTCACAAGTGCATTCCAATTTTAATTGGTTCCTCATGACTTATTTATAACAATGTCACTGATCCACAAATCAGGATTATATTGCTGTAAAAAAAGCATTTGTTTGAATGGGGTACAGTGTGACGTGGTAAGGATGTGAATGCTTTCTAATCCCACAGCAATATATTCCTCCGTTTATATAGTAGTGTTTCTAAAGATATCACATCTGAACTATCTTTAGAACTGCATTGATGTTGATTGGCGGCCGGTCACGTGTGATTCCTACACGGGGATTGACCACCAGAAGTCCCGCTGTGTTTCACACATGCTTCATGGGATGATTTCTGGGGTTCGGTAATTGCAGTTGTCAAGAAAAAAAACACAGAAAACATGTGACAGCAGAGTCTCTTACATAAATGTGCACAATACCCCGATGCTATTAATAGATCTTTTGAATGAACTTTAGATTTAAAAAAGCCCTTTATGAGTTTGCAGGGGTGTTAATGATGCACTGGGGCTGTTGGGGTGGTTTGATCCCATAGAAAACCCACAGGGCAGTTTGCTGGCCATAATTGCTCCATTCATCAAAATATGGGGCCCAGTAATTACTCTGGGCTGCTCTGTTGGTGTGTGGAATGGTCGGGGTTTCTTTGAAAGTATCTGGATGAGTTGGTTAGAGAGAGGGGAAGAAAGATGCATCAAAAGTTCAAAATGAAAAAACAAAAATTAATGACATCCCAGTGCCAGTTCTGGTCTTCTCGGAGATGTTTGATTTACAGCTGTTGTGATGTTCCCGCTCACAGAGACCTCCAAACTTTCATGATGTCTGGAGGTATAGGAGCGCTTTTAGTGGTTGACAAAGAGGAAGAATTCAGGTCAATCGTAGCAGATCATGGGCATTTGATCTGGGGCACAGACAGTTTTGCTGATCTTTTTATGGTGGGTGTGGATTGTTGCCTCTCTGTTTAGCTTTCTGAAACTGCTTAAAACTTATAAATTACTGCAGGTTCTCCTTTAAGGTCAACTCAGGGCGCACTCACAAAATCCAAACCGCACCCGAGGGCAAAGCCTGGTTTATTTGACTAGTGTGATCACTCCGGATCAATAATAGATTATAAGCAGTGTGTTATTTCTTTGTTTATTTCACATTGGGGTAATAAGCACAAGAAAACCTCTAATTAAAGGGATACTTCACCGATTTAGCATTCAGCTTTGTATCTGTAGAAACCCGGCAGTATTACTGAATGACCATGTTTCCCTCCATCATTTCCCTCTGAGAGGAGAGATATCTGCATTTTGGTTCTGCAAAAATGTCCTCCGATGATGTAATATGACGATTTTTGCATCATCGGAGGACTTTTTTGCAGAACCAAAATGCAGATATCTCTCCTCTCAGGGGGAAATGAGGGAGGGAAACATGGTCATTCAGTAATACTGCCGGGTTTCTACAGATACAAAGCTGAATGCTAAATCGGTGAAGTATCCCTTTAAGGGCTGTTTATCTATCTATACCAATTTCTGTATTTCCACCACTAGAGTTTCCTGTGCCCTGGAGCCCTGACCTTATTGGCACAATTTCTAATCCCACCCATAAGAATTTGTTTTGTCTTCTGACCCCTGTGTCAACCTTGCCTCGTGACAATTCGTACCTGAAGTTTCATTTTTAAGGCGCAGATAAGTGATAGCTTTGCGTATTGTAAAACAGACAAAGAGCAGGAGTGTATTATCGGTTATCGCAATATAACGCTTGATTATGTGTCGAATATCTTTTATGCTGAGCTCATCAGATAATTTGTTCTCTATTGTTACAGTGTGTAGATGCATTGATATCAATTTTACATCCTGCTACAACAAAGACCTGTTTATGTGGACGCTTTTTTTATATAATAAAGCATTTTACCTTTAGTCTATTACCGAAATGGTGAATTATCATTGGTTTGTGAATTCTTGTCCTTATTCAAAAAGACGAAAAGACAAAGTCAGCTACAGTGAACTCGAAAAGAATGGTTTCCTTTTAATATAGAAAAAATAATGCTTTTACACACTGTCAGAAAAAGGTTTAAAAAATAGGCCCTAGCTGTCACTGGGGCAGTACACCTTTTTAAGAAGATATCTATACATTTGGTAGCAGTATGTACTTTTGAGCTACTAATATGAACTCTTTAGGTGCAGAGAGCATTCAATACAAATAGAAACAGAAACGCCCAATCATGGTTTAAAGAATTCAATTTAAAGTATTTTAATGGCAAATTGCAGTGCAGTGCAGTGCAGTGCAGTGCAGAGGGCAGAATAAAAAAATTTGTTGTACTTTCAGAATTAATCTATAGGATTTTTTGTAATGGTAACACTTTACAATAAGTTTGTATTTGTTAAATATATAGTTAATGCATTAACTAACAAAAACACGAACTAACAATTAACAATATATCTACAGCATTTATTAATCTTAGTTTATGTTAATTTTGGCATTTACTTATACACACTCTAAAAATGTCTGGGTTATTTTGGACAGAACACGTGATGGGTTAAAAATGACCCAGTGCTGGGTTAAAAATGACCCAGTGCTGGGTTAAAAATCACCCAGTGCTGGGTTAAAAGTTACCCAGTGCTGGGTAAAAAATGACCAAATGTTGGGTTGTTGTTATGCAACCATGGGGTATAATAACCCAGCAGTTGGGTTAAAATAACCCAGCATTGGGTCATTTTTTAACCCAGCATGTGTTAAAGCATGTGTTAAATATGCAATATTTACCCATTATGGGTCAAAAATAACCCAGCCATTTTTAGAGTGCATTTAATCAAACGTTATAACTGTTAACATTGGCTAATGCACAATGAACTAACATTAATAACTGTATTGACATTAACTAACCTTAACAAGAATTAAAAAATGCTGCAAACTATATTGTTCATGTAAGTTAATGCATTTCCTAATGTGTCCTTATACAACCCTATTGTAAAGTGTTACCACTGAAGCTGTGAGCAATTTGTGAGAAAGTAACTAATGCTAAGTAACTAACTAACACTACCTACAGTAAGATGTTATATAGCTCATATAGCGGCACATATAAGCACACAGATGCCATGCATCATTTTTTTCTCTCTTATTTTAGATATTGACTTTTTTCTGGAAAGAAAGAAAGACAGAAAGAAAAGTAACAAAAAGCACATACTTAATATAACATTATTAATTAGTATTCATTTATCTACTAATATGTCATTTTTATTTAATAATGTATAACTGAGCCTGATTGCAAAAGCTGCTAAGCGGGAATTCCGTCAAAAATTAGATGATGATGTTAACCAAATGCTCTCTGCACGTACTACACATTCATTAAATACTTTCACTTTAAATCCACTTAATCCCGGCCACAGGCCATTCAGAAATACCCGTTTGTTGGCAGAATCCATTAAGAGTCTAAAAAAGCTCATTTACAAGAAAACATGTCAGACGCACTTAGAGGGTTTTGCATTTGAGCTCTTCAGTTATTAATATAAGTTAATGAATGCCTTTTTCTGACGACTTAATCGGCAGAGTTAGGGGATACTGTCTTGAAATCTTTCATTTTGATTTAAATAAGTTTGAAAAAAAAACAGATCGCCCCAAACTCTCATTATTGGTTGAGCCTGTGTTGCTGTGTCAGGCTGTTCAGTTTTCTCCAACAAACAGAAAAGTTTTGAAAGTACCAGAGAGCCACAGTGTTTACATTTTTCAGGGAAGTCAGTCTACGAATGGCTTACATATGCTTGTCTCTGCATAGTAAGCTAAGGTACGAGTAACTATCTTCACATCCCAAAAAACTTCACATTTGAAAACAGTTCATCGGTTATGTGCATATGAATTTACAGGCTGCACAGCAACTCACCCGGGCAGATTTTCATTAGACATTTATAATCTCTGAATGGACATTGTCAATAAGGGAAGGACAACCAAAGCACACTTGAATGAGATGGTACTGACCCCTCTTAAATTTCATTTTGAGCTATTATATATTGTCATTTGAGATGCCTGAATATAACCAAACCTGAGATATCTTGATGCCACATTGAATGAAATAAAAGAGTGATTTTTTTAAACAGGGTGTTTTCGTGGTTCCTCTGGCTGTTCTTTATATCAGATAACACAGGATTTATTTAATGTGGACAGGTTGACTGAAGTGTTGAATTAATAGCAGTTTTGTTGAAGAGGGCTTGGCAGAATGATTTAAGATGGTCAGTATCTTAGATGTGTAAATCTGCAGTGGTCACTGATGCTGAGCTGGCTCACAGCAGACAGTCATGTGCAAGTTATAGGGAAGGCTCTTGTCATAACATAACAGGCTTTATGTACACAAATGGAGTGCCAGGATTTTAGGAGCAGGAAATGTTTTTATGGACTGAAGCTAGGTGTTGACGAAAGACTGCAGATGGTGGAGCTTGACGGCAAAAAGTCCATATCTTCTCTCAGAGAGGCCTGGACAAGAGAGATTTTCAAAAACAGTTTGGTACATTAACTCTTATGTGTTCCTAAATCATTTGATGCGTTTGGATTGGCTCCAAAAAAGCTCTTTTTAAGCCAATTGACAAAAACCTATCAAGAAAACTGTGTGTGAGTATATGCCATCAATAAGAGATGACAATCTGAAGTATTGTGATAATTCATGACTACTTAGTTAGTAAGGCTGTCTAGTTTTAAATTATTTAGGATTTTGGATTATTTAGCAGCACCGATTTAGATAGTATTTTGTGATTTAGTTGTACAATAAAACCCTTATAGGGAGGTCGTGTTTTATATATATATATATATATATATATATATATATATATATATATATATATATATATATATATATATATATATATATATATATATATATATGTGTTCATCAGTTTAAAATTTGAACTAAACTCACAGAACTAAATGCACTTACTATTGTAATAACCAATTGCTTTTTGTCTTTGCCACAGGTGATGCTCCTGACATCATGAAATTTGACGTCTCCAAGGAGAGCAGCGCTCTATCTGTGGTGGAGCAGGCCAACGTTTGGTTGTTTCTTAAGGTTGCAAAAGGCAACCAAAGGAAAGGAAAGGTGTCCATCAAGCTACTGCAGCTTGGGAAAGCCAATGACAACTCATCTACAGGGCCCCAGGAAGTGGTGGTTTCCGAAAAGATGGTGGACACGCGACGCAGCGGCTGGCACACTTTACCCGTGCCCGGCACTGTGCAGACCCTGCTGGACAGGGATGGCAGCTCGCTCGGCCTGCGCGTTTCCTGTCCCACGTGTGCCGAAGCCGGTGCCGCGCCCATCCTGGTGCCGGTAGAGGGTAGCAAGGTCAGGGAGAGAGAGCAATCGCACCGACCCTTCCTCATGGTCATCCTCAAGCCATCCGAAGAACATCAGCACCGGCGCAGCAAGCGTGGCCTGGAGTGCGACGGCAAAATCCGCGTCTGCTGTAAACGGCAGTTTTACGTCAACTTCAAGGACATCGGGTGGAGTGATTGGATAATCGCCCCATCCGGATATCATGCTAACTACTGTGAGGGTGACTGTCCCAGCCATGTGGCCAGCATCACAGGCTCGGCCCTCTCCTTTCATTCCACCGTCATTAATCACTATCGAATGCGTGGCTACAGCCCGTTTAACAACATCAAGTCCTGCTGCGTGCCCACGCGCCTACGGGCCATGTCCATGCTTTACTACAACGAGGAGCAGAAGATTATAAAGAAAGACATCCAGAACATGGTAGTGGATGAGTGCGGTTGCTCGTAAGACTGAAGTGTGAACTGTTATAGACTGATCTTAAATGTTGGTACAAAGCACATACGAGAGGATTGGCATTCTGTGTTCACTCACAAACATTTGAACTGTTATCTCCAAACCTGGGCAACTTAATTGTTTATAGAGCGTTCCAATAGGACTTACTGGAGTGGTACTTTTACATACAAAATGAAGGAGGATATTAAAGCATAATATATTTTTTTTAATGAAGGGACAGAGACTGAGGGAACATGGGTGCATGGGTGAAAGTGTCAGCCCTGATTCTCTGCACTGCAATAAAGAGACTATTATTCTGAAGTGTGGATTATATATGCCGAAAAGAGGAAACATGCAACTCTATGCAATGTCAAGTATTATTACTGGATGTCCTTTTTTATTTGTCTTAGCTTTTGGTTTTATGTTGTTTTTATTGTAAACCCATTTCTCACAAAAAGAGTCATATTTTAGTACATCAAAGTAGTTGTTTTTATTTTGTTTCGTTTTTGAGGAATACTTGAACAAAACTTAGTTTGACCAGCTGCTGGAGCCAAACTACATTATTATTATTATTATTATTATTATTATTATAAACATTATGAATGTTGAAGAAAAGTAATATGAATTTGCACTAAGCCGACATTTTTACACCACCATTTTTCAATATTTTACTATGTTCTTACCTCAACTTAGAAAAATTAATTCATACCTATCTTTTTTCAAAGCGCGCACTTTTAATCTTTGTACAGCACCTTGTGAATATGTAAGCATTTAGCATAGCTCAATTCATTCCTATGGCTCAAAACAGGGATGAATTTATAAGCCACCAAACACTTTCATGTTTTCCCTATTTAAAGACTGTTACATGAGTAGTTACACGAGTAAGTATGGTGGCACAAAATAAAACTTTGTTTGGATCCTAAGGAATGAATGGGGCTAGGCTAACTGCTAACACATACACGAATCGCCGTACAAAGATGAAAAGTGCATGCATTGTAAAAAGATAGGTATATTAATTTGTCTAAGTTGAGGTAAGAACATAGAAAATATTGAAAAACGGTGGTGTTTTCCTTTAAGGAATAGTTCACCCTAAAATGTTTCTTTGCCCCCACTTGTCGGTCAATCCCTCTGTGGCTTTCTTTGTTTGAAACCAAAATAAGGATTTATTAAAAGCTTGAAAACGTTGGTAATTAAGTAGTAGGGTGTTCACACAAGAACCCACTTTGTTTTGCACTGCAAACCTGAGATTCAATTAAGACAAAGCGAGATTAGCCATGAATGTGACCTCACTTGATCTTACTGTGGTCAATATTATTTCTTTTTATGGAATCGTACTGGGTGTCGTACATTTAAGCAACCAGGAAAATACAGGCACAACAAGTCAAAACTTTAATGTAGTAATTGATTATATTTTAATTTCTTTTTAGAAAACCCATTTTTTGCCTTCACTTGAAATATACGGCATGAGTTGCATGAAGGCATTCCATAAAAGTACTTTTGAAGCTTGAGATAAGCTTCTCTCAAAGATATTATCAATGTAAACCAGATATACCAAAACAACAAAAATCTCAATTTTGTTTTTGGAGAACAAAGAAAGCTATAGGGGGTTTGATTGAAATGAGAGTATGAAATGACTAAATGAAGTTTTTTGGGTGAACTATCCCTTTAGACCCAGAGCAGGACGGGCTATATTCCAGTTGCAATATGGGAGTGTCGAACTATATGCATTTGGTACTTACATATAAACCAAAGACCATACAAACCCCGTTCTCAGAGCAAATAGCTGAAATAGGCTCTTTAAATTTATTGAAATTAGCGACAACATTGTGTGGCCAACATAATATACCATTAACAGAATAGCACAACACATTTTTCTGTTTGTTTGTTTGTTAACATTGAGACTTTTTACTCTGTTTCAACAGTGTTTGTCTTTACCAATGTATAACAAAGGTCTTAGAATCTAAAGTGAAACACAACATAAATATTCAGTAAAGAGAAAAATCATTTTCTTTGTCAGGAATGAAGTTTAGGATGCTACAGAAAGACTTTGGATTAAAAAATACTCTGTTTTATGTGGATTTAACAACATATGATGATATGTTGCTATGTTGTACAAATCAAAATATGTGCTTGCTATGTTTTATATCTAATTTATTTTGCAGCATATTCTTTGCTTCACTATTAAAGCTAAAATGTACAACTACACCACTGGTTTATGTTAACAATTTGTATTCACCCGATCAGATGATAAGCTGTCGACCACAGTCATAACACTAAATTCAAGCAGGTTTGGTTAAGTTTCACTAATGTAAGTTACACTGTAATTTTGTGAACTGATCCAATCTGTCAAGGCACAGCGAAAGCATCTTAAAACCATCTTTAAGAAATTTTAAGCTTCAATGCAGCTTTCTAAAGAGTTTTAAACTATTTTAAAGAAGCCTGGCATTTTCTTTTTTTAAAATCCCATCAAATAAAATTTAACTCAGTTGGTTATTTCCAAATGCATAAGTGTTTAAAATTTGAATTCTCAAGAAACTATAATATTGTGCCAGTTTGCAGTGGAGGCTCGTGAGTGCTCATCCGAGGGGCGCAAATTCAAAATATTTGTTCAGAGTGTCATGTGTGTTGCTCGTGTTTTTAAAATATGTCTTTGTTGCGTCATGTGAACCATGTGCATCACGTGTTTTGTCAAAATAAGTGCCTGCTACACATCAAAACAAAATAAAAGAGACGCTCACGTTCAAATACAAGCAAGACACTCCCTTAACAGTAAACTTTGATTAGGCATGAGATTATACAAGTATCAAAGACGAGCGTCTCTTGTATCATAAACCCTTTAGACGCATCTACAGCAGGCACTTATTTTGACAAGACGTGATGCACATAGGATCACTCGACGAGCAGAACACATATTTTGAAATGACGAACCACACACGAGACGAACTACATACATGTTGTGATGAACTTCGCATCGAGCGCCCTTGAAAAAGAAGTTACCGCCGCCACTGCCAGTTTGTAGTTTTTCTAGTGTCTGACATAAACTCTTTCCCAGATTTCTAAAACGAAAATTCACCTTAAAATGAAAATTCTGTAATTATTTCTTACAAAAGAAGATATTTTGATCATGGATGGTAAGCACACAGTTGGTACACATTGACTTCCATAGTATTTGTTTTTCCTAATATGGAAGTCAATGGGTACCATCAACAGAATTTCTATTTTGGGGTAAACTATCCCTTATGTTTGTGGTTTAGTACTAATTATTATTATTACCAGCCCTAACCACAGTTTAAAATGAAGTAGTGTTATTATTTACAGAATATTATTATGGTAAGTTTTTAAGGTAATCCAACTTCCACTTTTTGCAATGTGCTAATGAGTGAGGTAATTTAAAAGCAATTAAAAACAAACATTTCAATAGGGTAATGTTTTTATTTCATAATTTATTTTGCATTAATAGATAAATCTTTTGAATACTGTGACTGATAGGGATGCACCGATACCACTTTTTTGGAATACGAGTACGAGTACTTGCATTTCAGTACTTGCTGATACCGATACAGAGTACTTAATAAAAAACATGATTTAAATTTACAGGTAACTGCTTTAGTCATATAATTTAACAAAAAAACAAGGGACTAGTTATCCAGTTTGTTGTAAACTCTGCCTCTTTGGACAACACAAGAGGCATTAACCCCTTACACGCTGCTCAAACATAGACATTTCTCAGACTGTGGTATCGATCCCTGGTATCGGGGGACTTTTAACGAGTACGAGTACTTTAGAAAATGTGGTATCGAGGCATCCCTAGTGACTGAGTTGAGTATCTGTGATTTTACTTGTTAATTATTTGAATAGTGGGGTCATGAAGACTTTACTGACAACAGGCCAAAACAATCACAGCAGCTGACTCACAAATGAACCAACCCTGGTATCTTCTGATACTTGAATGATGGCATTGTAAGCCACTGTAGGATTTAATAGAATTGCATCAAGATTGTTGCATTAAATTATGTACAGCAAATAGTTATCAAACCTTTTAAAAAAAAGTAAAATAAAAGGTTCATATATCCAATCACAGTGTGACTTTTGTCAAAATGGTATGTGTTACCAACATGCGCATTTCTATTTAACACAGTCAAAGCATAAAAGGTCTTCAATCAGAGACCTGTGCACTTTACAGAGGGATCATGTCAGCACACTGGCTTGCTGTGTCAGGACAAGAGATGTGACCCAGGGGTAGAAAGGTAATTACCACTATCATCACTCAGCAAATAAAACCCCCACAGGTCCTGTGATAAAGAGTCTTTCTCAGAGGAGAACATAATCTCTTCACCATAAACCCTTCATGCCATTTAGAGCACAGCACATCGCTGCCTCGGCTGATTCGTTACTAATCATGATTTGAAATAAATCTCGCCATTATGCACTTGTTAGGAAATGTTCAAAGATGATATGCAAATCAACCCACATATTATTTTTCATGTGTCATTGCTGTCTTCTTCATAATTAAGGTGAGGAGTATGTCTTTGAAACAAACATATATTTTTGTCTTGTTGATTCTAGTGGGTGGAACTTGAATTACTATCAGTATATGCGAACAAAATAAATGTTTGAAACTGCATGTTTATTATTGTTGGTGACTATTATCCAATTTGTCCCGCCAACACATAAGTGTTTACTATGTGATAACAGGCAAAATGTGTCTACTTTTACAACCTCCAGTAAGTTTTACCAGAAATAAAAAAGTGATAAAACAAGTTGACATCCATGTAATAAGGGAAGAAGGTACACAAGTTGTCACCGGTGTGGTTTCTTTCCAAAAAGTACACCTTTGTACCTAAAAGGTGCATATTGGTACCTTAAAGGTACACATTGGTACCTTACAGGTACATACTGGTACCTTAAAGGTACATATCTGTAGTCTACATCTGGCACATTTATGCATTTGGCAGACGCCTTTATCCGAAAGGACTTTTTGTGCATTCAAGGTAAACATTTTTATCAGTATCCCTGGGATCAAACCCATAACCTTTTGTGCTGCTAATGCAACGCTGAACTATAGCAGTGGTTCTCAAACTGTGGGGCATGTGATGGTGCCACCCTGCACCCTACAGAGGGGGGGCAGATGGCAAAACGTTTGAAAACCACTGAGCTACAGGAACAGCCTTTTCGCACAAAAAATGACTGAGCGATATTGAATGTTAGTATAAGAACTCACAATTAGTCCTACTCCTCAAAAAAGCTGCCATCCTACAGTGACATCGACTATTACCAGTGGACCTTGTGAGGTGTAAACATCACATGCATTCCTGCCCTTCAAGGATATAAGCTTGGAGAACTCAAGATGCACCCCACAAATGAAAAAAAAAGGCAGAGGGGAGTTTGAGTGGGTGTGAAGCATTATCAGTCCTCCCAAAGTAAATGCATATGGAGTGGTGTTTGTATACATTATAAGGGCTTAAGTGTTTATTTAACACCTCATCTGTCAAAATGAAGACATGACCTATGTTTAACATACCTTTTACAGCTTTGACACTGTATATACCATCTCTCTGACAGTGTGACACAATTTAGCCCTATGAATGGCACACAGTGGACTTGAGTCAGGCCAGTGACCCTGTTCATATTTACAGAGACACTCAAAGGTGACTGGCTTAAGTTAAAGTCAATATTGACTTGTTCCCTGTTCAAAAGTTGTGAAGAATAATATTCTCTGTCCAAAAAGTATGCATGCATGTACATGCAGTTTAATTCCCCAAAAAAGAAAAAGGCTAAAGGGTGTACACTCTTAAAACGAATGTGTTAAAACAACACATCTCTGTGTTATTATTGGAACAACACACTTTGTGTTGTTTTAACACATCTTGAGTTATCCCTTTTATTTATTTGAACACAAATTCAACATGAAATGACGAAATGACACATAATATGTTAAAAAACACTTAGGGCCCTATTTTAACGATCTGAAACGCAAGTGCGAAGCGCAATGCGCAAGTGACTTTGTGGGCGGATCTTGGGCGCTGTTGCTATTTTCTTGGCGGGAGAAATAACTCTTGCGCCAGGCGCAAATCAATAAGGGGTTGGTCTGAAGTAGGTTCATTATTCATAGGTGTGGTTTGGGCGTAACGTCAAATAAACCAATCAGAACGCTATCCAACATTCCCTTTAAACGCAAAGGCGCAAGTTCCATGGCGGGTTGCTATTATTATGACGGATTTACCAGGCGCACGCCAGGAGCGGTTCACAACCGAGGAGACCTAACCCTAACTCTTGTAAGAGCAGTCAAAGACAGAGAAGTTGTTTTGTATGGGGATGGGAGAAACCCGCCCAAATCAGCGTAGGTTAAACAGGCGTGAGAGGAAATAGCCACAATTGTCTCATCAGCTGGCATCCCCATCGTTGCGCCAAGCGCTACAATGATGTCAGGAGACGGGGGAATCCCAAGCTTGCCAGCATAAATCGGGCACGCCGTGTAACGGGAGGTGGATCTGCCTCAGGACCTGACGCCAGCAGAGGACATCGCTGCGTCCACCCTCACCGCTGAAAGGGTTTGGGGGCTTTGAAATCGGACCCAAGAAATGCAAGCAAGGTCCAACCCCAAAGTACACTTACAAATCAAGTTCATATACATTAAGGTTTCTTATGAAAATATTTCAATCGTTATTTGCATGAGAATTTTTTTAACGCAGCCACACAATAAATAAAAACTATCACCACAATGCTCACCACTATGATTCCCCTTATCTCATGTGTTAATATTTTTTATTGTAACAATTTATGATTTGCAAAAATAACTGTTGCATCTGTGTAGATTAGATAAGCAAAGTGTGTGCGCGTTGTGCACGCTATACATTATGGTCAAGCATGCGCCCTTAAAATAGCATAATGACCAACGCGCAATGCGCCACTGACTTTAGACTAGTTTTTTTTGGTCAGTGGCGCAATTGTTTTTTGAAACTGCAAAATAGCATCAGGGATGGTTTGCGCCACAACACGCCTCCTTTTTTGCGCTGAACCGCCCAGGGAGCGCAAGTTCATTCCCTAGTTTGCCGACGTGCATCTGTGGAGGGAAAACCCGCTGTGCGCAGGTGCAAAATATGAATGATACATGCGTCACTGACAAAGTCAATTGCTCTGGGTGCAAGATAGGGCCCATAATGTGTTAAATAGGATAACACAAAACAATGTGTTAAAACACATCCTTTCTTAAAGTGTATAAATGCAGTGGTTTAATCGCCTGCTTTAAAGGAAAACACCACTGTTTTTCAATATTTTACTATTTTCTTACCTCAACTTAGACAAATGAATACATACCTATCTTTTTTCAATGCATGCAGTTAATCTGTGTACAGCGCGTCGTTAATGTGTTAGCATTTAGCCTAGCCCCATTCATTCCTTAGGATCCAAACAGGGATGAATTTAGAAGCCACCAAACACTTCCATGTTTTCACTATTTAAAGACATCAGTAGTTACACGAGTAAGTATGGTGGCACAAAATAAAACGTGCCGATTTTTTAAATGGATAAAAAATGAGAACTATATTGAATGGCGGAAGAGCACTTAGTTTGCAGCACTTGAACCTCGCCACGCAGTAACATCATCACTCCTGACTACTCCCCTTCTCGCTCAAACTTCTATCAATATTACTGCTACTGAGGTCGAAGTGCTGCAAACTAAGTGCTCTTCCGCCATACAATATAGTTCTCTTTTTTATCCTCTTAAAAATCGCCACATTTTATTTTGTGCCACCATACTTACTCGTGTAACTATTCATGTCTTTAAAAACATGGAAGTGTTTGGTGGCTTCTAAATTCATCCCTTTTGGGATCTTAAGGAATGAATGGAGCTAGGCTAAATGCTAACACATTCACGAAGCACTGTACAAAGATTAAGTGCATGCATGGAAAAAAGATAAGTATGTATTAATTCATCTAAGTTGAGATAAGAACATAGTTAAATATTGAAAAAACGGTGGTGGTTTCCTTTAAATCATGCAAATTTGTAACAAGGCTTGTCAAAGTTAAGGCCAGTGTGATAATAAAAAGTCCTACAAAAACTACAATTCACAGCTATAATTGCAACTTTTAAGAGGCACATGATGTGGGTTTGGGTGTTAATCCAATACTTGATGTGCAGACAGCCCAAGCTGCCCATTCCAGACTCAAAATGGTATACGGCCCTGACAATAGCCCTCTCCTGGGGATATTCCAGTGTAGAGAGAGTTATCTCAAGGTTGTCAAGAGCTTAATCTCATGCCAGGCTTCCGAGGGGTTGTGCAAATCTTGACACTCTTTTCAGTGTGATCAAAAAATCAGGAGCAAAAAAAAACAAGGTCTTGCTGGCTTGGCCTACAGTGGAAGTCCACACAAGGTGGTCTGTTGTTTTCAAGGCTGAGAACAACGTATCATGTCTGCTGGTCTGGTCAGCTTTCTCACTTTGACAATAGAAGTGAGAGTGACTGGGAAATCTAACACTCGTCTCTTTGTTTGCGAAGAAAATTTAGATCGGCAGCTTACAGACTGCACGGCTCCTGTGTTATCACTGTAAACCTTCTCTTCCCTTTTTTTCCACCCCTGACTCCTCTTCTCTCCGCTGAGACATAAACTCCTTTATAGTGCGTAGTATGTGAACTTGAACATGGACAGGTGTAAAGTAATACCTGCTGAGGGCACAGAAAGTGCATTCAGGACAAGAGAAAGAGGGCAGATAAGACTCAGATTGGCAATGGAGAACATGGCCCTACATGGCACAGTCCAATTGTGAAGTGACCCGAAATCTCATCAATGGATTTATGATGTGATTAACAGGAACACAAAATAGTTTTTTGTTTGTCTTAATTTGTTTTATTTCCACATAAGTGCTATCATAGTTAACCCCAAAATGAAAATGATGTCATCGTTTACTCAACCTCACGTTTTTCTAGTATAAATTTCTTTATTTTGTTGAACACAAAAGAAGATATTTTGATAAATAATTTTAATAACAGTTGACGGTACCCATTGACTTCCATTGTATTTGTTTCCCTGCCATTAAAGTCAGTGGGTACCTTCAACTGTGTGCTTATCATCATGTATGATGTAAATGATGACTATCCATATCCAAGTGTAAACATATTTAAAATCTTTGCTCTGTTATTTATTATTTATAACATTTAAAATGCTAATAAATGCTTTCAATGCGATTTTTACTTTTAGCTGACTTTTTCGCTTCATATTCTTTCTTTTCGTGGTATTTTTATATAATTGCATTAAGCCATTAAGATAAAGTATTTTAATTGAATTCACACAATTTATTATGGCAATGAACATCTGATGTCATAATTCATACCTCCGCAGATGTTTACAAAGAAAGTCCCAATAAGTAAAAGCCACTTGGTAGTTATAAAATAGTTTTTTGGTAATTAAATGAAGACCAGATGGATAAAACCCATTTTCACTGTCCCTCAGAGAATATGCGAGTCTTTTTTAATTCAGTTACTAAATATCTTTAAATTTGTTTTAAATGCACCTTGCTATTCTAAACTTTCCTGAGGACACCATGCAAACAACTTGAAATTAATGACAATTTAAGAACCCCTTTCCTCCCCAGGACGCATTATAATTTTCCCTAATGTTCACAAAGCACTCGATGCAATGGAGTCACTTCAGGCAAAAGAGAAGGTGCAGGATGTCAGTTTGATAAATCTTCATTCCTAATGCATTAAGTTTGTATAAATGCACTATAGCAAAGTCTCATTCCATTTTACAAATTGGGTAAAGTTTATTTTAAGCAGTCATCTGTGTGCAACATGAATCTTTGCCGCATAAAATGTACTGGTGCAAAGGGGGAGTGTTGAGCCAAGGGACTGAGTGAAAATAAGGTAAATAAGGAAAACATTTTGCAAACAGACAAAGTGCAGTGACCCTGTTGACAGGTTAGTCAGCGCTTTATACGGAAACACTCGGGTGGATTGGGCTCAGGGTGAAGCACCTCAGCGTATGGTGCAATATTTACTGATCAAAATGCTATAAGTGTCTGTCTGATGGGACTGGCCGACATCATTCAGCACAGCGGTTACGTAATTATTTATGCTTTCATATAAGCACAGCATGCCGGCCAAAGTTGAGACATTAAGAATAGCACGTATTCAGGATTCTGTATTGAAAATCAAAAATAATATGTACAAAATTATAGTTTAGTTAAAAGTCCTGTTATGTGCTTAACTGTAAGTTACCACAAAAACTACTGAAAATATATTTTAAAAAAATGTGAAAACAAAAGGTTCTGTAAAATATTGTAAGGTATTTATAAATGGTATATTATATATTTAATGCATTTGGTAATACAACACATTATTATTATTGTTATTACATATTTTACATATTATAAACAAAAGCTTATACCAGAATTCAAGTAGAAATCTGTTAAATGTAACTACATTGCAGAGGTCAGGTGGTATAACCAAAAAGTCAAAGGTGCTGCTATTAATGCCCCTAAGAAAGAAAAACATTCAGTTAAATAATTTTAATTAGCTAATAATTTAAGTTTTAATAAATGCTTAGGTTGTCTTTGTTATTATACTTTTTAAAATATATATATATAGTTTTATTATACTGTTTTTAAACTATTTTTAGGATTATAATTTTAAATGCCACTATCAAATAAACAAACAACCAGCATGACACAGGGAGCACATTAAAACTTTTCTGGCAAATAGATAATTATTGATTGTACCACCTGACATTATTTACATGGGCATGTCAAAAGTGAAAAATCATTATGTACTGAAATGTTGTTCAATAAACAAAACTTTTTAAACACATTGTTCCTGACTTAAAAATACATACATTTTTAAAATAATAATTTTTTATGAGCTTATTTTGTCATTGACCCATGTGTTGCATTTTTTATGACAATTAAAGCACATAAACAAAACTTTTTTTTTATTGAAGAATATTAGGCTGAATAAAGGGGTTTGGAGTGTGATGAGGGTAATGCTTGTTAATGCTCGAGTTGGCCTGTTGGGATAACGGCCAGGTTGGCCTCTGATGTGCATCTCATTCATTGATGCCAGTGTTGTACTGCTGTTATTCTAGGCACAGGGAAGTGACGTGGATAAAATAGGCAGCCATTGTCTCCTCATGTGTTGACCTCATGCTCCCTCTGGGACTGTCTAAATATTATTTCTTGCAAAAATGTTGAGCACTGTTGATAGGGCCCTTTTCACAGAGCCTCATCTGTACCATGCAATACAATTTCTTTGTTCCCTGCTTCTCTCTTATGTTTTTATGTGCACAATGAGGTTCTCCAGGGTAACATGAGGTCTGAATGTTGGCACGTTGAATTGTTGCTAAACATTGTTAATGGTTTGCAACGAATAAGTTTACAGCAAAAGTAGACCTACCCATAATGATCTGTGTGAAGGATTTTTATAACACGAATTTCCCCCTTGTAGATTATATTTTGATTACATTACGTTTCTCAATATATAAAAAAAATAAAATATATAACTATTTTTATAATATTTGTGGGTAAAACTTTTTTTATAATTAGTTCTGCTTATATGAAAACATTTGATACACGTGGTTGTTTAATAACACTATGAAAATAGCAATCTAATTATATACTTATATATATTTATTAGTGCTGGGCAAAGATTAATCACGATTAATCGCATACACAAAATAAGTGATTTATATATGAGTGTGTGCTGTAATTGTTATGTATATATTAATACACACACATTCATTTACATGTTTTATTTATTTCTTTTTTTATATATATTCTATATGATATATAAATAAAAAATATATATATATAAATAAAAAAATTCTGAAATGAATATATGTATGTGTGTGGTTAAAAATACATAATTACACACGCATATATTATTTAAAAAGTCACTTTTATTTTGTATGCGATTAATCACGATTAAACTTTGCCCAGCACTAATATTAATGCATTTGGCAGACGCTTTTATCCAAAGCGACTTACAGTGCATTACATTTTTATCAGTATTTGTGTTCAAACCCATGACCTTTTGCGCTGCAAACGTAATGCTCTACCACTGAGCTATATAGGTGGGTACTGCGAAGTAAAAGTGATTGTCATATATGGTAACCCGTACTCAAAATGTGACCTCTACACTTAACCCATCCCAGTAAGTGGTGAACACACACTCGAACCAATAACCTTCAAGTTACATGACTCTCTAACCATAAGGCCATGACTGCCCCTTGCACATTGTATGATGTTCTTGTATATTTATATGCCTCCTTTAAATTTGCCTGTATTTACTTTAAAGCTGCTTTGAAACAACACAAAACAGTAAAAATCAGCTCCAGGGCTACAGATATCCAGGGATTAACTGGAGCTGAGAGAAGATACGGTTAGCTGTTATGTATAAATTGTGTATGTTGAAGCGTCAGCTGGGCTAAAGGATCCAGGATTCTTCCTCTGATGAGACTGGAGATGCTGACTCACTCCTACAGATATAGTGGGTGATTAAAGTGTAATGCCATGTGTGCCACCTCCACATACTGCACATGCACACACACACACACACACACACACACACACGTACCCAGTAATGGTCATGCCAACAAAAAACAAATCTCACAACTGTACACGTACAAAAATGTGTCACTGGTAAAACGTTGCTTTGTCATTCTGTGCCCGTGCAACATGAGATTAAAAGCGCATCTGTAATAGTACTAAAAGTGTTTACGTTGAGTAAGATACATTGGTAAGGACATGGCATACGCTGTGTGGGGGCTGGTGAAAGATGTAGGCTGAAGGACTATGAGAGAGGCTATATTACTGTTTATGTGACTTCCGTTGGGCTTTTCGCTCTTAAGTACACGTCGTACAATTATTAAAAAACAATGTGTGTGGTGGGTGGTCCTAACCTCGCTAATTACCACAGATTACACACACACTGTACCCGGATATTTGCTTAAACGGCAGTCGTGCCAAACTCTGACTCTCTCGTATATCACGAGCCTTCGTAAAGACGCTGTGGGAGAAGCTATAATTAAAAAGCCAAAACATGTTGTGTTGAACTTTATATGGGGATCTCTGCGTTCATGCCAGTGTGAGCCAATTTGGAGAGGTAGACTTAATACCTTGCTCTCCTTTGCTGAGTTTACAAGCTCGACGAACGCTCATTGGATTTTAAAAGGCTGAAATAAACAGCATGTGTGAGTTCCAAGCCTTAATTACACTAAATGTCGGAGTATTTGCGAACACTTCCTTTGGAATAAACTTCTGGTCCAGGTTTGTTTGAAAGGTCTGTCAATTTTCTGGATCCCATTGTATATCTAAGTGATCAAGAGGGTAACCACTTCCTTCAACAACCGAAAGGCGGGTTTGTTGATGGTTGAGGCAGGCATCCAGCCATGTGCCTTTGTTTAAATTAAATTATGTATTGACTGCTGCAGGGTTCCTTTTAGAGAACTCACAAATAATGCAGATTAGTGGTTCATTAAAGGGTTAATAATAAACGAAGTGATAGAATGACACAACCCAGTATCACGAAATTACGTACCTATAGTCACGTAAATTTGTGAGTCTTAAGCGTGACACTGACGCGGTTTTCCGCCTTTTTTGCGTGAAAATGTCACGCATTTCTGTTTACGTGTCACTGGTACGTATTTGTTACTCACCTGATTTGTCCTATTTTCTTACCATTGTCGCTTCGGTTTAGGGTTAGATTTACATAAAATAACATCCTTACCCAAACCCAACTCTAACCCTAATGCCAGGCGACAATGGTTTAAAAATTATGTGACAGTAACACATAAACAGAAATGCGTGACATGTTCACGCAAAAAAACGTGTCAGTGTCACGCTTAAGACTCACAAATTTACGTGACTATAGGTACATAATTTCGTGATACAGGGTTGAATGACAATATGGTGTATAAATGTAATCAATAACTTTTATCAGCAAGAGGTTTCTTAAATATTTGCATTATATTAAAGCACATAAATAAATATCAGATTGCATATTACAGTATAAAGCCATCTGTTTAAACAATATTTTTGTTCATTAATTCAAGAGCACATTTGGCAATGAAGTTCATTCTGATTACAGGCAAAAATTTACATTTATGTTATTCATATTTTAAGATATTACACACAAAATTTAGGCCTTTGACAGGTTCCAGCATGTAAAATGTCAAATTTACATTTATGCATTTGGAAGAAGTTATTTTGATCCAAATTAGTGGTAGGCGGTAAGACAAAACTTTTATTTCACAGTAACCGTATATTTCAAGCTATATATGTTTTTTAGCTTTATGTTTGTATCGTTATTGAAATATACAAAAGCTTTTAACTAAATGATCACCACAGTTTTTATATTTTGGCAAGTTAAATGCCTTAAGATAACAACAGGCCGGGTGAATGTTCGTGACTTGCAGTGTGTTCACTGCTCAATGGGATGACCAATGGATTAAATGCAGAGGTTACATTAATTTCAAGAAAGGGTAAAGCATGCTAAACAGATGAAACCTACACCACAACACTTCATTAAAGGCCTGTATCTCAAACATTAAAGGCACCGATTTACCTACAGTAAGTTAATATTCCAGCATACTTTCTCTGGGACAGGTTCACTTCCAAATGTCTGGAGACTGTTGTTATAGTTTAGTGATAACACTATAGCTGAACTAATTTAACATCTAAAATACTGATCTGTCAACGGTTGCAGAAGGCGCAGTGATGATGACACATCTGTCACGAGGCAGCACCATGCTTCTTCTCGTCCTCTCCGTCCCTGCGGTAGCGACCTAACTCTCACATGTCCACCCTCAAATGCAACCTACTTAGAGCCGGGCTTCTCTCTCACTCTCTGGTTCTGCCCACTTCATACATAGAGAGAAGAAAAATAATAACTTCATTAGATCTGCCTCAAAAGGTTACCCTAAAGCTCACCTACACCTATCTCATCTCCCACACTTTCAGCTGAGCTTATTATCTGCCTGTGTCTCTCGCTTATACAGTACATGTGCTCCGGAGCGGCTGCAGTAAATTTGTCCCATAAGAAAAAAGCCTCTGTGATCTAAATCTATTATTGACTGGATTATTATTGTGTGGTTGGCACAGCATTTCAGTTCTTAAACCTAGCTGTGTATCAGTGAAAGGGCAGCTTTGTGTGATATGCTGTAGAAGTCATCATAAAGATGTTCTTGTAGACAAGACCATGGCTTGACTATAAAAATTTGTTTTAATTTCCCGGAAAAAATATTTGATATATTTAAGAGAAAATTATTTTTACAGCAACTTGTGTTTTAAATACTCTTCAAGTAATGTTAACCACAGACAATTTGCTTGAAATGTAATCTAATGTGTTCTTAATTTAATCACTATTATTAGGAAATTCCTGAAGGAACCCATGGCGAATTTGCCTTCTAGGCTGACCCGTCATGACTTCCATGATTCCAGGAATAATATGGGGGGGGGGTCTGCTAAATATGTCTGAATCAACCTTTTAACAAACCACTTAACCATTTCATCAAGTACATTTCAATCTTTAATGTCAACTCAGTTTAAGAATCTCTATCACTTAGGTAGGTTTAAAAATCACCATTAAACACTGCAGTTTTGATCGGTTTTGTTTGTTTGTGACCCTGTCTGTGAAATAATCTAAAAATGAGATCAGGAGCTTCAAAGTTTATTTTCAATAATTGATTTCACTTTAATTTCAATCTATATGACATGACCTTACTCAGTATATAATGAATATGTCAAGGTTATTTTTCACAGAATGTTCTTTATGTAGGATGATATTACTGTATGAAGAAAACACAAAAAGTGACTTTAGCTTGGTTTTGACTAGTTTATATATAGTTTTAAACGGCTTGCTGAACACATTCAGTTTTGCATCCATAGGAAAAATTTACTTTTATTTCTAATCACACGGTGAGCATGATGTTTTTGATGGGCATCTTTTACAATTTACATAATGCAGGTACATTGGATTGTGTCTTTTATTGCTCATTATATTTATGTAAGTTTTTTATATTATTTTTAAAAGCCATTTAATAATAAAAAATAGAAGACACTGTTCATCATAACTGTTAAACTGTATGCAAAAAAATCCAGAAAGGTATATTCCAGGTTTTCTTGAACTCTAAGGGGTGGTTTCCCAGACAGGGATTAGACTAATCCTAGACTAAAATAAATGTAAGAGCTGTCCAAACTGAAAACAACTTGCACTGACATATCTTAAAATACATCAGTGCCCTTTGTTTTGCCTTAAAATTCACACTTGTAATGTTTTTAGTAAGGCATGCCGTTAAAACTAGTTATATTTCCTAATTAAAATAAGGCCTAGTCCTGGCTTAAACTAATCCCTGTCCGGGAAACCACCCCTAAGTAATGTGTATGTTTAGATATAAACAGATCTGGTTTGGGATTGTTATTTAGGGTTGTACACAGGTTAGAATTAGCTATAAATCCATTGCCACAAAACAAGAGTTTCTTGGTTTCCATGGTGACACAAAGGTTGTCCTGATGATAAATATCCATAAAATAAACTGCATAACAGATTAAACGGTCCTGCTGATGAATATTCAGACCAGCAACCCTGAACGCCTGCCAGACATGTGTTTTCCTTGAGCATTACAAAGTGCCCCAAATAAGTTTTCATGTAACACAGAGATTAAGGAAAACAAACCCACTGAGGACATCTTAAGAAAGAATTGCAAGTTTCATGTTTCATTACATTTGACGATTTTTCTGAAAATGTCTGCCTTAATCTCATATCCCTCAGGTTCAGCAGATACCCGTGCCAGGCAGCTGGACATTAACACAAAACAACTACAAATATGCGACAACAACAGAGTGGAATAAGCAAGACGTTTTTGTCCTCCCCACAAGATACCAGGACGAGTTGTCATTATCACTTTATTTACCTCTTTTGCATTTAGGAAACAAAAACTGTGTTAATAGGAAAAAGCTTTGTGGGCACACTCTTCAGATGTGGTGCATCCAGGAACTCCGAGTTCCCGGGATACAGGAAGCTTTTCCTCTACAACTGATAGCATTATGTGCCCAGGGCAAATGTTGTATGCCATCGTCCCGCCACGGCTAAACAAGGCTTCACTCACAGATATGGGAATATGGGATGTTTTCCCCACTTTCAATGACCATGCAGCGATAAACAATCCAACATCCCTCTCCAACCTTTGATAATTATGGACTGTCACGCATGCCTGACCACATGGTGTGTTCTCTGTTTTGCTCTCTTTGTTCTGGATGTTGATGTGTAATCAGCCACATCAGAGAGCGCTATGGCCCAGCTACAGGGGGTCCGAGCCATATGTCCTCTGCCAGTCACTCTCAGGTTCTTCAGACTGGACCACACAACTCCCTCCTCCGCTTTGGTTTATTGATTTTGGATAGTCATCAGTGCTGTCCAGGAGCAACTTACTCAGAAATGAGCCTGGCAACTTCATTGTTGGGATTTGCTTGACCAGAATTCTAAGTAAAACAGGTGCTTTTCATTTATTTCATTTCATGGCCTTGATGTGCAATTAATCTAAAAAAAGCTGTGGTGAAGAGACAGCACATCTGTATTCAGACTGGAATAGTCACATTAACTGTTTAGAAATCAACACAGCTAAATGTTACTTATTGCCAGGTGTACAGCATTGATTTGATGCTGCGTATTGTAATTTACATAATTAACACATTTTATTACTGTAAACTGAAGTAAGTGTGAGGTAAAAAATTAATTTTAATGTGATAAAAATATTTAATTCATTAGATCCTAAAAAATTCAGAATCAGGCCAAATGGTTGGAGGGGTTTTAAAAATTTAAATGTTTTAGTGCTGAAAAACAGTGTGGAACAAAAAAGTAAACGAAAAGTGACCCAGTCTGTGAAAACCAAAAAGTCCAAAGTCATTTGTTTGTGTGATTTGCTGTTTACATTAAATCATCATAGATAATGTAAAGAACATTTAGTGAAAATATAACCTTGATAGCTTTAATATTAACTGAGTAAGCAGGTCATGTCAAAAATTAAAATCTATTTGAAATTAATGATTGATATTAAACTTTGATCTCGAATTTAGATTATGGGCCAATTTTTAATGAAGGACTTTGAAGCATTTTGTTTCAATGCATGAAGTAACGAGTGAACTATCAAAAAAGAAGAAAGAGAGCATTAAGTAAGAAAGTTTTGGCATCTTGAACCATCTGAATATAACACATTAGATGTTCACATCCACAGTGTGACTGTGATAACACATGCACCTTTCTCAGGCTCTCTTCGAACTGCTGAATCTTGTTTGTGTGTGATATCACAAAACACACCAGAATATTTACACCATCATCCACAAGTATTTGCCTGGAGCGCTCTAGATGACTATCAGAAATACACATGTGCACTCGCAGTGAGCGTCCAGGTGGGTTTGCGGTTGCGGTCAGTGACACAGCTGGCAGGGTGTGATCTGTACGTGCACCGAGGTCATACTGTATGTCCAGGTGTAAAAATCTAATGTTCTGCGGCAGCAGTTTGTATGTTGTGGTTGGTGTATGAGTCAGCTGTGGTTTAATCTGAATTCCCCCTCAGCAAAAAACTAACTATTTTATTCCCTTTAGACATCCTCTATCCTGTACGTTCTGGCAGGGAAGGTACAAATGCTTGTCTCGCAGATGCACAAAAGGAAATGGGTAAATGAATCCACCCCTTTGATCCACCAAACGTGTTCTCCGGTGAGGTCGAAAACACCACATGGGTTCTTGATCATAACTTTGGAAATGTGTTCTTGATGTGTTCTCAAATACTTTCCCATAGGAAAGAAAAAGCACAAAGGACATCTCTTTAGTATTTCCTCTTTAGTGGTAATAGACATCAATGACAATAAAAGGAGAATAAATTAAGATGTTTGCATCAAAGACAGAGCTTAGAATTTCCAAAATAAACATTTCTGGTACAGCATTGTGTTAGCACATTGAAATTAAAAGTTGGGATTTTCTAGGCCGATATGGCTAGGAACTATTCATTCATTCCGGCGTAATAATCAAGGACATTGCTGCCATACCATGGGTGCAGCAGGGCAGGCACAATGATATTACGCAGCGCCCGAAAATAGTCCCCAGCTACTGAAAGTTACCAAGGGGACTATTTTCGGCTGCTGTGTAATATCATTGCGCCTGCTGGAAACGTGGTACGGCAGCAAAGTCCTTGATTATAACGCCTTAATGAGAGTATAGTTCCTTGCCATATTGGCCTAGAAAATCGCAATTTCTAATTTTCCGTCGGTCTTAGTACATGATGTCCCTACAGAAGAGTCAAGTTTAAAATAGAAAAATATCGAAACTCTTTGGTCATTTTTGAGCGTGATGCTAATGGTCTAATCAGATTCAATGGATTATGCTAAGCTATGCTAAAATTGGTACTGCCAGACCCGGAGATCAGCTGAATGGATTCCAAAACGGTAAAAATCAATTGTTTAACTCCAGGGGAGCAGGAAAATAAGCATATTTTCAAAAAAGCTGAGTGTCCCTTTAAGGTTAATGATAAAAAATACCACTTTTTAGGCAAATCCATTAAGAGTCTGATAAAAAATTAACAAGAATCTTGTTAACTACTTAACAAGAAATCATGCCAGACGCACTTAGCGGGTTTTGCATCTGAACTCTTCAAGTACTCTGTATTAAACAATTCCCATTTTCCACATTTTTTTTTTTAAATATCCCATTCATTCAATAGTTACCTACTTAAACCATTTAACGATGGATAACATATTTTAGCCTGAGTCATATTGTTCCTCACATTAGATATATCAAACAATCAGCACAAAAAATGGACTTGAAAGTTGATAGTATTGTGTTGTGCATGCAGTGCTGTCGGGATGAGTCAGACATGTAAGAGCATTACTATGGTCGGATTTGGCTGCCAATTAAAATGCCCATGTGTGTGTGAGCAATGTGTGGGTTGGAGGGGCTGCGCTCTTTCACACAAGTGAAGCCTCTGGGGATCATTAATGTAAAGCTAATAAGAGGCCTGGTAATTGGCCATGTGCTTCAATGCGTGTGCACGTGCGCGTGTGCTGGGACCGGATGCAGCCATTAAAGAAATAGCGTCTTTAATCACAGCAACAGACTTTATCTGTTTTCAGCAAGCACGTGGATTAATTAAAGCTACACAGAGCGATGCATTGCATGTGATCTATTCCTGTATATGTGTACTGATGACACAGGTCATTTTATTTTCACCACATGACCAATCTGCTCGGTGTGACGTGTGAAAACGCTGGTGTTCTCCATCAACACCTTCATTACTTAGCCTGCGTGATACGGCCGCCCACCCTGCATGCCTCTGTGAGTGACTCTGATTGGTGAGGAACAGGCCATGTGTGGGCAGAGAGGTGTCATTCTCATATTAGTGGCCCTCACACTGTGTGTACCTACACCCTGCCGTCCATTCCATATCTCAGGGATGATGATGATAATGATGATGATGATGGTGCCCACATAGTGTGGTCAAGGAA
This sequence comes from Paramisgurnus dabryanus, assembly GCF_030506205.2. Taxonomy (NCBI): domain Eukaryota; kingdom Metazoa; phylum Chordata; class Actinopteri; order Cypriniformes; family Cobitidae; genus Paramisgurnus; species Paramisgurnus dabryanus. Next base: position 23,989,719 of record NC_133342.1, on the reverse strand, counting down.
TGTTTCATACATTACATATAGCCAGAGACTTGCACAAGTGTGCGGACGTGATCGGCTTTGCGGACGCAAAACGGTATAAAACACTTACGCAAGCCCCCACATAGGCAGACATTCACTAACTGAACAACCCACACATCTCTCTCTGTCAATAAGTGTTCATCTGAGGGAAAGAGAGGCAGGAATAGAGGAAGTGATGTAAGAGGGGATTCCGTCTCCGTCTGCGTAGACGGTTTCACAACTTAGCTAGCATGTGGTAGGTGGCGTTACTCTGCTCAGCACCGTGATGTCACAAGCAGCATCCAATGACGTACCAATCTGAAATCTGACATCAAAGAAAATACATACTGTAAAAAGTGAAAGTTGGAACTACTTAAAAAATTACTTCATTTGGTAACACTTAAAAAATATGTTTTTTAAACTTAAATTTCCTCACTTTAGGTGAACATTTTAAGGTGAAGAAACTTTAAAAATTACTTCAATTGCTAACACCTAAAAAATGTAAACTTTATCAACTTTTTCACTTAAAGCAGAAAATGTAAGTTTTTTAAGGGGTTACCATTGAAGTTTATCAAACTGTCACTTTTTTACAGTGTAGTTTTCATTCATCTACAGATTTTTCTTTCTTAAATCAGAAGTAGATAGTTAAGTTCATTGAACATTATAGTGTATATTTCTAAAATATAAAAAAAAATGGGACGGTATAAAAATTTTATATCATGATTATAGTGACCAAAGTTATCACGGTTATCAATATTATCATGGTTTTGTTAAAATGAGATGGAAATGTTCAAAAAGAACTGATACACACACTGAAAACATTTGAAACAGTTTTACTTTTGAAAATCACAATTTTATATTTTCATGTCCCTGAAATTATTTCTGTTGTAAAAAAAAATCTGTCTAATAAATTTACTGTGAATGAGTACAATACATTATCACTTAAATGCCTTCCTGTGTGCGCCTGCGTCAAACTGATTCTGGCTGGATAGGATTTACCGCAAGTTTTTAAAATCACGGTAATCAAACACGGTTGTAATGATAATTCAATTTTAAACGATAATACTAACCGTCAGGACATTTTATTGAGGTTAATCATGAAACTGGTAATCGTCCCATCCCTAGTTCGGAGTGTCATGAGTGTTGCTTGTGTTTTCAAAACATGTAAACCATGTGCATCACGTGTTTTGTCAAAATAAGTGCCTGCTGCACACGCATCAAAACCGGAGACGCTCACGTTCACAAAATACACGCAAGACACTCCCTTAACAGTAAACTCTGATTACATATGAGATTATTAGAGTATCTGTCAAACGTGAGCGTCTCTTTTATAATAAACCCTTTAGATGCGTCTGCAGCAGGCACTTATTTTGACAAAACACGTAATGCACAAAGGTTCACTCGACACGCTAAACACATATTTTGAAATTACGAACCACACACATGACGGGCTACATACATGTTGTGACGAACTTCGCATCAAGCGCCCTTGAAAAACGAAGTCACCGACCACCACTGATATATATATACAAATATAATTACTTCTTTCAATCAGGTTTGCGAAACTTTTTGCCATTATCAGAAAACCGTCTCCACCTCAAATGTATGATATTGTCTGAGCCAATGTTTACACTTTTCTGGGAAATCAACCCCCGAGTGGATTACTAGTTATCTTTCCATGTCTGTTTTTGCATATTAAGCTGGAATAAAAGAGCATATTTTAACATCGAAACAATTCAGCGTTAACTCAGGAGGATAGTTTGTCAAACACAAGGTACTTGAAATAGGTATTTATGTTATCCTAATGTCATAGGGCTCCTTTAAAAAATGATTCAAAGGCCAGCTGTCAAGACATTCAGTTGTACACAAATCATTATGCCAGATTCAACATGGTCAAAGCTAGAGTCATTCATGTGGCCAAAAGTAACAATCTATTCAGCCCACTCTTTTCGTGACTTGTACACAAATAAACAACAAGGCTGTGTTAAATTAGAAGCAAGGGAGACCGACACCATGACTGACGTAAATCATTGAAAAAACCTTTACTAGGAGCTCATGTTTTCAGATTTCTTGGACGTTTCGGCTCACACAATGGAACACAGCTGAGACGCGGCACAAACGCAGCGGAACGAATTAAATGTCCACCTGTTTTCCATAAACTTTTCATTACCTCTGTATTGAACATGCCTTAGCAAAGCAGCATTGACCACAGCTGACAGGGAAAGAGGCGAGGAGATCTTCACCCTAAGAGTGTGTATTAATCTACGCTGCTCCCTCTGGAGTCTGGGAAGCTGTGAGGGAGAAGCAGCACGCCGCTACTCATCACAGCCGCGAAAGCAACCGTCTGACCTCGGAAGAAGTGCGCATACTATGTCCGGAAACAGTGAACGCAGACGTTCTGGAAAAAATGTGCAGACCACATGGACTAAACAATCTACATGTCATAAACACGCTCATTTCCGTAGTGGTTTTATAGCAATAGGCTGCATCAGCGAAACGACGGGCCAATGTGAATCCCATGTGATGATCGTTTTAGATGCTTTGATGTGATAACGTTCGGTTTGATTACAATTACAGAAATGCTGGCGGCTATAACTGGTAAACTACGAGGGCAACACACAATACAACGAAGAGAAAAACTCTTGGTTTAATGCTTTGTTTGTATTCCCCTTGATCTTCCGGGGCTCCTATATAGCCCTATATGAGTCATAGAGGCATCAGAGGTGGCTTCTTCAATCAGTAGGCTATTTCATGTGGCGGGGTGTTGACGTCCATCTGCCTCCTACTGACCTCTAGATCAAGGTGACCTCTGGGGCACAAACACCTGCTCCCTGGTGTTGAGTTCGTCATGATGGGGGCAGAGCAGGACCAACTGTGATGGTCCATATAGGTTTTTTGAGTTACGGCTAAACATAGAATCTAAATTGATTTCAATTTAGCCATTGCTGGCCAGGATGAAGCAATGTTTAACATATTTCATTTTAAAAGCCACAGCTTGGCCGTATACTTTAAAACGCACGTCACGTTAAGGAATGTTTAATTTTGCAATCGTGCAGTGATTGACTTTCTCACAGGCGTTGCTGTATTACATCTATTACATTAACTGAAATTCAGCTAGATACTAATTCATTTTCACAGGCTTTGTCCAAGCAGCAGATGTGAGAACATTTTAGTTTGATCAAGTCTCAGCCATGTGGTTTTAGTCAAGTCTAAAGTATGCACATCATCCACTCTTGAAAAGTCTTCACTATTCTTTCTGCGGTGAGAAAAATCATTCCCAGCCCAAATCTTTCCAGCATTCCACATGCAGACCCAATTTCTCTTATGATTGCTCTATAATAGCCAATCTGTAACAATTGTATAATGTTCCTTTTTTTATTGTATTGTTCTAGGCTTATTAAAGATGGAGGAAACAAAAACATTCGAATAGTGCATGATGCCTGATATTCACATACGTATTTGACAATGATGAGCATTGTGAAATGTGAAGACAGAGACAGATTCTTAGTACTGAAGGGTGAAACATCAGATAAGGTGAGGACTTTTTAATGCCATCTTGTGGTTAAAAGGAATAATCGAGTCAAGTGTCAAAAACTAATAGATTATAAAGAATACAAGATATAGGCAAAATCATATATAATCATACATAATCATATATAATTATATATGTATGTATGTATGTATGTATGTGTGTATATATATATATATATATATATATATATATATATATATATATATTTTACATACAGTTTGCCAGTAACTTAAAGTAGATTTATATTTATCTAATTTATCAGCAACAGTTTGTTCAAAGAAAAATATACATTAAATATTAACAAGTCTTTGTCTTTACACAATAAAATTATTAAAAAAACAGCCTCATGCAAAGCATTCTTTTTATTAGATTTTTTCTATTTTTTCCCCAAAATGCGCTGCATGAGGCTGTTTTTATAATTTTAATCTGTAAAGACAAAGTTAATGCAAACTGCCAGTAATACTGTCATTTCTATATGAATAATTTAAACAAAAAACTATGGCAACAGCCTAATGAACATTAATAAGCAGTTTTCTAATAGGCATCCAAACACAGGATGTGTGCCTAGGCTAAGAACAAGGCAACATTTGGACTGGCAGTGAAAATTTAACAAACAAATTTAACAAAAAGCCCAAAAACATATGATATTTTTAATTAATTAATTAATTAATTAATTAAACAAAATGGTTTTGTAATCATGTTTGCCTTTGCTTAAATGATGTAATACATCTTGTGGATTCAACTTAAAAAAACCTAAGAGCTGTCCAAACTGAAAGCAACTTGCACTGACATATCTTAAAATACATCAGTACTCTTTGTTTTGCCTCAAAATGCACACAAGTACTGTTTTTAGTAAGGCATGTTTGTTAAAACTTGTTATATTTCCAAATTAAACTAAGGCCTGGTCCTTACTTAAGCTAATCCCTGTCTGGAAAACCACCCCCTTGCAAGTTAGTTTGGCAAAAACAACATGTAACCAAATTCAAGGTTATTTTGGCTATGGGCAAGTTACTCAAAGCCAGACTACATGAGGTCTATCCTAGATCAGTTGTTTTCAAACTTTTTGGTGTGTGCCCGCAAAGAAAACACCCTCAAACTTGGAATTTTTGGAATATATACATGTATATTTTAAAAAATGTCATCAAACTGGGTCCCCTTGGGCCCCCACCCTCCAGTTTGACAACCATTGAGATGGTGGGATGATGGTAGGGGCTTGGTAGTTTGAAACAAAATGTTTGTATTTATTGCCAAACTTATATGTTTTATCAGTTAAATAAATAAATACTATTTTGAGATTTTTTTTAAATAATAATAATAACCTCAGTGATCAATAACCAGAGTAGAACTTAAATGGAAATCCAACTGAAATAATGCCATATTCTTGAGTCACAAGTTTAAGATATATTAGTTAATCTCTCTCTCTCTCTCTCTCTCTCTCTCTCTCTCTCTGCTAAATGGAGTAAAATATGCAGTATCACTGCTTTTGCAACACGGTGAGAAGCTCCTAATCTTAGTGTAAGAACATCTGCTGAAAACAGAATGCACATGACACAGAATCTTATTTACTTAATTAGCTCCTGATCACACTGCCACATCTGTGCCTCAATCATTTACAAATTTAATTTTAAATAGATAATACAAACTTCATATAGCAAAATAATATTTCAGCTAGGGGTAGCAATCATGAAGTTGGGAACTTGCTTTTCATTTCAGTCATTTCCAGATTCCTGGGCAAAAGTGTTGTGTCTGGTTCTTCAGACTAGACATATTGGGGCGGTTTCCCAGACAGGGTTTAGATTAAGCCAGGACAAGGCCTTAGTTATATTAGGAGATTTAAGTAGTTTTTACAAACACACCTTTCAAAAAACTATACTGGTCTGCATCTTAAGACAAAGTAATGATACTGAAATATTTTAAGATATTGCAGTGCTAGCTGTTTTCAATGAAGACATATCAAACATGACTTTTTAGTCTTGGACTAGACAGACCTGTCCGGGAAAGCGCCCTTTGTGTTAAAAGCTTAATTTGTCAAATTAAGCACAAATAGTCAATTTTGCTTAACTTGAAATTTTCAATTCTACTGTTATAATAGTACCTTTAATCCCTAAAAGTTACATTTTTATAGCCTTTTAAGTTGGCAGGTACACCAAAGCGTTTAAATATAGTTGAAAACACTCAGACAGATGCCAACTATGAACGCTTACCAGCATTTTGTAATCTAAGCACTTTGGTTGCTATGATACTTTTGTTTTGTTTATCAGTTGTTGAAGGATGAGTCGATTGGTTGTTTTGGTATTTGTCCCACCCCTTCTCCACTGTAATTGGACAGCTGAGTAAAAAGTGACATTGACGAGCTAAGCGTTTCACCCAAAGTTGAGCATTTTTTAACTCTGGCCACTCAGCGCTGTGGCTGCTGGCGTTTTTGAAAGCGTGGCGCTTCCATTGGAAACAAATGAAAACATACGCCAGCCGCAAGCGTAAATGCCTTGGTGTACACACCCCCTTAGAGCCTGACACTTTCATCCCTGAAAAGTTAGAAGGAGAAAAGTCGAGGAACATGAGTGTATGCAAGATATTTCTCCGTCATAAGAGCACCTAAAAGCCCTGGAAAATCCACAGGACACATAAAAAATAGGAAGTTGCAACAGCTGACAGAAATGGTAAAGCTCTTTTCCTGTGCCACAGATTTCTGCATAAACACTTCACAGAATCAGGTCTTTTCATTTTTAGACAAAAGATGAAATGCTGGAGAATGCAAGGTGTGAAAACATCTTTGAAACACAGCACACAGCTGGTAATAATTCATTCCCGGAAATCACTCTTCGGTTGGATTAGACAATCAGAAGAGATAAATAATCAAGGAGTGCAAATTAACGTCAGAATAAATTATGTGAATTTAATGGATGAACAGTGTCCGCCTTTAGACAGACATAGCATCTTTCCTGAGAGACGACAAGGGCACGTACAAAGCAGTTCCCACATCCTCAGAGCCAAACCATAAATCTCTTCTCTTTGGCTCTTTTCCAGTTTTCCAGTTCTTGACTGCAGGTATTGCAGTTTAGTTTTTAATGTGGCTTTCTGGTGCTGTGTTCTCCAAAACATATATATCATCAGCAGCATCAAATAAAATGTTTTTGACATCACACCTGCCCTGGGACAACTATAACACAGAACACCATACCTGCTGCTGTGAAAGATTCACTACTTTAACCTTAATGCATGAATTCATCTGATTGATGCTCAGTTACAGAGAATGAGGCTTGTAATGATACACCAATGAATAATTTCGATTAATGCACATCATAAGTTGCCTGCTGACCAATTACTAGCCTAAACTAACCCAATGACCCTTTGGCTCAAACACCAAAAATAAAAATATGCCACTTTCGTATATGTTACTGTTTAGCATTACACAGAATTTCTTCTTGAAAAGCGCTGTATTAAAGTAATCATAAACATGTAAATTAATTCATCATTGCAGCTATCAACAAAATCTCTTTATCTTTACAAAAGGAGAACTGTGGAATTGGCAACCCTGCTTAATACAAAGGCAATCAGCATCAAAGGTATAAAAGACAAACTCAGAGCTGTCAAGCATTACATTAGTTTGAAAAATTGGAGTTGGACAAGAAACTTTAGACAGATATACACAGTAAAACGTTTTTGTGTATATGCACATTTTTGTGGGGATGTTAGAAGGCGTTCCTAATTCTGGCTGTCCTAATTATAACTATAAACAAATGTTTAAAGGGGTGGTCACCGAAGACTTTTTGTTCCACTGACTTACATTTATACACATACAAATGCACCAGACCAGAAACACAAGCTTGTGCAACAATATTTCCCAGTTCCCTGCATACAAAAATTCAAGTCTGGTGAACACTGACCTGCGAATTCATATTACATGGAAATATGTGACCAGTAGAAAACCGGTACGTCATGGCATGACCTTTCTCTCTACTGAAAAGCAAAAATGGACAAAGGCAAAGATTATACTGATACACCACTCCCCGAAAGACAGATAAAGAAAAGACGGATGATGTGAATTCCACTGCTTCACTCTCATTGGTTATCGCTCCCGAAAGTCGCTTGTCATTTGCATAAAGTTGAACTGTTCTCAACTTTGTCGCATAGCTGGATACGCCCACTTCTAAATTGGCAAACTTCCATTGAAATTAATGAAATCTTTCAAAAGAGGCGTTTCTATATCAGGTTGTCATAAACAAATGAGTAACGTCCACTCCAGTAACTGACGAGTGACGGATGACGTGAACTCCCCTGCTTCTTTCTCATTGGTCATCGGGGGGAATGTCGCTCATAATTTGCATAAAGTAAATCATTTCTTAACTTTGTCGCGTGACTGGGCACTTCGCCAACGGTTACTGTCGGTCGTGTACCTGGAAGTCACCAAGCTTCCATTGAAATCAATGAGATTGCGTCGCTTTGCTACTGCTAGTCGCTGCTAGTCTGAATGCAGCTTTACTTTGCCGTTGCTAGTCGCTTGCATTGCGTTGTGGGGTTAGATTTGGGGTTTGGGTTAGGATGTACTTATGTATTGGTTTCAACATGTATTTCTTCCAACAACTTTTTGGATGTCAACTTTTTTGGGTAGGATGTCTAAAAATGTAACAGAAAGTTATTATAACCCCAAGCGACAATGGTAAGAAAATAGGAAAAAAACAATGAGAAAACCATACATAAAATGCCACAAAAAAGAAGTTGTGCCATGTACACGAAAAACTATTTATACATATTAATGTGAGTGACATGAAAAAGACATTCTTGCTCAAGGCACGAAAAAAGCTGAATTTCGTGCCATAGACACAAACAAATTAAACAAATTTTTCGTGACTATGACACGACTTTCTGTGAGATCAGTCTACCAAAACTAGTTATGACTCATTAGTGCACTACAAAGATTTTTGTCCAATCAAATGCTTCCCCACCTCAGTTTATGGCCTATTTCTACATTTATCTGATCACAGTCATGCTTTATATAAAATAACTGACTCAGTAAACTGACTAATACTTATCACCGGCCCATTAATGCGATTGGCTTGTTGCCCATGTGAAGTAAATGCACAAGATGAATGTGCACAAAAGAGTTTCAGACACTGCAAGCTGTGTGATTTTAGTTTTACATGAGAAAATAAACACCTTTCAGCCCCAAAAGAACACTGTGAGCGTCAGCTGCAAGCATTGTGAACGGCCTCTCTTTTAATAAGACAATTTTGTGTGTTACCATTGATAACACTGACAAAGGACCTGCTGGTGGAGAAAATGTGAGCCCACACGTGCTGACACAAGTGCAAGGGTTCACAGGTCTATGGTCACATAGCTATTGCAGAATAGGGACATTTCAGTTTGGTTAATGAATGCCCCTGGAAGTTCCCCAAAGGGGCTCAAATGCCAATGTGGCGATTTGAAAGTTCATTTAATTGCATTTGTGTGCATGTCTATAGGTCAGGCAACTGATGATTTAAATGTTAACAATGACAGTTTTTTTTTACATTTATGTGTACATTGACAGTACTATTCTAATTTAATGTGTACCCCTTTAAATCAGACATTACTGTATTGTATACCAATTAAAATACTTAAGTGAGGTACATAACCATAATTATCTACATTATCTACAGGGCCATTTTATACTAAGTATAGTAATTTTAATAATAACTACTGTTTGACCTGACAGCTCATCGGTTTTCCTCCAGTCTCATTAAGCTCTGGAATATCACTCACTGTAAGCTAAAGTCATGGACTAAGAAAGTTTTTTACCTGCTGTCTGGAGAATCTAATTACACATTCATTCCAAATGTGTGTCTGCGGGACCAAAGTGATTTTTAGATCTGTGCTGTGTGGCAGAAGTTGTACAGGATACATTAATCATCACTGTTTTCTCTGAGGTGTCATTCAGTCTACTCACACCTGGAGTGCAGGTCCTTTCAGGTCAACTATAAAATATCACAAAGAGCACTCATTTTCCACTTAACGTTAGCTCTCAAATCTAGCATAGCCAAATGTACTTAGTTATTCAACAACAGCTATTAAATCATGTTTTTTTTTTTTTTTTTTGCTTCAGTTTGCAAAGCATGAGCAAGTAATCTTGATTTTAAACGCGGGATAACTAATATATTATCTTATTTAAGACGGCACATTTTCTTATATTTTGCAGACATGAATGTATTCATACAGGCTAACAAACAAATTAAAACATCAGCGAAAATACCTTTAATGGGCGTCTACACTGGATATTTTATGAAACAATGATTTTAAGTTTGCAGCCTCCGGGAGACGCACAGCACCCTTCCTACTTTACTGTTCACTTCACTAGCGGCTAACACGCATGCGCAGAACAACAAAACAAACTAACGGCTCTTAAACTCGTTATTTTTTTATCGCATTTTGCGTTATTTTTTTATTATTTTCGAATAAATAAATAATACACCCTGAAAGGGGTCTGGAACCGCCCCTGCAGTAATTTTACTTTAAAAAGATAGTTCACCCAACTTGAAAATTATGTCATCATGTACTCACCCTCAAGTTGTTCTAAACCTGTATGACTTTCTTTATTTTGTTAAAGACAAAATATTTTTTGATAAATGATGTTAAAGAGTAACTAAACCCTAAACCAACTTTTTTTAGTTAATGATCTGTAAGAATGGAGCTTTATTAGTGCTGTTCATTGATTTTTGTAAGTTTTTTGACATTTGGATATAAAGTGTTTTAATACTACAATACCGGTATATGGTTAAAAAACGTCTGAGTGCTGCCCTCTTCAGGTTGAACGGTGGCTACTGCAGTTGAATTTTCCTATTGGATGGTGGGTCCAAAAAATGACTCGTGACGTAAGCAGGTTCAGGATCACCACGCCCTTGTTAAGAACTCACCACACACTTAGTTCGTCCCCTCTATCTCCTTGGGATCTGCCCACTTTTTTGCATTTTTCAAATATTGCCAGTGGGTGGAGTCACGCTCTGACCAGGGGTTTAGTTACGCTTTAAGCACACAGTTGATGTTAACCATTGACTTCCATAGTATTGTTTTTTCCTACTATGGAAGTCACAAGGGACCCACAAGGGACCCAAATCTGAATGTGATCCACATTCATTTCACATTCGTCTTCAGTGCACTTTGAAGACTTTAAGTGGATTAGGCCAACAAAGTGATATTTCTGAATGTTCTGAGGCCGGGATTAAGTGGATTTAAAGGATTTAATGAACATATAATACGTCCTGAGAGCATTCTGTTAATATTGTTATCTCATTTTTGATGGAGGTGGTGTTTAGCTATGGTTTTTGCATCAGTAAAACGTTTCATATCAAGCTAAACTGATTCCCAACATATGAATGTGCATAAATGAAAACATTTTTAACCATGATTTTGTTTGTTCTCTGTCTAACCAGTGAAATCAATTGAGTATTCATCTTGTGGTTTATCAGGATTGTTAATTATTTATTGCAAATGACTATTAACTTAAGCTATAAGTTGTTAAAGCAAACGTTATGCCAAAATATGAGGATAATCACAACAGCAATCAAAGAACAAACTGATTTTTGCATGCAGCATGACGTTAAAACAACTTATGCAATATATACAAGTGAATTCTACCTACTACTTTAAAATTTGACTTGTGATAAGTTGACATAACTTAAAAACAACTTTAATTTGTTAAGTTAAAGTAACATAAAAGCATACATTTGATGTCATTTTTTACAGTGCAGCTTACTTTGGGAGTAAAACAAATCTAAAAAATGCATGGATAAAATGTCATGCTGACCCATTCCATTTATTTTGGCTCATTACAACAACCTTTTTCAGAAAGTAGAGAGAGGGGAGAGTTAGTCTCATGCATCTCTATGATACTGGACTTAAATCTCACTTCAGAGCTATACAGCCTTCAGGAGCCAGTGCAGGAAAAGGTTTGGCCCATTCCTTCTTTATCAGATAACAGCAACAACTCATGTCCAAGGTAAATTGGGTGTGCATGAATATAAACTTCCATAGGAGGTGCACTTCTGTTGTTCTTTGCTTGCATGTTGGTTTGGAATGGCAAAATTCTTATATTATCGCCAAATAGAAACGCCCTTTAATTGTCCTGCCCGAGACCAAGGGAAAGTACATACTGGAGTACAGGATAACTTCATGATCCTTGATTACATCAATACAGGAGAGATAATCACCATACACTCATAAAAATAAAGGTGATACAAAAAGTGCTACACAGCAATTCCATACGAAAAACTATTTTGGTTCCCCAAAGGACCTTTCAGTCAAAGGTTTTTAACAGAACAGTTCCTTACCATTTTATAGTCTTAAGAACTTTTCTCACTACAAAGAACCTTTTGTGAACAGAAATGTTCTTAATTGAACAATACAGCCAAGAACGACTCTTCTATGACATTTTGTAGCATCTTTATTTTTAAGAGTATACCGCAGTGGTCTCTAACATGGTGGCTGTGGGCACCAGGTTGTCCGCACAGAGTCTGTGAGTTGCCCACCAAAGCACTTTCTACTAATAGCCTCAATTTTAATATTTATTTATTACATTTTTGTTATATTCGCTTGGCTTTTTAGATGCAAACAATGATAAAACATATCAACAAGTAAACTAAAATAAAATCAACAAGTAAAACAAAAGAAGTTTTGTGTAGACTACCAAAAAAGTAGACCTCCATACTGTTTTATTCATAGCCCTCGCTCACAAAAAGGTTGGAGATACAATTTATATGATAAATACAACATGCTGTCACATTCCTGGACCAGTAAACACTCTGTCATGACTTAGCAAACATATCAAGCCTGTCATACTCTTCCTCAGCATTTTATTCATTTGTACCTTTATCATCTTTTGATACATGTATAGTCCATGTATTCTTTATAAATGAAAAACCTGGCCTTAAAATGTTCTTGTAACTTAATTTATTGTTATGATTTGTATCGATTCAGTCCCTTGATAAAACTCAGATCAAGTGTATAATCACAAATCTTAGTAAACACATATTGAGTTTCATTTTATATAAATGTTTCGCTGTCTCTCTGTATACTTTCATCAGTGTCTGCTGGATTCAATTAAGTTTTTTATTGACCTCCTCATTTTTCATTGCATACTCTAATTTATAGGCAGTTAAAATATCTTTGCTCAGTTTATGAGCATTACAAATAGCTGCACTTTACAGCTTTTTATTTTATGAAGTGGTTTCCAAATGTGTATAACACGTAACACAGTATTTGTTAATATGAGATTGTTGGTGGTGCTTAATAAATATGTGAATGGCTAAATACAGGACAAAGTTGACGAGATGCCACCAGGCTTATATAAGACCAGAGCCGTTATATGCAAAATTAAGCATTTCTCTGGCAGCCATATTAAAAATCCAGACTATCTTGTAACGTAATATTTACTAAACTATTATTTGATTCATCTAATGGTATTCAACTATCTTTTGTTGTTTGGAAAAATTCCTGCGTGAGCCATTCACTACATGGAGGACAAGGGATGCGTTTCAAAGCCGAGCACGTTTTCTGCAGCTATTCACATAAACGATTGCTACCTCTGATCCAGACTTGGCAGAAGAATGTAGCGGCATCTATTTGGGCTGTGGGCCTAATTGGTCTAAAAATACTTGCATTGTCATCAATCAATTAATCTGTTAACACACACATTCTTTCTTTTCACTACTTTGTTTATGAAACAACATTAGACATCAAAGGGGTTGAATGTCAATGGGACATTTTGTAGTTTTGTTGCTGTATGGTGATCATGTGAAGCTATAAAAAAAGAGTTGCATGTCCAAGTCATTACTTCAGGATTTCATCCCAAACCTCACGATGATGCCACAAGGCTATCAACATTTGTCACACACCTGCAAAATCAGTGAAAACAAATTAGCGAAAATATCCTTTTAATACTCCAAAGCTCAGACAGGTGTGTTTAAATCTATCCTACTATGACTGGCATCAAAACAACCATCTGGTTTTAATGTTGCAAGGGATCAGACAAAGGAAGACGGAGATCCCACTCTTAGGAATACTGTCATTATCTTAATCAGACCAGCACTGCACTTTTCCCAGAACTCACTCAGGACACTCAGGAGCTCAGCGTTTATCTGACACCAGAAATGTGTTAAGCTACTTCAAAAACATCGCTGTAGGACAAAAATGTGAGAATTTATCATATAATAATAATAACATTAATTCAGGTGCTGAGGTTTATAGGCAACAAGATGATTGACGCAAACATTATGCACAAGGAGACTTTTTGAATAAGTCGAAAAGCAAGACAATTTATCTCAAACTGTTCGTGACATCTGTGAAAGCAAGAGTTCTCCTGGGTGAAATGAAAAAACAAAGGCTCAGTGCAGCTGGCAAAATGAAAAAGAAGTGACGACAATGACTACAAGTGGATTAGACTTCTGAAGGACGCAGGTGCAACCTGTGACTTCACAACTGCTCACCTGAGATCTGTGACTGCGCTGAACTCTGTAGACCTCGATTTCTGTAACAGATTCCCAGAGCTCCTAAATCCCAATTTGAGACCACAAACAACGGCACCATTCATCATGATTAACGAGTTTCCTCTGAAACTAAGATAAATGAGCATGTGACATATTTGGTTACTTAAGCACGCTGCATAGTTTTCCCATTCACGGAATTTTGCGAAGGATGAAATATTATATCAAGGAGCACGTTTCCATTGAGAAATTGTCAAGAGATGGCTCTTCAGTTTCATGCCAGTGAGCCATCCATTGTTCAGCGTCCCAAACAGTTCAAAAGACAAAATAGGAAGTGCCATAAAGAATTACAATGAAGAATCCAGAGAGCAGCGGGTGCGAATAGCATGTGGCCAACTAAGCATGAAGCCAGATGACAGGATTTGATTATTAGAGCATGAGTATACCCAAGTGTTGAAAGATTCTGAAGTTTAGATAAATAATCTGTCTTTTAGGTATGGCTCAGCTCTTAAATGCTGTAAGATCAATGGCAAGTCTCAACAAGGAACAAGTCCATACAGTTGACCAAAAGCTAGATCGATTATACATTTCAAAAGGGCCATTACAACAAAAGCATGATCATCATCCTGCTAAGACTAGCAAAACAAGAACATTTTGAAAGCGCTTTACGACAGGCTTTTTATTTAATAGGAGACGGACATGCAAAAATTTCCCACCACGTGGGGTGGTGATGGCGCAGTGGATAAGACACTCGTCTTTGGTGTGGGAGACCTGGGTTTGAATCCACTGTGACACACCATTGTGTCCCTGACACACTTAACCCCAAGTTGATCCAAATGCGTGCGATCTCTCACATATATAGCAATTGCAAGTCGCTTTGGATAAAAGCGTCAGCTAAATGAATAAGTAAGTAAAAATGACTGGATCAGGAATCGTTTACTCAAAATGCAGCAAAAAATTTGATTCAAACTCTTGCAGCCGAAAGTTCAGGTCCACCCACAGTTTAGATCTGAAGGCATTAAGTCTTCATAGACGGAGAACAGACCACTCGTCTACTAAAACAGATACAAATATACTAAAGCAAATATGACCTCTAGAGACTCACATACAAACTGCACATCTTCTCTCCGCAAACTTGTTAAAATAAAATGCGGTGGTTTTCTTAAGAAAAATCTCACACAATTTTAACACACCAAGGTCCAGGAAAATTTACAGTTCACAGTACGGCAAGTATTGTGACAAGCCTTCAGTGAGATGGAGAGCCATTTGAGGTGAGAGGAAGTTATTCTGGGAACTCTGGAAACATAGGAAGTGCAGGTTTGAAAAATCAAGTAAAATCAAGGGTGTGATGAATTGGCTGAGAGACTTAAGAGGGACAAAGAACACAGTTCATCTGTGGCACATTGCTTGTTGTCAGTGAGATTGTCCATGACAGTTTTGTCCCATTATAGACTGCATACTTTTTGTAGATTTTTGCACAGAGTTTTTGTGTGCATTTTCTTGTTTGTTATTTTGCTGGGACAGTCAGGCCTGTGTCCGACAATTTGCCCATTAATGATCATGTTTGTTTTTCACAGATAAGACAGCCAAAATGCTGCAATATGTGAGCTTGGAGATCTCTAGCCCTAAACAAAAATCTGATAAATAGTATCAGTATGAGCTGACACTATCGCTAGAGTTAACTCTAAGCTTCAGCACTGTTTTTTATATTATTAATTATATAATATTAATTATATACGTTTAAATGCATATGTGAGTTTGGACCACAAAACCAGTGAATAAAGTTACTGAATAAATAAGATTTCCATTGGGTTTGTTAGAATAGGACAATATTTGGCTGAGATACAACTATTTAAAAACCTGGAATCTGAGCGTGCAAAAATCTAGAAATTTACAGAATATCTTGGAACATGATCTTTACTTAACATCTTAATGAATTTTGGCATAAAATAGATGTTAGCCACATGAATAAAAGTCCTGTTCCCACCTTTTAAAGACACATGCACAGCTAGAATTATGTTGTTTGGCATCTTTTGTTTAAAAAGTATGCTCTCTAACCTGGTCACCTTGCTTTTAAAGGGATAGTTCAACCAAAAATGAAAAATCTCTCATCATTTACTCACTCTCGTGTTGTTACAAGCCTGTATAAATGTCTTTGTTTTGATAAACACAAAGGAAGATTTTTTGAGTAATGTTTGCAACCAAACCGATCATGAGCCCCATTCACTTCCATAGTAGTATTCTTTAAGTTAAAGTATTACTTAAAACTTAAGAACTTAGAACAAGATAAACATAATAACAATTAATTATTTGTATTATTATTAAGTTTTAATGTCTCTTTGCTTTAGTCAGTCTAAAGTCCCTTAAGCTCAATTAAGGAAACTGACTTTGCACCAACTAACATTATTCCAAATTACCCAGCAGTGACAATTAGGAAAATATAGGGCCACTGTATTCTCACTGCAGCCATTAGTCCATTGTGTAAATTCCCAAACTTACTGTAATTTCTCAAGATTGCTTTTTAAGGCCACGCTTCCCTCGGTAATGAATCTCCAAATGATATAATGACAAAACCAAACATTATTCCACTGATGAAACTTTGACACAAGAGCTTTGAATTAAACAAAAGAATGTATTAAAAGAAAACATGCCTGAGAAGTAAATCCATCAGCAGTCCTCAATCAGAACTGTGGTGCTGTGGGAAAGCTTTATTTCTCCTCACTGTAAACCTCTTATCCTCACTGCAAAACTTTCTGTATGAATTATGATCTGTTTATAGGAGCACAAGCTAACAACACATGGAGGTGACCTCAACAGAGGACTATTCACAACAACAGGACCTTCAGCCCACTCCACCCGGCTGTGCCATTCATCTACAGAGTGTGGGAACTTTGTTATCATAATAAATGTATGATTAAATTACTCCTCCGCTCAGATTTGTTTATTCTTTTGAATATTTGTTTAGGGCCGAGGTGCGTAAAAGTAATGGTTATACTGACCTCTACTGACAGAAAAGAGGAAAAACAGATTATTTTCTCTTCTAGGTTAAGTGTAGATAAAATAATAAAAAAGCAGCAAACATCTCTCAACCCTTTAATAATCTAATACTTTGTATTAACACTAACACACAAAAATATATCCTTAAAAATATTTTTCTGTATGGTGTAGAAGTAGATGCAGCAACCGTTTTCAAGTTATTTCAATTACATATAAATAGTTGCAGGGCGGTTGTGACCCTGTCTGTGAAAACTAGGCTAGTCTCGTTTTCTAATTATGGGATTAGCAGCAAGTTTGATTTCACTCATTTATTTTATTATTATTAAGTCTTTGAGATGATCTTACTCAATCAATGTTAAAGGTATCAAGGTTTTATTTTTATCGTAATTACGTTATGTAAATAAAACAACATTTAAAATGTAAATACTAGATCAAATCACCACAAAATGATACTTTCTATACCTTATGGGTCCGGACAATTACAAAGTGAATAGATAGAAAGTGTTTCGAAAAGTTTTGTGGTTGTTTTGTTGCTATTAAGTGACATTATGAGTGTCTGGACGACACCCCGAAACCGATCAAATGCGTTTATGGGCAGTTAACACGCCATGATAATAGGGGGTGCTAACGAGTTCTCCATTTACAGTGTATTCTGATGTAAATCGCGTCACTGTGTTTCTTGTTCCGGGTCAAGGTGTTTTGTTATGCTTAGCGAAGACCATTGGTGAATAGTTTTTGTCTTAACGCGCCAGCCGAGCTTACAAAAGCGTATTGTCAGTTGAGGTTTAGGTTTTATAACTTAGTGTAAAATACCTCAACGCGATGCAAAGGCCACAATTTCGACATCCGCGCCATGGATCAGGTCCTGCGGGTTTCCGCAGTCCGCCTCCAGCTTTCGACAGGACAGGCTGTAGGTTACCGTCTCCTCCGTGGGCATTTTCACCGCCGCCGCCGTTTGGACCGAGATTTGGACGATGCTCTCCAAACACACCACCGAGGGAGTTTTTTTGTAATAGTGGTGGCAGCGGTGGTAAATATTTTAACGACCAATCGCCCGGTCACACACCGCGCAGGTCAAACCCAAGCCCTCGCGGCACACCGTACAGACGCTCGCCGTATGACAACCAGGGACGACACAGTGGACAACAGGTAGTTAAAGAACGACTAAAACAAAAAATATTAATAGATACGCGTGTTTGATTTATATTTAAAAACGTAATTTTGATGGCTCCTGTGTAATAATTACACATGAATGCTTTTTAATATTTTTGTCACGAGTCGCGCGCTCTGTCGATCAAATGCAGTATAAGCTGATTGATCAATGTGCGATTAGGGCAGTAATATACAACAACTGGTTAACTGTAATCGTTTTAATGTCTTTCTGCATGATAATTTTTTCCTGAAGGGTTCACCACGGACATCCACACCGTTTGGCTCAACGCATGGCAGGGAGAGAGGGACAAATGATATGGAAAAGTATTACAAACCTTCAATGCTCCAAGATCCCTGGGCAGACCTAAAGCCTATCTCAGTCACAGAAACTCAGTCTAAATGCAACTCCCAACAAACCACAAACACAGGCAGACAAGGAAGATATTATAACTAAAGCTAAGTACATTTCAAGGAAATGTACAGTCCTTTTTATTTAGTGCAACATTGCGATTATCATTTATAAGTCAAACGGAGTCGAGCATCACCCAAATGTTCTTGTCATGGACTTGATTCAGGATTCACCAGCAATAATTCTTAAGAAGTTGGCTTCAAACAATATTTTTTAAATTCATATGTACTTTTCTTATTCAAGAGACATTCTTTTACTTTTATATCTGTACAACAGGATCAAAAAAGTTGGTTGCTGTTGTAACTCGCAACCTATTCAAAGTAGATTTGGCCAACTCCCATGGAGTTTGCTTATCTATTGAATTGAGACACGCCTCTTTGAACCTAAAACAAAAGAGGTCTGATCAACACATCTACCTCTTAACATTCCCTGTATGATCACTAAGGTCAGTCCAGGTATTTGTAGGTGTGTCTCCTTTACGATTTTCTAAGAACTGTTAATGTTTTAATTTAATTTTTTATTTGTGCTGACCTTTGGTTTTAACAAATTTCATAATTTCTTTTCTGTTTAGTGATAAACATTTTCAGACAAGGTCTACTGTTAAATCAAAAGCCTAATTTCATTAAAATATAACTCCGTATAACTCCACATCTCAGCAACAGCTGTAATTCTCAATTTATTTTCCAATCTTTTGATTTTTATACCATTTTAAACCTCATTTCTGACTCATTACACATCTACAAAAATATATTTTATTAGTGTAACGATACACATAACATTTTACATTTAAAAGTTCAGTATGCTCAAATGTTTGCTTTTTCATTTTCAGTCAAAATTCAGATAACAAATTACAGACAGTTACTGATGTAATATTACTTTACATCAGTGCTTTCCAGTTGTCTTCTGTCATCATCTGGTTTTGTTTAAACTTGGCCTTTGTATGTATTCAAATCTTTGCATGTGCAGCATTTGCTGAGAGACACCCTAAATTATAAAATAAATTTAAAGTGATAGTTCACCCAAAATCCATTCACTCACCTTCAAGTTTTTACAAACCTTTATTCATTTCTTCGTTCCGCTTAACAAGCAATGTTTGTAACCCAACTGTGTTTGAGCACCATTGACTTCCATAGTTTTTTTCCTTTTATGGAAGTCAATGGTGCTCCTGTTTCCTGCTTCAGCAAAACAAAGAAATGTATACAGGTTTAGAACAACTTAAGGTAAAAGTTGACCAAATCTTCAGTTTTTGGTGAACTTTACCTTTATCACATTTCAGCTAAATCAAGAAGTAAGACTGAGACAATAAAGGCTTGTATTAAATTTTTTTGTAAACTTTTAAAGCTCAAAGTCAGTTGCTGCTTTAAAGCAATGAGGTGGGGTTTCAAGGCATCAGCTGTATTGTTAGCATCATTGCCTTATACTTCCAATGCAAACAGACTAAATCAAGAGCTTGTTGAAGGCTATTAACCCACTGACAAAAAAAGAAAAATACTTGCATATTCCACAGTATACAAATACATATTTGGAAATAGCTGAAAGTAAAATAAAACAGTGTAGTTTTAGTTGCAGGTTATAATTGGTGAAGTAAAAGTAACATGTTTGGTAGATGCTAGTATTATCTGAAAAGAAAATGTCGACTCTAAATTTATTTACACATGAACGTTAGGATTAAATGTGGTTATAATAAGCAATTCCTAAACGTGAATGGGTTCTCTAGCACTCAACTGCACCGTAGCAACTAGGGCCATGGGTCCAAAACAAACATTATGTTTTGCCGTTTTGTAGAGTTTTTTAGTTTAAGCATGTTGTTATGTGCTACAGTTTAATCTGCAACCCTCAAAGAACTAAAATTCAGAAAATGTTTAATTTACAATAGAAAATATAGTTACATATGATCAACGTTATAATAAAGTACACAATTCAGTCTGTGTAATAAAACAACATCCCAACCTGTTTTTCACAGTAAAATAAACCCAAACTTATGATTTTCTTAATAAAAAATCATTAATGTGTCATTCAGGACACATCAACAGCATTAAAGAAAACTCTCATTTGGTGCCACACATACAGAAGGCGGATAAATAGCCCTTTTGATTTGTGTGCTTATGTGGGAGAGAGACCGGGGTCTTTTTAGTGTGCATCAGTATATGGGTTATCTATGGGTACTGTTAGGCTTAGGATATTGAATGAAATGAAGGACAGTGTCAAAACGCAGACTAAAGCCGTCATTGGTGAAATTAATTATCCATAATGGTTTATACTCTTTAAAGTGTTCAAATTCAAAGGGTTTTGATAGAAACAGCCAATAAGGAATAAACTCCAGATTAACTCCTGAGTTATGCTTATTAAGCTATCGTTAAAGGGACACTCACTTTTTTCGAAACTATGCTCATTTTCCAGCTCCCCTAGAGTTAAACATTTGATTTTAACCGTTTTGGAATCCGTTCAGCTGATCTCCAGGGCTTGGCTCTACCACTTTTAGCATAGCTTAGCACAATCCATTAAATCTGATTAGACCATTAGCATCGCATCTAAAAAAATATCCAAAGAGTTTTGATATTTTTCCTATTTAAAACTTGACTCTTCTTTAGTTACATCGTGTACTAAGACCGACAGAAAATTAAAAGTTGTGATTTCTAGGCAGATATGGCTAGGAACTATACTCTCATTCTGGCGTAATAATCAAGAACTTTGCTGCCACAATGATATTACGCAGCAGCCGAAAATAGTCCCCTTAGTATCTTTCAATAGCAGGGGACTATTTTAGGGCACTGCGTAATATTAATGCGCCTCCTGCAGCCATGTTACGGCAGCAAAGTCCTTGATTATTACGCCAGAATGAGAGTATAGTTCCTAGCCATATCTGCCTAGAAAATCACAACTTTTAATTTTCCGTTGGTCTTAGTACACTATGTACAGAAGAGTCAAGTTTTAAATAGGAAAAATAACGAAACTCTTTGGTTATTGTTTGGTCAAATCAAATTCTATGGATTGTGCTAAGCTATGCTAAAAGTGCTAGAGCCAGAGATCAGCTGAATGGATTCCAAAACAGTAAAAATCGGTTTAAAAAACGGTTTAACTCTAGGGGAGCTTGAAAATGAGCATATTTTTAAGTAGAGTGTCCCTTAAATGTAATATTTAGAAATTATTGTTAGTCTAAGATGCATAACTGCAATTTTTTTTAGGATAGGGTCCTGAAAGTGTTCCTGCTCAGCAACACTATGTTTTTGTATATGCGCACAGTAGTTTATGTAACTGAAGTGTTAGTGTTTAACACTCAATCTTCTCACGATTTAGTTACATTCATAAAGAAAAAAGCAACTTAAAGTTCATCATTGCAACGGCTGAAGAACTAATAATGCACATCTAAATATCGGAATAAATATAATTGTAGTTTGCTAAGGTGTGCTAAGAAATGTTCTTGTTTGATATGTCAGACCTTTGACATCATTTAGTGACCATCTCTAAGTTGTTATTATTTTGGTAATGCATATCTGATATTCTGCCCTTTCAAACCCATTGGAAAAAACAACAAAAAGAAAGAGAGACCGCTTAATGTGTGAATTTGTGATGATCTCCAGCAGTTTTGGCTGGATATATGAAACCTGATGTATTTTTGAAGCAGTGGAAGAGTATTGGGAAGTAAGCATTATAGTGCAGAATGACTATGTCATTATAAAATGCAACATCTTTCCCGAATTCTCTTTGCCAAACTTTTCCTTGTCTTCTTTCCATTTTTCTCTTTGCCATCTTCCATTTTTCTGGCTCTGATCTCACGCATGAGATCAAAAAACACCTGGAGAGATTATGAAGTTTATTGAGTGTGACACTTGATGAATAGAAAAATGAAATCGATTCTGTTTATAAAATACCGTGTGCATAATGGTCGCCACACTAGTTTTTAGTAAGGCCTACCTTATCCACGTTGGCACGGGTTTTGGCAGAAGTCTCGACGTAGCTGACTGCCCATTGATCTGCTCTGGCTTTCGCCTCCTCCACACCAACTTGTCGTCGGTCCTCCAAGTCTGACTTATTTCCCACCAGCAGGAAAGGTACGTTTTCCTCCTCCTTCACACGAAGAATCTGCTCTCTGAAGTTTGCAAAATATACACTTCAGCATTGCTTCGGTCTTTATGCTGTTTCTGTTAGCTACATGCACACTTTGTGGCCAGGCTTATGAAATGTACTTGCACCAGCATTATCTTCTAATTTATGCAAGTCTCTCTACCTGAAATCAGCAGTAGCAGCAAAGGATTCAGACTCTGTGATTGAGAAAACACAGAGAAATCCCTCTCCACTACGGAAGTAATTGTCTCGAATGGCAGCGTAATCCTCCTGCCCGGCTGTATCAAGGATGTCGATTTGGACCTCCTCTCCATCCAGAACCACCTTTTTTCTGTAGCTGTCAGCTTTTGTGGGCTCATAGTCCTCCACAAACTTGATAGAAATAAGTTACAGCAGAATTAGGATTTTTGGTTAATGTCGTTTTTGACATGTAAAATTATAAGTCTTACCTCATCGTACATAAACTGCAGCGTTAATGCAGACTTGCCCACACCTCCGCTTCCCACCATTATCACTTTGTGAAGGGCCAGGGTATTCCTGTTAGCAGCCATCGCATCAATCAATCAGAGAGATGGCAGTGCTGTGATGGAGGTAGATGGGTATTAAGGAAACCCTGGAAGGGAGTCTATAAAGAAAAAAGCAATCACTTCTTATAAAGCTTCCTTAGTAATTTTAACAATTTAACAGTACAGTTGTATTAACTATGTTGTTTCGTAATAGGAAACGCAGTTACTATTTCAATGCTAGAAACTTCAAATTGGTTTGATAAAAACTAGTGCTGGGCAAAGATTAATCGCATACAAAATAAAAGTAATTTTTTGCATAATATATAAGTGTGTGCTATGTGTAATTATTATGTATATATAAATACACACACATTCATGTATGTAGTTAAGAAACATTTACATGTGTATATATATTTATATATTCTATATAATGTATAAATAAAAATGTATATATAAATAAATAAAAAATTGAAATGAATACATGTATGTGTGTGTGGTTAAATATACATAATAATTATACACACATATATTATGCAAAAAAAAAACCACTTTTACTTTGTATGCGATTAATCTTTGTCTAGCACAAAAAAGTAATTTGTTTATTAAAAAAGTGCATTTCTTAATTCTACTACTAATACAACATTCTATTACTTTCAATTACTTTTCCAGTTACTTTTATATACCACTTTTCACAGTTGTTTATTTGTTCCAAAGCAGCTATACATTAACTAAAAACAAGAGAAAACAGAAAAATCATAGGACAGCAAAGTAATCACCGGAGAAATGTATATGTAACATATATGTTACATAGTTCTAAGTTAAGCTAATGTCAGCTGACTCCCAAGAGATTGAAGAAAACTCCTAGGAGAAAAACCCTGTGGGGGAAAAAACCCTTGGGAGAAAAAAAACCTTAAAAGAAATCCAGACATAGCTGATCCTATAGAGGATATACTATATATTGAGTACTATATTATTCAAAAAATGTTTGAATTAAGAGTTTTGATAATTTAAAAGTTTAAAGTAGCAGTTTGTTGTCGCTGGGCAGACTTAGGCGGTCCAGTAGAAAAAAATTATTTACTAAAAGATTTATTAAGAATTAAAAAATTTTGAAATAAAGGGAAGTGGTCTGTGTTACCCCCCCACAGACAATATTACATTAATTCTTAAACCCTACTATATACTTTATGAAAAGTCATATACTTATTTTCTGAATAGTACTGTGAAATTACCACTCCGATTACAGTTTTTTTTTTTCTAAAAAATTTTAACTGCTAATGTTTTGTATTTTGTAATATTTTATAATGTAATAATACCACATAAAAGCACTATAAAAAAAAATTCAATTAAATTTATTTCATGAAGTTAAGCTATCAGTCACAGGACACAATTTTGGATTGGTTACTTTTTAGAAAAGTTAACATTTTGAAAATTTATTTCTCTCTTATAATTAGTTATACAATATATTGCAGAGGCCGATATATCGGTCGATATTTGATTTTGTTGTTATTATTATCGGCATTGGCCGACAAATCTTTTTAGTCGGACAATAAATTTTTCCATTATTATAAATTTTTATGTTTGTAATAAAAAAAAGTCTGACATACCGTTAAATGACCAATCACTATTCACTTTTTAACATGACGTCATGTTGTGTTACACACTCAA
Source organism: Paramisgurnus dabryanus (assembly GCF_030506205.2). Lineage (NCBI taxonomy): Eukaryota > Metazoa > Chordata > Actinopteri > Cypriniformes > Cobitidae > Paramisgurnus > Paramisgurnus dabryanus. Next base: position 23,964,942 of record NC_133342.1, on the reverse strand, counting down.
ACATTACCGTGAGATGTCAGATCCACATTATTTATGTCTTGTAAATATGTTTTAAGTACTTTAAAAGGGTATATTTATAAATGTCATGCATAACACGTTTTTTTTTTGTTTCACCAATTTTTAGTTTGTCTCTTATTTACCGTAATAAGATTTGTGTTATATCACCCATACAGCTTTCTTAATATCGGCATCATTCATAAAAAAAAAACATATCGGCCGACCACTACTTATGATCGCAAGATTTTGTTTTATCCACACAGGAACAACGAACATTCATTCAAAGTGTCATTTGTCAAATAGCTCCATTCTTCAGGTAAGTCAAACACATGTTTGGGTCAGTATTTAGGAATAACTAGCTTTCTCCTATTCTCATCAATTACTCTGACCATAATGATAACAACATACTTCATTCTCTCTCCTGAGACTAGACTAAAACAATGGGTCTTTTCATAAGGGAGGGTGTAGAACTCATCTACTCCCTTCCTAACTGACACTGACATCATCACTCACTGAACTGAAACAATGCAGCTCAAACTCCTCAAAGGATTGAAAATAGTCAATTTCATTTATGTATATTCTTTATCTTCAATAAAACTTTGAAGCACTTATAAAGGTGTTGCAATCAAACTGCTATAGCATCGCTAAGGTTGTGGGTTCAATTACCAGGGAACACATATGACATATACTTACATACACTTAAAAATGTATAGCTTGAATCCAATGTAAATCACTTTGGATTAAAGCGTCTGCAAAATTCACAAAGGTATAATGCGGGCAGTCACGACACAATATTATAGAAATTACTACTGTTGACTCAGGTGTAAATAGTAGACTGCTAACAGCTGCGGTCAGATGTTTCAAGTTTACTTTGTGCAGTTTGATTTGTGGTGTACAGAGAGGGTGTGGTTAATGTTAAACTGTCAACAATGGCAGTATCTTTAATTTCTTTCACATAAAGTCGTCACATTTATAAGCTTGCTGTCACGTAAAGTGAAAGAAATAGGAGTGGAAAATTCAAATGATCTGCTGAATAATGGAGCATCACATTTCTCTATAGGTGCCTCAGTAGTCTTTTGTTTGTAGCCTGACCTGTTTCAATAAGAGAGGGCATTACAGATTCCACAGGAGTGGCATAACAAATATTTTCACTTTTAAGCTGATATATAAACATTTAATTATTGTACTGATGCATTGTGTTAAGGTAGGTCATAATGCTGACCTATGAATAAATCGCCTTATCTTCTAACTAAAGACAAAAAAGAAAAACATATGCCAGAACAAGCTGCAAGCTTCTGCTTATTTCGCAACAATTAAACCACAGAATACAGGACACCTGTTACGTTTCTGTCGTCATTCATATTAAACACGAGATGTGTAAATTCATTAAAACCCGAGTATACGGCCACACAAGAGTGAATTATGTGGCTTGAGTTTCATCATTCATACGCATAACATGATAAGAGTCATTGAGAAAGTGCTCACTTCGTAGTGTCCTAATAACGTTAACTGCTGTTCAGCTAACCAGCTAACTCAATTATTGCGAAACGACACGAGCGAGTTGCTTCTGGAGATGTCGAGCAGATCTCGAGACTGGAATGTTTTTCTTTCATATTTAAAGAGAGACGCTAAATCCATCTTCCGTGTTCATAAGCAAGGGATGGTTCAGTTTTAGCACTCCAAAGCTAACAGGGTAGTCATAACCTTTTATGTTAAGAATCAATTACGTCGGATAACAAATAGATTACAAATTAAATCAGCGAATGATAACGTTAGGTAACAAAACGAGTTGTGGATTAAATATGTGCAAAGCATACTTACCAAATACGCACTGATGTGTTGGACGTCTTGTTAGCTTTGCTGCTACAGGCAGATTTGTTTTGCCTCAGTGCATGACTCAGAAGGGAGCAGCACTGTACTGTCACAGCCTGGGCTTGCGATTCACAAAGTTTACTTCAGTTATGAGAAAATATGATAATGTACCGAAACGCAAAATCTAACGCTATTCTACTAAATGGTTCAATATACCTATGTTGTACAAGGTTTTGCTCCCAACTAAAACAGTTGACGATATCGTTTCGTGAGCTACAATTTTATTTCTTGCAACCTTATAATATTACGAGGTTTACAGTATTGTATGTACAGTATACACCTAGCGTGCTAGATGCCTAGCATGTTTCACCTCAAGAAAACTGTACGGTCGCCTTTCTGACACGACTAGAGCTGTCCGTGATTATTACACGTTTTCAATATTTTAGAGAAAGATCAATATGTTCAACTGTCAAGTGTTGTATGTTATCATTCAAAACTGCAGAACGAAATGTACCCTGTGGGAAAATGTGTACTACTAAAATACATCTTATTTAAGACCACCTTTTTATGTACTTAATATACAAAAATTGTCTTTAATACTTTATAAGATAAACTTAAATAAGTGTAGCCTGCTCAGCTGTGCTATTTTGAGACACAATTTATTTTATACACTAAAATTCTATTTAAGTATTCCTTTATTACTTGTATTTAGTGTACTTCTATTAAGTGTACTGAAGTAGTATTTCTAGGGGTGGTTTTCCAGACAGGGATTACCTTAAACCAGGACTAGGCCTTAGCTTAATCAGAAAATATAGCTAATTTTAACAAACATGCCTTACTAAAAACTAGGGCTGGGCATATATTAATCTAGATTAATCTCATACAAAATAAAATACATTTTTTGCATAATATATGAGTTTGTGCTGTGTGTAAATATTATGCATACATATATATACATTTAAGAAATGTTTTATTTATATATGATTTTTTATTTATATATAATATAGAATATATAAAAATATAAATATATATGCACATGTAAATGTTTCTTAAATACATACATGAATGTGTGTGTATTTATATATACATAATAATTACACACAGCACAAACTCATATGTTATGCAAAAAATTACTTTTATTTTGTATGAGATTAATCTATGCCCAGCCCTACTAAAAAGATTACTTGTGTGCATTTTGAGGCAAAAGAAAGGGCACTGATGTGTTTTAAAATATGTCAGTGCAAATTGTTTTTAGTTTGGACAGCTCTTACATTTATTTTAGTCTAGGACTAGTCTAATTCCTGTCCGGGAAACTGCCCCGTAGTGTTTATTTTTTAGACTTTTATTTAGCACACACACACAAAAAAACTATGTACTACAAATGTACCAGCTAGTATTGTACAATCTATACTTTATTTTTTTTTACCTGGGTAGCGCTTTTCTCTATTTAAATTACTAGTGATCGACCGACATGGGTTTTTTTTATGGACGATACCGATATTAGGAAAGCTGTATGACTGATATAACACAAATGTTATTACAGTAAATAAGAGACAAAAAGAAAATTGGTAAAACTAAAAAAACATTTGTTATGCTTACATTTATAAATATACCCTTTTAAAGTACTTAAAACATATTTACAAGACAGATAATTAATGTGGATCTGACATCTCACAGTACTGTTTGAATAAGTGTGTTAAACTACTAGTGTGGTGTTGTGTATTACCCATGCCAGCCAGACAGTTATTTAATACAAAATGTGATTGTGAAAGTCATAATAAAGACATATTAGGACATAACAAGAAACTTTCTCATTAATTTAAGTCATTATTGTGAGAGAGGTTCTCAAAATAATGAGACACTAATCTATGATAATGACTTCTCATTTTTATGAATTGTAGAATTACATTATTCAACACATTCTATAATTTTATTTTTCAGATAATAACCATCCTAAAATTTTATCATATCACTGATGACACACAGAGACAATCCCAATGTGATAAAGGACTTTATTTTTGCTCATATGCTTTTATTTTTTGTAAAATATATTTGATAATCAACTTGAACTGAAAGTATAATTGAGCCAGGCTAATGGTTTGGGAAATAAACTAAATTGAACAGAAAAAAGTCAAGGTCTTTAAAAAGAAATCATATCCCTTTTGTTTAAACAATGGTTTTTGACATTTTCATATTTGGTTAATTTAACATCTGTGCTGCTTTGCATTGAAGTGCTGCAATCGAGGCACTGAGCTTTACATAAAGTCACCAAAAATTGCTAAGTGTCTGTATCTGCAACCAGCTGTGCAATATATTAGCAGTAATACAGTAGTGCTCCTTGTATGTGGTTTAAGCACAAAAGTCAAAAGCTTACAGATGATTACTTTTGTCTTTCAGGCGTTATCCTCTCATATTGGTGTTGCTCTCCATTCTTTTCCTTCAGTGAGTGCACGGGGTTGGTGGATGAACACACTGTATCGCACACCCTGGTTAGCAGCTGCACGAACAAATCCGCTATTTGCAGTCATAGTGACAGCCCGCATTGTGTCTCCTGTCCCAAAGATCATCAATGATCTACAGTTTACTTTTGAGCTAGTAACTAGGCGCTTGGTGCGTTCAGATGGCTGGTCTGGAACCACCTCGAGTCTGGCTAGCAGCTCCTCAGCTCTGGCTTTTTCCCCTGGGCCTCCTAACGTATCCAGGATGACACGGAAGTCCTTAACGGCAGAATGACAAGCAAACAACTCTTTACCCTTCATGAACTCCTCCAGCTTGGGCAGGACTTTCTCTTGCCGTTCTTGTGCGGCTTGCTCGGTCAACACCACCTCTTTAAAAGTAAAGTGACAATTACCATGGCTGAGCGAGGACACATAGGTGATCAGAGTAGTGATGTCAAGGTTGACCCTGTTGCACACGTCAACCTTCACTTCAGTAGGAAAGGCGAGGCTGGCCACAATAGTGTCTCTGTCAACACAAGTGTGCATGAGGTCTGTATCATCACTGTCATCTTCTTCATCATCATCATACTTCTCTTCTTCTTCTTCCGCAACATCATTTTCTTGCTCGTGGTCTTCTTCAACACAACCATGTTTGTCATCGTTTTCATCCTCCTCATCTTCTTCTTCCTCATCCTCCTCTTCACCTCCAATTATTGTATTAACAGCAACAATGTCACCTCTCACAGATATACCCATCTCTTTAAGCTTATCAGCCATAGGACTGGACACTCCATTGTAAAATGCAAATATTATATGTGGGTTGCTGTACTGTACAGGCTGTTGCTGACTGGCCTCAAGAAAATCTTCTGCTTGCCGGATGACACTTTTATCTCCATACTGCCCACGCCCTTGCCAGATGTTGTGTAAAGCCTCTGCCTTGCGCCCAATTGCTTTGACCCAGGTGTGTCCGCCATTTGCCACCACATCAACCACCAAGGTCTGCTTTTGGCCATCAGGTCCCTCATAAGCAAACACATGCAGCACACTCACCACTTTTTCTAGATTTTCTGCCGACTCGACGATGGCCTTCAGGTGAGTAAGGTTGGTACTTTGCAAGTGGGACTCCTTGATCACTACCTTGCCAGCCTCGACTTTTTGAAGGAACTTCAGCTCAGCCCGAAGCTTACTGCACAGTTTAGCACGTCCTTCGACCTCATGGCCTTGCCGACTACAAATCTCATCCACTTGTACTAGCAGCTCCTTGGCTACTCTGATCCTGTCCTGCAGCGTAGTATAAGTGGCCATTGCTGTTGAACATTATTCCTATTGAAAGAAAAACAAAAAGTTCAGAAAGGACCAAAGTGTTCTACATGTATATGTTAACAGCTGGGATAAAATCTATATAGAATTCTAAAGGCTCAGTGCAGATAAAATCAATGCTCAATGCTAGGATAATAAATAGGCTAATAAGGCTGTAAGTAAAGCCCTTTCAATTTTAAAATATATAAAGGCAACATGCAAGGACATTTAAAACAACTACGTTAAATCACTCAGACGAGCATTACAAAAGTACAAAGATAATCAAGGTGTTGCTCTAATGTAGCACAATACAATAACACATACATAAACTCTTTATTTTTACGCTCTTATGGTAACACTGCCCAGTTTTACAAACTGCTGCTAGATCACATTATATGAAAACTACAAGACACTAAATACGTGTACATGCCTGCTAGCTTGGTTAAAGTTAAAGCTACGTACCAGACACACTTTGTTCTGCTTGCTTAGAAAGGCTAAAACAGCCTAAGTTACAACTTAGCCAAAGAAAAGTGACATTATTAATACATTTCGATGTAAACTTACAGCTTTTATAGATTCATCGCGTCTCTTCTGCTTTTAGTCGACGTTACTACAACCACAGAGTCAAAGAAAGTAGCGCTGTCATGATGTTAATGCGTGGCTATGGCGCCATCTAGCTTGGAGGTTATGAATTGCATGCGTTTTTCACTTCATGAAAAAACAGTAAGCAGCAAATTATTGTTCAGTTTCACACTCACACATGACAAAATACTGTAGTATACTTATGTATTTACTATAATAAATTTGTAGTATATTATAGGAACACGTTGTTAGTGTAAAAAATTCTGTAAAATTAACTATAGTGAATAAATAAAGTAAGTACTGTAGTATATTGTGGTCAGGTTCAAAACACTATAGTGTCTAGGCTTACTATGATAAAGTTTACTGAATTGATATTTGAATTAAACTGAATTGTCTGTGAAGAACCATTTTTCCTCTTAAACCAATAAAGCATTGTTTATTTTCCTAAAGATTTCCTAAAAGTTTTTCCTGGGTGTTTTTTTCCACACACAGCTGACAGGTTTGCCCATGCATTGCATGCATTTCTTACTGTATGTAAAATCACCATTACTCACTGTGGCTTTACAAGTATTGCATTACAGTAGAGAAAAGAGGGAGGGTGCAGACGCTTCAAGTGTACGCATGGTAACACTCAAAATCATGCACGAGCGAATGAGTGGTCCTGACGCAACAAGTAGGCTATCTGATTTCCAGTCTCTCCTTTTGGATGACTACGCGCTGTCTAGAGAAAAAAGAGCTTTAAACGCAAAGAAAATACACACCCAGCATTTCTTTTCCGAAGCATAGCGGCTTTTAATCTTTCTTTCGTGCAACAGCGTTGAGTTTTGATCGATTGCATAATAGTTGCTCCGACTTTTTACCGTTATTTCCACTTTTCTAAACGTATAAAGGTGAAAGAGGATCGAGCTGCATGTGAATAGCGTTTCTCATCACATATTTTCTTGAGTTGTACGTGTTTTACGCATATGGATACTTTTAGGGTGCGCAGACGGTAGATTATGAATACCACAGGATGGGTGCGAACAATGGGAAACAGAGCGGGAGTGAAGGTAAGTGCCAAAATCAAACTCTCAGACACAACGCTGCTTTTCCACTGTTAAATCTCACTGTACAGCAGCCATAGTTGTGTCAACGTCACTATTCCCCTTTATTCTTGTGGATAACAGTAGCCTAGCAGTTAACTCCTATACAAACCGTATATTAGGCAATACTTAAAGATTTCTGTCACAGCATGCAAGTACCCATTATGGCCAGTAAAAGACTTTGTGCTGTTTCTGGCATTCGGCCATAATAATTATTGTGCATATGCATTAGGAATTTAAATACAATAGGTTTGTAAATGTTAAAATAATCACAATATTATTTCTCCCCATGCTTGAACTGAAAAATATACTGGTGCCTAAAGAGTTACCTGTATAGAAATATAGCCTACTGGAAAATTAGGATGTCATCTTTTTGCTTAGAATAGACCAAGCACAATTTTGAAGGCATGTGACATTGTTCATTGAATGTGGTATTCATATTTTAACAAATCCAGCTTTAGGCATGTATCCAAAAAATGTATTGTATATTTTGTGTCTATACATTTACAAAACAGATTTATGAAAACTAAAGGGTTTAAGTTTGGAACCAATAAGATGCAGCTATATGCCAACATCAGAGCTGGATTCACTTTAAAGTAACCATCAAAGTGTGTTACTTTAAAATTATGGACCTAACACATATCATCTTAGTGAATTCATGCATTATTTCCAGCATATTCAACATGGTTGCGGTAGTTAGAGGTTAGGGCAGAGAGTGTTCATTTAAATGTGTATGCTGAAACACACCTACCAGTGGTCAATTTTGAATGATCATAAGTGTTCATGCAAAAGATTTCACTCTTACACATTGTGTTCCTGGCTGTGTGAGAGACTTGTGGTCTCTTAAAGAACACCAGATTTCTGGAAGGTCGTGGTTTGGCCTGCCCTCAGGACTGGCACTCAGTGAGCAAACCAAAAACGTTCTGCATGCAGCTTAGACAGTCTCCTCAATTTCCATATTTGACCTATCAACATCCATTACAGTGTTTGTGTCTTACCATTGAGGCCTTTAGAAGGTGGATTTTGTTTACTGGTAGCTCAGTAAATCGATTATGTCTGTTGCTGAGGTTGCATTTAGGTTGCATTTAGACATACAGAGGTATTGCATTTAAATGCATTCTATAAACTTACCAATGTCAGTCTACCGTATTGCATTCAAATGCACCACATAAAAGAAATCAAATGTAATGTAAAACCCAACAATAAAAATAGGCAGCTTATATTGTATATAAAGTAATTTGAGTGCCTCAAATACATGCACACATATATTGTTTATTTTAGTGTCACTTAGAATGTCTCTGAAAGTACTTATGAAAGTATAGTTCTCAGCATTTTTATGTAGGAATTGCAACAAAGTAAACTGTAACAGAGGTAAAATTGTTCAAAAGACCATGTTTTTCCAGATCTTTTCCATAAAATCAGGATCGATGTGCTGAATATACCAAATAATTTTTATTAATCCAAGTAAATTGGATTTTAAATTTATCAAAATAAATTAAAAAAAAATTTTTTAATAAAAAAAAGGCAAATATCATGCATTTTTTTTATCTTAGTCTCTTAGTTTCTTCACTTTAAAAACTACTTTGCTGCCTTAAACTTTTTTGTTAAATCAACTCAGATTTACAAGTCATGTCAACTTACTATTATTTATCTTGACAAGAGATGAGTTGTTACAACTTATAAAATTAAGTTGGCATTTTCCAACTATACTTTATAAGTTATAACAACTCACCTGTAGTTATAACAACTCATCTCTAGTCAACATAAAAAATTGTAAGTTGAAATTACTTGTAAATCTGAGTTGATTCATCACACTGTAAAACAGTTAACTTAACTCAAACCATTTAAGTAAACCTGTTGCATCAGACCATTTAAGTTTTAAAACACATACATTTAAGTACTGTGAACTTGAGTCACTTGAGTCATGTTCAATTATGCACTTATATTTAAGTAGTGTGAACTTAAATATAAGTGCATAACTGCATATGACTCAATTTGTTTAAGTTCACATTACTCAAATGTATGTGTTTTAAAACTAATGCAACCGGTTTACTTAAATGGTTTGAGTTGAGCACACAATTTTAAGGCAGCAAAGTATTTTTTACAGTGTTGGAGTTCTGTTAGAGTTTTTATTGGGTTACTTTAACGTTTTCATGTTGTTGTGATACTGTATTCAATCAATCAAATACAAATTTGTCGCTTTGTTTTTGCTAAACTTTACACAATTGCATGCAGTTGTTTCTCTTCATAATGGTAAAAGCCTTGCTGGGTTTAAATGTTGGTGGAATTTAAGCCAATGGTAGAATTCCATCAATATAATATTTGTTCAAGCAATAAATCTCATCAGCACTAAAGCACATTGTTCAGAGACAATAAACAATTGGGCTTGTGATGTAATCAGGCGTCCCATTCAAGGTCAGTGTCTGTGAAAATTCCCCTCTGGCTCGCTGATTTAACTGATCATTTCAAAGGACTTGGCCTGAAATTTACATAGTGATATCACTGTAAGACTATTTAGTGGAAAACAGGTTTGTTTACAGAGCAAAACACATTTTTTGCTCAGCATGTGGAAACTCCCTGTGTCAGACCATAAATGGTAAAATTAAAGCTTATGTGAACTCTAGTGTTTGCGCTTTCATGGAGCCTGTAAACATGCCTCACATGTGACCTGATGATCTGAAAACCCATTAAAACAGAGGTGCTTAGAAAACATTCACATCAATGCACACCAGTGTCATTTAGGGTTACTACAGTATTTTGCTGTTTCTTATTTCAAACCACTTTTGTAGACTGAGAAATAAAACAAACGTCCAAATAACTTCACCATTGCAAAAAAGTATTGGCTTATTTTTATACTGACACATCGGCCCTGGCTGACCCATGTTTGGCATTTCTGTGTGCTTTTGTTTCTCAGAATGGCTCATCAACTTTCATAATTGGTTTATTTTCAATTTAGCAGGGTCTGTGATGTGATTTGTCAAGAGTCTCAGCTTTCAGTTTTTCCTTGTCCTTGCCATTGGGGAGGATCTGTGGGAGGCACTTGGTTTGTTATTCTAAATTTGTGATGGACACAAAAAGAATGTGTGGCATTTATTGTAAGATTTGGTGAAAGCTGTGAAATAAATACTCAAAAATCATCAAATTAAAGCAATGGCCAAATGCGTAAATGTAAAGAAATGTAAATGTCAAAGTTATACAGTATGGGTTAGTTTTATAATCCTCATCAAAACACAGTCAGTTGCATTTAGCATTGTTGTTTGCTTTTCTGTAATTTAGAGTCCAAGTTAAGAAAGACAGCTGTCTCAAATAACCTTTTTTTTTGCCCTCTCTAATGTTGTGTTCACAACAGACGCGGTAGAGGCAGCAAGCGCGAGTGATTTACATATTACGTCAATGCAAAAGCGCACAATTTCTTTGCCGCAGAAAATGGCGAGATGAAAAATCTGAACTTTGCCGGATAATTGTGTCGCGTTAACCAATCAGGAATTTGCTCTAGTAGTAACGTGATTACAAGAAGCGAGCATAGTCGCAGAAAACCCTCCCATGATGCGAATTTCCGTGCAAATGTCTCGAATGACAGGAACTTCACACGTGGCTTTCACGTGCTAATGAAGCGAGTAAACTCAAAATGTTCAAACGTCTAACTACGTGCTAATAGCGCGTTTTTGCCACATTTACTGCGTCTGGTGTGAACGCACAATAACAGAAAGCAATTTTGATTTGCATCTCTCTCTCTCTCTCTCTCTCTCTCTCTCTCTCTCTCTCTCTCTCTCTCTTTCTCTCTCTCTCTCCAATTCGAATATTTGTGTTGTTTTATTGTTCTGATGTGTCCTGAGCTGTTCTTTGTGATTTTAGGGAAAGGCAGTTCCAGTATTTCCTCCGACCTGAGTTCAAGTACAGATCAGACATCGACCAAAGCTCCTAAGAATGCGGCTACCAGTGAAGGTAGGGCATATGGTCCTCATTAAGCATCACCACTTAGCTTTTCATTGTTTATGTTTGTTTCTTTGGACAGTTTTGGTGGATGTTTGTTCTTTTATTTAGATAATAGAAGCTTTAAAATGAATTGGTCACCATGAACATTGCTAAAGTCTTTTTCACTCTCTGTCTCATTTCACAATCTTTTCTCCTCTCGGAAGAGAAAATCTGGTCCAGATCCACAGTGGTGTTGAGAGTGTGCCTTCAGGGAAGAAACTGTGTGTGTGTGTGTGTGTGTGTGTGTGTGTGTGTGTGTGTGTGTGTGTGTGTGTGTGTGTGTGTTAGGGTGAATTGTGTAAATGTGGGGAAAAATAAAATGACAAATGCTGGGGATTTTGTGAGGAAGCCCTGTTTTCTCAGGCTTGTAAACATTTGGCTGCTGTTTTCTCTATGGACTTTCTCAAGGTGACTATTTAATTAAGACAGCTTTTCATTTATTCTTGGTATTACTTGTCACAGAGCATTACATTACATTTATGCATTTGGCAGATGATTTTATCTAAAGCAGCTTATGGTGCATAACAAGCTATACAGTTTATCAGTATGTGTGCTCCCTGGGATCGAACCCATGACCTTTTGTTCCCTTTGACGCAATGGGTTGAGCTACAAGAACAAGAGCAATACTCTTACTAACACTAAGGGATCTACCTCAACTCCAACTCCTGCGGTGAAGGCATTTCAGAGCCAACCTGCGGTGTATGTGTGTGGTTGCGGCCTGCAATATATCCAGCAGATCTCTTCTCTGTCTGTCCGCAGTAATGTCAGAGTTGTGCTCTGAATGACTGCCTCTGTGGCTTTGATTTACACCAGCTCCTCCTTAACACGGCAGAGGAGAAGAGGTGCACTTAAGCTCATGGAGCCATTGCACCCCATAGATTACATTATGCTGCTGTTTGTCTATTTTGGCCCTGCAAACATCAGAGGTGCCTCAAACTTTACATTAGCGGTACAGTCAGTTTCTTAGCTTTACAGTATATTTAATAAACTTTCAAGTGCCTGTTTATGTGCCACTGGCAGATAAACGGCTCTCTTAAACACTCAGACTAGGCTGTTCTATCCGCGCAGCTAACATTGTTTGGATGAACAAGCAGTCCTAAATTCCCACTATTGGTATGCGTGAGATATTGACACGCTGGACCACAAAAAAAACAGCACATGGTTTTTATAAATGTCAGTCCTCAAAGACTAAACTGCACCTAAAATGTCATCATTTGTAGCCACATTTGCTTCGCTCTGCATCTCATCCACCTGTTTGTTTGCTATGTTAACTCCTTCAATTTGCACTGGCAGTTTTAAATGTTGTCAGTTTTGATAGTTTTTGGTGACATTTCATTACATAGGTCTTTTCAGTGGCCTTAAAAAACTAATAGACAGGATGATGTTTGAGGTTTTTTGCACAGGAATTTAGCAGCGAGCCGACTTAAAGATGTTTTTGCATATTTAACTGGGATAGGACATTAGCATAGGGTCCACATGTTTCCTAGGGCTTTCTATGAAATGCATTGTTGACCAAACTTAGATTAACTTGATAGGCATTGTCCGTTTATTTAAACCTCTTAAACATAAACCAAAATCATGTTATCAAGACAGTTTAAATGTCCCTGTTGAACTCTGCTGTTGGTTTTTTCAAGAGTCTCTATTTTCTGCAGAAGTGCACCACTTTGGCATTTATGGGGAGCCTTTTTGATTGAGTAATTGGGTATGCTCCTCTTTGTTTGCCACAGACACTCATTTGCTCCATGGTGACTCATCTAACCTTAACCAGTATCAAATAGAGTTTTGAAGCTGCCACTGCTGGTAGTTTGAGGAGAAGTGGGCAGTACAACATCAGAGCTGTCAGATAGCATTGTTCTGAAAGAGAGGCCTTTCCTACCAGCACTTCCTCTGTGATAACCTTAAAGGAGCCAGGTTGCTTTAGCTTGTCATGTGTTTTTATACCAGAGAAGAAGCATGTCAGATTGAAGTTTTTAGTGTTATGAAGGGATTTTGTATTTTAGAAAATATGATATGTTAAAGGGACACTTCACCCATTTGCATTAAGCTTTGTTAGAACCCCAGTAGGGCTGAACGATACATCGAATTTTCATCGTCATCGCGATATGAACTCACCCGATGAACACATCGCAACAGACAGCCTTGACGCGATGAATGAAGGGAAAACGGTAAGCGCATGTAATAAACGTTTGACCTATCCCGTTTAGTCCTGAAGACATGGTTTGCACGTTCATGCTATTAGGCCAATCAGGGGAACCCCCAAGTCAGTTACACTCAGATTGATTTGTGAGGTGTCAGTTGCGACGCTGTGCCTGTTAGCAAAAACGATGGCGGAGGAAGGAGAGAAGAGTGAGGAAAATGTGTTGTCAGACGAAGACCTTGTGGTGAAAAGGAACAGCACTTCAGCTATATCATGGAATTATTTTGGATTTAGGAGAGATGACGCCGCAAACACAGGTACTGTGGAAGCGGTGATTCACATATTGCATCTATTGCGCGCTCAAGTTCATTATTTCAAATGTAGGCGCGCAGTATGTGCCCTCTGGAAGCACTGCGGTAGCGACTCGCACGCGGTGCGATGTGCTTGTTTTTTCCAGGCTGTTCAAAAACATTTTAACTTTTCAGAATGACACAAGCGCAGCGTGCAGATCATGTGACAATAACCTACTTGTCTAGCGTTTTCCACGGTTTTTAGGCGCGACATGTGAATGGCCCCTAAAACATGAAAAAATATAAAATATTTATCGCAACTCACATCGTCATCGCATCATTAAACAATGTCACCGCACATTGCAACTTTTTCTCACATCGTGCAGCCTTAAACCCCAGTCATGTTTTTGAATGGTCATGCATCATTTCCTCAGTTGCCGCTGAGACAGGAGAAATAAGATTTCAGTGTTGCACTTCCTTCTTTCAATGATGTAAAAATCATCATTTTGCATCATTGAAAGAAGGAAGTCCAATAGCTTTATTGAGGGGGTGAGACTACAAACACGCCTTAATTGATGGCGATTCTCTTGCATGTACAGTATTTCTCTGTATTCAGATACTGCGTTCACGTATTACAACAATCCAGATGTTATGTCAGTTAAACTTGCTTACTGTACACTCACGCAGTGTAAAACCAAACCCTGTTCATTCACCAATCAGACCCGGTCGTTTCTCTCCATTCTTCTTCTCATTTGCGGCGTTTGGCTGTCACTCGTGTGACGTGGAACAAAGCGGCAAACCTAAACGCAGCGATTTACTTGATGGATTTGGAGCGTCAATTTTTTAAACAAATGAGAGGAAAATCGTGCGCCATTGCGGAAAATCCTGTTGGCGACGGAGAGAGTGACGATGCAACAATATTGGTTCCGAAAAAAGGCAAGGAAATAAGTTACCTCTGGCCGTTTTTTTGTTGTTGAAAATATGAAAATCGTTTGAGAGAATCAATTCCCATGGAGATCTCAATTCCCATGGAGAAAAATCGTGATTCACATTTTAGCACGAATCGTGCAGCCCTAGCACCAAATTCTAAATGTATGTTGCATTTCGACTACAAATATGACACACTTTCAATAAAGATTAATGTTTCTATGGGTAAAATGCTCTTTTAAACCTTTATCAAACTAGTTCTCTAAAGCTTTTTGTAGAGCATATTTGACATCAGCAGCCCTTTTAATGGTCTTTAGATGTTGTTTGGCTAATGCCATTCCAAGCATTATTGAATGTTTAAAGTCAGCAGTACAAATGTACACTTTTTAAAGCCGATCAGGTTATATAACTGAAATGTAACACTTGACCCAGAATGATTCAAACATAACACCCAAAATTTACCTCATGGGCTGTTTATTGTTATTAGATATTCGTTTATCACACTGTAGGTATACATCGTTTACATGGATACCTTGGATACCAAAAAGAGATTGGATAAAGTACCTACTCATCGACTGTTAAAACAGTACGTTCTATATTGTATGAATATGTACAGTATGAATGTATTCGGACATACTATATCCGCCATGTTGAAATATCATGTGACATACGCCGTCAACAAGAAGTTAGTCATTAACTGGAATGACGTTAAACTAGCACAACTTAAGGGACAGCTGTTGAATATATATATTTGCATTTAAATAGAGCTCCGTTACTGCTTTCGGGCATTTTTAAATAAAACAACGCCACTTCCTCTTCTTCTTCGTTGGATACCTCCTCTCCCTGGGGCTCCCGGGATAGCAAAGTGTCCATCGAATGAACACTTCGGGATCTTGCTGGAAGTAGTAGGTCATCCTGGTACTTTTTGCCTGCTGTTTTTGAAATACTATGAATTTGGACATACTACTCACCTCACCTACCGCTTTTCACCTACTATATAGTATGGAAGTAGGCGGTTTCAGACGCAACCTAGGACAGAGGGGATCAATAAAGCTCTGTCCCAGTATTGCCAGATGTACAATAATTATTGAATTTATACCATAATTTTAACTTCTGTACGATCAATAATGAAAAAAAACATAATGTACGATAATTTCCACATTTTGTGACACTTTAAATGGTTGTAGCAGTATAGGGCTTCTATACTAATTGGCCATCTGTTGATCCTATGTCTACCATCATAATTGTGAGTATAATGCAAATGCGTGTTACGCATGTCTTCTTGGTTTTAGCTAGAATGGATACATCTATGGCCTAAATCTCGCAAGATGTTGGGTTTTAGGTTAGTTTTGTGGTTGGATTAGAATAAAAACAGCGTTCATTCTGCGAGATTTTGTAATTTCGGCAGTTGCTGTTTACCTTCTTGCCACAACTCCATCTCTTCTTACGTTATATCTTTTCGGCCAATCATCGTTGAGAATGGTACGTTTTTTTTCAGTTGCTGGGAAAATCTAAAGGCTATCAAAAGTTGTTTGTCTAGATAAAATAGCTGTATTCTGCACATTTTCTTCCAAAAACCATAATTTTGAGGTTCTAGTATGATCCTTGGACATTTTCAATCTTGCAACACCGTCTGAGCGCGTGAAACAGAGCACTGTGCAGTCTCCGTGCACCTTCCAAACCATGCACGGACACATATGCAGTAAAAATTATTTCTCATACAAATGATTACTTTGCCAGAGTGTTGGGGCAGCAATAATTCACATCATTATCAGGCCATTCACAAATTAAGCATAAAAAAGTGGCAAAACGTCTGTAGGCATGTGTTGACCCTCACCATGCGTTAACAAATATTTTTTCTTTTAACTGATAATATTAATCCGTCATAAATTCTTACATTTGTTTAACGGTTAACTGGTCAATATAATTGCATATGTGAATAAATAAGGCAATAATTTCATCTAGTAGTATCACAATACCACACTGATAAATTAATCTGTACACAAAAAGTAAAAACAGTACAGTAAGTTATTCAAATATTCATTTATTCATTTTGTTGATGCTGTGTGTTTTATTTTAAGTTTATTGCCAGGCCAACCGAGGGCATGGACAAAAGCAAATCTGGATTGATTTTATCAGATGTAATTAGCCTAGCAGGCTTATAGTCCTGCTGGAAGTAATCATTAGCTAGTTACATCTTTAAGAAACATGTGTTCTCTGTTTTAATCTATAAGCTGTAAACTA
Organism: Paramisgurnus dabryanus; assembly: GCF_030506205.2. Classification (NCBI taxonomy): domain Eukaryota; kingdom Metazoa; phylum Chordata; class Actinopteri; order Cypriniformes; family Cobitidae; genus Paramisgurnus; species Paramisgurnus dabryanus. The sequence continues at coordinate 23,948,159 of NC_133342.1, read as the reverse complement.
CATCTCTTCAAGATGAACCCAAGTAGCTTTAGTTTTCACAAGACTGCCCAATTCTTAGTATTCTTGGATGATACTCATGATTGGCTATGGCTACGCTGATTTATCAAAAAAAAGTTTGTTTTAAATTATATGTCAAGGTTATTCCAAAACAGGGCACATTCAGCTGTTTTTAATTAAATGACCTTATGGGAACATAGACCTCTTACATTTGAAATTTTCACTGTGAAGTTCTCTTATTTTCCTAGTTTGTTAACTTATTAACTAGGGCAGATGTTATACATCACATCAAATCTTTCATTCTTCAGTTCGAACCTTGAAATTAGCGTTTGAAACAGTCATCCAGCCCATTGATTCCTCTGCTCTTTTGATTCTCCCTAGACAACACGCTTATGCTCTTTCTAAACTTGAAATAGTATAATTCCCGTATGAGAGGCAGAGAAAGTATAACCGTACGTCAGGGCAGAGGAATTCACTCTGCCTCACTATGGATCTGAGGGGAGTTCAGGCTCACTCCCCAAAGGAGGACCGGCCTTTATTAGATTAGAAAATGGTTCTATATGTTAGAAAATGGACAGCTTAAGACATTTATTACCTTCATATTCATATATCAGTCTTTTTTGAAGAAATGCTTTGTGCTGTGGTTCAGCAGTGCCCTGTTAAATGCATATTAGCAGGCTCAGCTCCAAACTGTTTGGGGCCAGGGTAGGGTGGTCCATTTGTATCACAGCCTGTGAGAGCCCTGACCACAACTAGCAAATCCACGTTTTTTTGTTTACTCTGGTAATACTATGCTACCTCCTACATCGTTGTTAGGGATAAATGTACAGCTAGCATGAGAATCATCACATTATGCAGTAAGCCATTGTTTTTCAAGTTGGATTTTTAATAAAAGAGTGGGTCATTGTGGAGTTTAACAGCTATTGGCTCACTTGCACCCTGCAGTGCCTTTCTTGCTAACAGTGATAGAATATAAAGGCACACTTTGTATGTTGCCGTGGTTCCTCTAAGTCGTCTTTTCATGCAGAAATCTGATCTGAGCGTCTGGAGCGTGCTGGAGAAAGAGAAGTCAGGGTTGAGTTGAAGTTCATTGTGAGAGATACTTTTCCATGTTTAGGAGGTGGCTCTGGGTCACAAACACACCCATACTTGCATGCATATCTAAACATCTCCCTAATGCAGTTGCTTATGCTGGTGGTTATAGTCAATGTACACAATGATTGCTATTAATGATAATACTGTATCCTTCTCTTATGAAGTACTGCTTGATGCGAACTACTCTATACTAAACAGCATAATCTGAATCTGAAAGATTTATACCTGAATGCCTACATAGACCCTAGTTAAGAGATTAGACCCTGGAGGAAGACTGTAAAAAAGGGGACCACCACAAATAGCTATAGGAGGCACAAATCATTATTTGGTCAGCTAATGCTATTAAATAAATTGTCTAATTATGAACTCTTTATAACTACATTTATTTGTTAAATATGTGATGGATTGTATGGCTATTTGGGCAAAGGAATAAAAAGATTCGACATGTTTTCTTTCTGCATTCCTTGCAAGGCAGCTTTATTGCGCTGAGGACAGGGCTTATGTCAAAATCTGCACCCTGCTGTGAATGGATTTGGTGAAGAGCTGTCCTGCATTATCTATGAAGGGTTGTGGTACTTTTAGAAATGCACTGAAAGAGTAGCTTTTTGTTCTAATGTTGTAGATAATACAACAAAATATTGCATTTAGGGGTAATGTACAACATTAAATTGATATTAAAGATTTTTTAAGGCACTGATACTGAGGTACTGATTTAAGGTATACTGAGGTTTTAAAGAGTCAAGGTTTCAAACCCACTAAAAATTTCTTTGAAACCATTTCCAAAGTATGTGCTCAAAATTAATTAAATTATTAAGGGGCGGTTTCCTGGACAGGGCTTATCCTAGTCCTGGACTAAAGTGCATGTTTGAGACTAAAGTGCATGTTTGAGCTGCCTTAATTAAAAAAAAAAAATCTTACAGTTACATATCTTAACATATATCAGTGGCATTGTTTTGTCTCAAGATGCACACCAGTATTGTTTTTGTAAGATATGCTTGTAAAAACTACTTAAATTTCCTAAAATTCTTTGCTAAAACTAGGGCTGAACGATACATCGAATTTTCATCGTCATCGCGATATGAACTCACGCGATGAACACATTGCAACAGACAGCCTTGACGCGATGAATGAAGGGAAAATGGTAAGCACATGTAATAAACGTTTGACCTATCACGTTTAGTCCTGAAGACGTCCCAAACCGCATACTTCCGTAGGCGAAAAGCACCACTTCTCGTACTCTTTGCATACTATATAGTATGGAAGTAGGCAATTTGGGACGCACGGATGGTTTGCGCGTTCATGCTATTAGGCCAATCAGGGGAACCCCCAAGTCAGCTACGCTCAGATTGATTTGTGAGGTGTCAGTTGCGACGCTGTGCCTGTTAGCAAAAATGATGGCGAGGAAGGAGAGAAGAGTGAGGAAAATGTGTTGTCAGACGAAGACCTTGTGGTGAAAAGGAACAGCACTTCAGCTGGAATTATTTTGGATTTAGGAGAGATGACGCCGCAAACACAGGTACTGTGGAAGCGGTGATTCACATATTGCGTCTATTGTGCGCTCAAGTTCATTATTTCAAATGTATGTGCGCTCTGGAAGCGCTGTGGTCGCGACTCGCACGCGAACATTAAACAATGTCATTGCACATCGCACCTTTTCCTTACATCGTGCAGCCCTACAAAAAACGTTATTTTGTGTATTTTGTATAATACAATGTGTTCACGTGTTTATGGTTAAAAAACACATTATTTTCCACATACCGTAAATTTTTGTACCTCCAGATTTCACTCTCTTCCTAAAAAAGCGTGGATTTGAAAAGCTCTGTGTCCCTGATTGGCCAGCTAATCTGTACGTTGTGATTGGCCTGAATACCTCTGATGTCAGCCAGAAATGTGACGCTCCTTACCATGTTTGAAAGATTTGCTCACAATGCAATGCTAACAGTAGTTAACTTACAGGCTGTGAATTAAATCAGGAGGAATTATGATAATGTCTGTCTTTACTACATCACCAATCCCAGGAAGTAAACTGTTGGCTACAATCTGTGTGTTTGTTGTAATCCAAGAAAAGAGATTTATGTTGTAAACGATCGTATCATTTACTTTGGGGTTTGTACCTTTTGCATATTGTTAACATGTACTAATACACAATTACACACTAAAGGAAATGTGAAAAACATGAATCGGATAATAGGTGCTCTTTAAAAATAATATATTGTGTCCAATTTAAAAGTTGTTTGTATACGTAGACATTTGAAAATAGCACATTTTAGGGTTGCAATGGCAAATCCTGCAACAGCGTGAAACTGTGGTATTTTTTGCTTTAGGTCATCATACCGCCAAAATCTCATAACACCCCATGCCTACTGGTCAAATGGTAATGGCCTGTGAGATACTTAAAAGAGTGAAACACACATGTACTTTAAAATGTTTTTATTATTATTATTTCAAATACCTATGCTTGGATTTTTTTCCTGAGAACAATAGATAGGCCTGACTGTAAGATCAATCAGATCTTTCATTAGAGTCATAAAAAAAATCATAATCAGATGTCTCAGGTAGCTTATGGCCAACAGCTACACAGCTGTTGCTTGGGTCAGTGCCATGTGATCCTTACAGTTCAGGTTTTGATTTCCTTTCTTTGCTGTAGAGGTACTGAGCACCTTGGCAAAGTCCACAGATCAAGTCCAAGTTTTGTTATCTCAGCTCTGGAAGGCCTGGTCCGGACAAATTTTCTTTGGCATGACAAAAAGTGCGTGTTGGAGAGCAGTCATAAGAAAGAGGCATGCCTTGCAACACGATAGGATAGGATATGTGAGGTTCCATCCGGAAGACGATGGCCTCCGCAAGTGTGTGTTGAATAATCGTCCTCATCCAGGCCTTGAGCTGTGGTGGGAAAGAGTCTTTTGAACTCATCTGAGAGAAGGCCAGTCAGATTTATGAGTCCAGGGCTGGATTAATGGTGTGGATAATACAAGATCTGAGAAGCATGTTGCTTAGTTGCTTTGACTTCTTTAAGATTTTGTGACTTCATTATTCTGCTGAATCCATTGTGAGTTATGACCATGGGAACAGTGTTAAGGCTTTAAACAAACAGGATTGGCAAAATTCTAACAGGCATGGTTATTTTAATGATGTCATGCAAATTAGTACAGATTGCACTGCATAATAAATCACCATGTCCTGAAATTAAAAGGAAATATATTTAAACTAAATTATAATTGTTGCTGCAGGAAAAACCTGGAGTTCACATGAGTCATGAAGAGGAGGTTTAATCAGATAATAGGCACTGTGGGAGGAGTATGGCAACCAAATAATTTGGTTGTTTTTCCCACTAGCTAGTATTGTCATTGGTGTCGAAAGCTAAGGGAAATCATTTTGTTTTTCAAGGGAAATGTCGCACATGTGCCTGTGTTGTAACCATAGACTGCAAAAATATGGACATAGTGTTTGTGACATCACCCATGCATAAGCTTTACTGAAGCCAAATTTTGGCGGAGCCTGCCGTTGCCATCTTGGTAGCACATCACTGGGTGTCATTCGCGGATAACCGAATATGGGGAAAGAGGTGGGACGTGGATGGAGCTGAGATGCCTGGTCTTAATATTATTTAAACAGATGAGTTACAAAAAAAATGTTGTCATGATGGGCAAAATTAGCTATGTAGACCAAAAAAACACTTTTTGTACAAGGCTGTAAACATTTATTTCTGTTTTAAAGTAGGGCATTTTAACACAGGGTCTATATGGGATTGACTCCCTTTTGAAGCCAGTCTCTGACAGTCTCTTTTTGCCTGTGTGACAAAATGCTATGGATGGATTTCTACCTTTCTCTCTAAACTTCTATGTTTTAGGTGAAATTGTTGTTCAGAGAGTCATGACACCCTGAATGAAACTTTGAGGACTCAATGAGGTGCAGTATAGTCTGATTTATCCCAACCCTGATCTTTTTAGGTCATAAGTATAGTTTCTTTATCTGCCTGTTCTCACCACTAAAGAAGAGACTCAGCAGTAGAACTTGGAAATATGCAAACCTTTTAGACATTTGGCAGGACATTGAATTTAAAGTCCCATACTGAACCACACTGTTTTTCTTTCCACAAAGCTTAAGTCTTTAAAAGCCAGCATGAGGTTTGGTAATGGTACTGCAACAGGTCCTGAATATCTGAGATTTTCTTCAAATGCTATTTTAATTTCCTATTCGGAGTGGGTTAATACAAAGACAGACATACTTGCGTAGGGCAGGGCGATATTGACCAAAATTCATATCTCGGTCATTGTGGGCTGATGGCGGTACGATAAATTAGGATATGTTACCTGTTTACTGTCAAACCTCATTTGAGATGTCACAATCACATTTAATAAAAAAGCATATGCTGAAAATTAAATTCAACAAGATTTTCCTGCCCAACGTGCAAGCTGGTTGGAAATCTTACGTCTGACCTCAGGGAACAACTTTTGTGGAAATAAGGAGGGTCATTTCAGATCATACCTATATAAACGGAATTGTCTTATCCCATATCCTACTCGGAAAAAATTACCAATTGTATTACCCGAACTCAATGTACCGCGCATCCCTGTGCTCATGGTATTTCCTGTAGCTCAACGGGTGAAAGTAAAACATTAGAAATGCCAAACTCAGGGGTTTAATTTCCATAAACTGCATGTACTGATAACATGTAAGGGCTTGAATGGCTTTAAATTAAAGTTTCTGCCAAATGCACAAATTTAAACGGGTACCCCATGCATCATTTTGCACTTTTTGTTTTACAAATTGGTTATTGTTTCATGTGCTAAGATTCCTGTTCACTTATGGAGATCATAAAATCCGTTAAGAACATCTTAAAAGATTCCAGGCCAGCCTCTCTAAAGTCTTGCAAGTGTTTCAAAAGACTTAAGCTTTCATGCCAAAAAAAAGGATGATTACAGCAACCGCAGTGCATTTTTGATTAGTGAGATGCAGTAACACAAAGGCAGTCTTGAATGGAGAGGGATCCCTCTCTCATGTGGAGACAAAGTAAACATGTTCTTTGGTGTGGCATTTATGTAGATACCCAGCTTTACATAGTTCACTTCAAAACAGTTTCCTGATGACAACCAGCATCCGGAAGCATGTTGTGTTCGGTTTCAATTGCTAGACTTTGCTGGTGAACATTCCAAATGCCGGTCCACCAGAACACCGTTACAAACCAGAGCAAACCAACCCAAGCTGGTCTCTCAACAGCGCTCTTTGCTCTCAAATTACGTGGCTGTGGGGGTGAAGTCGCCTGTGTAATTGTCAGCTTCCAGTTACAACAGCAGCGAGGGGAATCAGGCATTTGTCATTCGGCGTGACGGGGAGAAGCGTGTGTTTGTGGAATGCACGGGGTACAGTGCACGTTCAGACGTGGTGACATGGAGCACAGAGAGCTTTGTCTATTACAGTCGTTTCCTGTAATGGGGAACAGTAGGGAGAACAGGAAGTCAGTAGGCAGTTATTTCCATTGTGCCCCAACTACCCTGATGAGGTCATTGCTTCCTTTAGGAGACCACGACTTGGCTGTTTAATAAGTAGCGTAATCCACAGTGGAAATGTGACATTATGTTATAATTACAGTTTTACAACTCTTTGTTGTTTTTTTGGTGGGTTTGTCAAAATAACTACTAATTAAAAGCATCTCTAAAAAGTGCTGAAACTGTCAGATGAAAGTAACTTATGTGGCACTTCTCATGTTACACTGTAATAAATGCTGGGTTGTTTTCAACTGAGTATTGGGTCAAAAGAGAATTAATCCAACCTGTTGGATTCTGTCAAATATAAATATTTTCTGGGTTAATTTAACCCAACGTGTTGTCCCTTTTTGACCCAACACTGGGTTGAAAATAAAGAATCGCTTTGCTGTTTTTCTTTTCATTTTCGTAAGGTAGGTAGGTTTACTGTTGTACCTTTTGGGGTACATTACTGTACCTTAAGCATCTATTGTGTACTTTTAAAGGAACAGTTAACTGTTTTTAACCCTTAACATTTACAGTTTTTCTCAGTCGCATTGGAGCATTTTTCAGATCAGAAATAATTTTTTTAAACACTTTGTTCAACCTCCACATAATCAAGTCATTAGTGCATAACATAAAAGCAAATTCTCATTGTTTTGGTTAAATGGCAAATGCTTTGGTACAATCATGCAGATTATTATTTGTCTGCTGTTTCCTACATTTTCAGTTGCTTATGTCATTTTCTGTTCAATTGTCTTACACCTTAAAACATTTAGGAATCAATTCATCGTACAAGTTTTGTCAAGCAAAATTGTTGACCTCTGTGTCATAATCTGTTACTGTAAGCATGTTTTCCAGAGGATTTTTTAAGATTTGTGAACTAAATTGATAAATTGTTGTCAGGTGAATCTTGAAATTCTGCGTGTACAGTGAACCTTTCTATTTTTGTAATTTTTTATTTGTTCTGTGTAAAATTCAAAATCACAATGTGTGTAATTTGTTTACAGAGAAAAAGTTGAAATTGTGAATTCATCCACAGTTTACCTCAGAAAATGCTGACACTTATTATTGTGTACACTTGTTATAGTAAAAACATGGCTAAACATTTTGACTGTGTGTGTTCATGAACAATGACACAAGGACTTTTCATTTTGATGGCATTGAGATGTTCACTGACATAAAAATTAACTAGGGATTTTGAACAAGTTACACGCTTTTGCAAGACATCCAAGATGTTGTGCAGTTTGTGCAAAATGTGCTCAGAAATACACTTAAAAATTTCAATGTGTTATATACCTATAAAGGTACAAAAATGAACCTTTAAGGTAGCCTGGTCCAACCAGACTCTCGTACATGCATTTCATATGTACAGAGAGTCTGGCCACGCTCCATTGCAAAGCGTTACTTCCGTTAAGGAGGGTCCATTGTTGAAGTTTAAAACTATTGGATCTGCCCAGAGTCACTCAGGATCTGCCAAAGCCAATCGCTAACGTGTGGTCGTGATGTATATCATGCAACGAAACCGTCCGGAAACAACAAGTCAGAATAATCAGACAAACAAAACTTAGCAAACCTGCTAACCTTCTTGCTCCGGCTTTAACTTCTGTATATTCGGCAGTTTTGCAACAACGGACCGAATAGCTTTCCTCACGTCTTTCTCCGCTGCCATTACTGAACTACAACTCAAACTGACGCACAACCTCAACGTCATCGTTCTTAGCCACCCCCATCTGTTCGCTGATTGGTCCTGCAGATTCTTGCAGGAGAAAACGAAACTCTATAGAGCAATCCCAGACGTACTGCTGAAGCGAAATGAAAATTAAGCGAAAGCACGTAGGAGGGCGGAGCCAGGCTACCTTTAAGGTAGGGATGCACCGAAATGAAAATTCTTGGCCAAAACCGGAAAAGAGGAAACTAAGGCCGAAAACTGAAACACCGAAAGAAATTATGCCAATTATAAGTACCATTTCATTTATGGCTATGACTGTGTACTAACTTTACTCAAATCAAGGCATGGCAATTGCATAAATTACAGATCGCGATTTCTGTTTGCGTCATCACAACATTTCGGACATATTGTTTAGGTGATAAAAGTCTTTCAGCTCTTTTGGGCCATTTTTGGCTGAAAATGTTCGGTGGCCAAATATTCATCCCTCCTTCAAGGGTACCACCCCAGCGAACGTTTTTTTATCTGACAGTGTAGATAGATAGATAGATAGATAGATAGATAGATAGATAGATAGATAGATAGATAGATAGATAGATAGATAGGACTTATTAACTTAAACATTACATTATCATTATAATTTTGCATATCATATATCACATGCTTAGGGAAATTATTTCCTATCACTGTAACATTTTTCATCGTGCAGGCTTAATACACTGTCTGCTAAATACATAAATGTCTAAAGTTTTGAAAAAAGATTGTCATTGACCACTTAACCTCATAATATTTAATCAAAAGCATTGACATTATTCAGCAGAAGCACTACTTTGGATATGCGAAACGACTTTCCTACATCCACATAAGCAGATGGAGGAAGACAGATTTGTAATATTTCATCCTGACTATCAAAGAGTACAGGAACTCTGTAGAAGTACTCCAATCTTTTTTGGATTAGCATGCTTCCATTTAGCCATGGTGTGCGTGCTCCAGTCTGCAGATTAGCTTTTGCTGTTTTGGAGATTAGATCAGCATATAGCACTAATAAGAATCTGTGCGTAATGAGCTTTTAGGCCAAATGCTTTGGCTGTTTTACATGTAGGAGAAGAAATGATCATGATCCCTCAGCCCTGGCACCTGACAGGCATGTACTGTACACTGTGTGCTGTGAGGTTTGTTGCTAAGTGAACTAGCCAATCATAATGTACAATTGAATCTGTTTGACTGGTTCTCAGTGAATCTTTAGCCAGGAAATCCATTTAAATTTATTTGCAGAGAAACTTGAATGTTCACAGGCATCTCCATGATCTTATGGAACAGCTTACTAAAAAGTTCAAACCAATTCCATTATTTGCTGAGTTTCTCGTATTTAATTTTCTCTGCTAATGCAAAAATGTGTATGCAGTGAGTGTACATGTGGTTAATTTGTGTAAGGGGCCCAGGATTGAGGGTGATGGGGCTTTAGACTGTTTCTCCAGATCCTCTCTGCTTTATGCATCACCAGCCAGTCTTTCCAAACTGGGGAGGGGATAGTATGAGAACAGGGCAGACTGGTTAGGAACATGAAATGCCTTTCCTTCGCCTCCTTTACTGTGGCAAAGCCTGGTTTGAACACCAGATGTTTGAATATTTCCTTTATGATGTTTTTGATTAAATATGAAGAATACTGGATGGATGAATATTTCTACAACAATATTTATGGTGACATGGTTACTTCACTTCTTTTAAATGTGATAATTAAAGAGTAGAAACTTCAAAGAAACCTGACCGTTTGACTTCTCCTCATGCTGTTAGCAATAAATGACAGAGAATACAATAAACAAGCAGAAAACACAAAACTGGATGCTCACGCCAGACTCCAACATGTTTTTTTTAGCAACACCTATCGCTTTGATACCTGATACTGCTTAAAATGGTGAACTTTTGAACAGAGTAGAATCCATGCAACCCAAACCGAAGATTTTTTGGATCTGCAGGGCAAATTCTTAGCAAAACTTTCCGCTTTTAATTTAGTGTTCGTGTTTGTTCAAATATTTCCCGACCACTTTTTCTAGTGGTTCAGTCGGTTCAACATGCACTGTAAAAATTGAAAAGTCAATTCCTATTTTAAGTAGGTTTTAATTGTGATAAGTTGACATATGTGTGGGACAACCTCACAAATTAACAGCAGTTTAATACAGGTTTTTTCTGTCCAACTCTGGTGGATTTTACCAGTTTAAGCTCCAAACACCAGCAGACCTTTAGATTTAACTATGCAAAAGTAGTTTTATATCAGCCTGAGTGAATTGTCCATGTGCTTGCTGGTAGTGTATGAGCACAGCTGCTCTTTAACGCATACGCACAGACGCTCCACAGCTCAACAATCTTGCATGAGAAGCTCTGAAGGCATTTTAATCAAAACAAGATGCCCCTCTGGAAGCTGGAAGGGGCACAGCTGAGACATTTGCGGGACCAGAGTCGATCAGAAACTACGGTTAGACTGACAGATGAGTCAAGCGCAGAGAGAGCCAGGTCTGTCAGCGACCTCTTTAAGCTACTCAAATCCAGCCTCTGTACATATAAAGAAAAGTCAAACTTGTTTCTGTTGTGCTGCCGTATACTGTAGTAGTTTCAGGTTAATTTACATGTGCTTAAAAGGTTTGACACTAAGTTTCACTGAATCACAGTGCAGCGGCTATGAGTCCTGAGGCCCGACACAAAAATGTTACAAGCTCCCTGTGTTGCATTTTGAGATCAGATTACTGTCTGCTGCCAGAGGTCAAGCTCTGTGTCAGTGTGGAGGAGACTCAAGACATCACTTTATGTTTCTCATAACTAAAGGAATGAATTTATGCTGTGATTAGAAAGCTAAGGTTCTGAAACTGGCAGGTAGTTAACGGGAAAAACTATTTTTCAGTGCATTGTGATATTTACGTCATAATAATACTGTATAGATGTTTTCATGCCATGACTCAACACACTGTAAACCCGGATAAGTTCTACTAACTCAAAAAAATTGAGGCAACTGATTGCCGCTATCTTTCTAAGTTTGCCAACTTAAAAGTTTTGAGTACTGACAACTTCAATTCAAATAAAAAAAATGTATTTATCTAAACTTAGATAAAGTCTTATATAAATTAAATTATATAATTTATGTAACTTAAATTGTAGTTTACTTAAATATTTTGTGGCATTGTTTTTCTTAAGTTTCCTGTAATCAAATATCTACATTTTACAACTTAACAGAACACTGTAAAACCCGACAAGTTCAGAGTACTCAAAATATTCATGTAAACTAACTACCATTTAATTTTGTTCACAAATCACAGAAACATGTGACTCATGAAAATTTGATACCAGTGAAAGTGTGTTGAGACTGAGCTCAGTGCTGAGTTTCACATAGGTATTATTTATATGATAAAGCAACACATTATTGAGTGTTTGTTTAGGTGATTTCAAATGTCAACATTGGCTTTCAGAGATCATGCACCCCGCCTTTAAAGATATTAAGGTTGTATTTTCACTGACTGTTGTTTACACTATGTAGCAGTGGCGGCTCGTGACTGCTCTTCCGAGGGGCGCAAATTCAAAATATGTGTTTGTTACGTCATGTGAACCTTGTGCATCACGTGTCTGGCGAGTGATCCTATGTGCATCACACGTCTTGTCAAAATAAGTGCCTGCTGCACACGCGTCAAAACCGTTTTTATGATAAAAGAGACGCTCACGTTCACAATATACACGCAAGATGCTCCCTTAAAGGAGCATTGCACTCGTAGAAACATTAATCTTTATTGAAAGTGTGTCATATTTGTAGTCGAAATGTAACATACATTTAGAATTTGGTGCCTATTTGACCGAGAAAAGGGGTGTTTGTAGTCTCACTCCATCAACAAAGATATTGGACTTCCTTCTTTCAATGATGCAAAATGATGATTTTTACATCATTGAAAGAAGGAAGTGTAACACTGAAATCTGTATTTCTCCTGTCTCAGTGGCAACTAAGGAAATGATGCATGACCATTCAAAAACATGACTGGGGTTCTAACTATACAAAGCTTAATGCAAATGGGTGAAGTGTCCCTTTAACAGTAAACTCTGATTAAACATGAGATTATGCGAGTATCCGGCAAACACGAGCGTCTCTTTTATCATAAACCCTTTAGATGCCTCTGCAGTAGGCACTTATTTTGACAAGACGCGTGATGCACATAGGATCACTTAACGCGCACATATTTTGAAATTACGAACCACACACATTGATGGGCTACATACATGTTTTGACAAACTTCGCACCGTGCGCCCTCGAATAAAAAAGTCACCGGCCGCCACTGCTATGTAGGAGGATTTTACGTAGAAAACCGTGAAACATAAAAAAGCTAGCTTTTCGCAGACTGGCTCACACATAATTGAATCATGACCCATACGTCTATATAATATTGTACCATACAGTAGTATTTTAGGGGGGGCTTAAAGAAATATTATACATTTCACTGCAATGTAAATATGATGGATTATATAACAACATATTTGTAACTTTGATTGATGTGCCATATGCAGTTTTGAAATCCGCCCTGTGTTTTTAATGAGACAGCTGAAGCAGAATTTTAGTTTTGGCTAATAGTGATTCCCCTGATAGGAACTCTGCAGTCAACTGTGCAGTGAATAAACAACACGAGTGAGTGAGTCTGACCTCCCGTTCACCCTCACGCCAGACCCTTTGGAGTCTACTCAAAACATGGAAGCAGGCCCTAACTCCAAACATCTCATTTTCATCCTTCAAAAGGCAGAAGATCTGCGACTGAGATTATGGTTAAAGGGTCTTGTCTTAAGATAAGCACCGATCTCCATTAGACATATTTGAGAGCAATTACCCCAGGAACACTCCTGAGATGAAACAAGCCTTTCGTGATCAAATTTGTTACTGTGATCCCCCGGCATCTCCCCCCTTCAGTGCATTTTTCAGAAATGTGCATTTTTTCATTGTTTTCGAAAACGAGTTTAGTGCTGTGTCCTTGAGATCAAATGTGATTATTCAGGAGTATGCATGAATGAATGTCGTAAAGTTCAGCAGCAGGAAGCTTTTGTAACAGGAACATCTAATCAATCCCAGAGCTGACAGATGTACGATTATTTGTTTTTCGTGCTATGTAGCAGCATTGTTTATGATTATAGAGGTGTGCAAAATGTTTCTGGTGAAAAACATTTCTGCTTGACGTGGTTCAGAGGGCAGTGATTGACTGGATGCAGAACAGCTGAAGTGATGGATCTAAGATTTGAGAATTCACAGGAGCCGTTTCTTAAGTGAGCTATAAGGTGAAATGGCATTCCTCACATTCCTGTCTGTCATTATTCTGAATGTGCCAGTCTGTGGGCAAACTAAGTGAGACACTTGATCTGATATTGAGCATTTGCACTCGTTGTGGTGTTGATGAATTGCATGTTTTGAATTGCATACGTTTGTTTTATATGTATATGTTTCATATGCCTTGCAGAATCTGCAAAATGTTAGTACTGTCAAAATATGCATTTTTGTCAAATCAACATATATATTTTGTTACTTTAACTTAAAAAATGAAGTTAAACAATTTAAACTTGATTTAATAATTTATGTCAGCTTTTCACAAGTCAACACTGAAAATAATAGGTTGAATAAAATTGACTTGTGCTGTATGGTTTAAAAACACATTATTTTCAATATACCATACATTTTTGTAGCGCCAGATATCCTCCCTTCCTCAAGTAAAAAACTCGTTCGTCTGAAAACGGTGTGTCCCTGATTGGCCAGCTAATGTTGTGATTGAATACCTCTGACGTCAGCTGGAAATGTGACGCTTTTTACCATATTTGAAAGATTCGCCCAGGAAGTAAACTGCCTACAAGCCGTGTGTTTGTTGTAGTTCAAATAAGGAGATTAACATTGGAAACGATAACTAGCATCAACGTTTAGCTTGGAGTTTGTAGCTTTTGCATATCGTTAATATGTACTATTACACACCTACACACTAAAGGAAATGTAAAATTATGAATCGGATGATAGTTGCTCTTTAACTTCATGCTACATTTTTACAGTGTAGTTAAAAAATAAGAGGAGTTATATAAATTATTTATTTTTATTTGGTACTGCCCTGAATAAGCTCTTGATGTTTACCTATGATGTTTATATATGAAGAGCTCAGATGCAAATGCCGCTAAATGCAACCTCCGTCAAAAATAAGATAATGATATGTGACAAATGATATGTATATCAAACTCCCAGCCTCAGGCAATTCTGAAATACCGGTTTGTCGGCAGAATCCATTAAACGTGCACATTCGTCAAGGTGTTTTTTTCCTGGTTAAAGGAGGTTTACTGGATATATCAGGATGTAGACTGAATTTTTTTGTTTTTCAGAGTGACTTTTTAGAAGTGGTGATTTGGAATGTACGTAGAGGATTTTGCAGCGAAAGACCAAATTTGTTAAATATCAATGAAATAACTAAAGTGACATTTGTGAAAATAAGGCATTTTAAAGATACATTTAGAGCCAGGGGTGTGTAAACTTTTAAACAGGATAATCAGTGTCATTACTGGGTAACACGTAATTATCTATTGTAGTTTCTTATAGGCTTTACTAAATGAAAAATACGATCTTTATGATCTTTTGATGGTCTTGATGACAAAATTAGATTCCTGATATTTCTGTTTGGGAGCTGTGGAGCTACATTAGAGGCCTACTGGAGTAAATACATCCTGCATGGGGCTTTAAAGGCTTAAACAGACATAAGAAGGATTAGTTATCAAAGAAGATTTGATGTTGTAATTGCAGATTTACTGTTTCCTTAAGTTGTATTGGTACCTTGTACTCCATTATACTTAAAAATTATACTGAAAATGAGCTTGTTTTCGCCTCATTTCCAGATCTGAAACACTTCATTTTGTAATTTTGAAATTATCAGGCTAAGTAACATTATGTGCCATTTCAGTTTAAGCTTAAGTAGACATTTATCTCAAATGCCTTTTGTTATTTATGAAAAGGAGGACGATGAAATGCTGTACATGTCTCACTTTGGTTACAAACATGAGTTTATTGTTAAACTATTAGAAAGCTGGCCTCTTTTAAGTGTTGAAAGGGTTTTTGTCTGCATTCTTTGACTGCTGAACTCTTGTCAGAGTGTGTACTTTATCAGTGGATTAAATGACCATTTGGCATCTTGTCCCTATAGTAGTTTATGTCTGAGGTCCTCAGTATTCCTGCCTGGAATACCAATCCAGTCTTTTATGCCCTATAGACAAACTTCCCCTTTTCTCCTGAAAGGAGGAGAGAGGCCAGACCTGAATAAATCAAACAAACAGACCTGAGGTATTTCACATTTGCCAAGACTACCAGTGACTTGTAGGGAAACCAGTTGGAGTTTAAATTGGCATTACCATTTGAGTTTAGCTTCAAGTTTTATGTTATCACTTCATTTACATTATTGCAACCAGAACAGGCATGAACTATCTTAAAATAAATTCAATACTATTCGTGGTTCAAGTTAATTATGTCTCCTGTGGCACTCTGTGTGGTTTTGGGTTAAATTTGGCCTTTTTGCCAAAGTTCCTCCTTTAACCAGAGGTATTGGGGATTTAGGAGAATTGGAGCTAATAAAACTTGGAGCCCAGTTGGAAGTTTAACAAAATCCACTTTTTCTGAGAATGCATTACTGCAGGAACCTTGCAGATTCTTTATAGACATTTGAAGGCTAAACAATACAGTGGCTCCAAGAAAGTACTTGGATATGCTAACCACAATTGTTCAAATATCATTGCATACATGGCAAAATATCAAGTCATGTGGAATTGGCATATTTTTATTGTTTACTAACTTATCCATTTTAGCTGTAACCAACTGGTTCTATTCTTTATTGTTGTGAAGTCAGTTTCTGCACATTCACACATGTGGTTTAGTAGAATAACCACACTGGTCACGAACATGCTTTTTTTCTTTGAAATTTAACATTTCTGTTTTGAACAATAAGAACTAATAAATGTTTTATTGTGCAATGTAAGTTTGAAAAGTGTGCTTGTGCTGTCTTAAATTCTGCTTAACTTGATATTATGTTTTCTAACATAATGACATTCAAAAAAAAGGGACACACTATATTTGGGACCATGAAGATGAGATAAACATGCTGAGCAACATAAGCAGTCCAGACCACTAATCCATAAGTGGTCACTGGATTAGTACAGCAGACACTGGTGATGGTGTAAGACCAGTTGCAGGATTAGTGAATTGTTAATGCTCTGTTTAGCAGCCCGACACACTTGAGCATCATTGTATTTACACACTTTAATCAGTACCATATTTTCCGGACTATAAGTCACACTTTTTCATAGTTTGGAGGGTCTTGTAACTTATAGTCAGGTGCGACTTATACATCAAAATTATTTCATATGAACCAAGAGAACCCATTACCATCAACAGCCGCGAGAGTCCACTCTTTGCTGCTCCTGTATTTATGTAATTCAATGCATTCAGTGATGTGGAATGACTTCGGGACCTTTTTGAACTTGAATTGGCTTATCGTGTTAAAGGGGCCATGGCATGAAAATCTGACTATTTCCATGTTTAAGTGCTATGATTGGGTCCCCAGTGCTTCTATGAACCTAGAAAATGTGAAAAAGATCAACCCAGTAACTTAGTTTTGGTAAACCATTCTCTACAAGCACATGAGAAAATAGGTAGTTGAAATTTGCCTCTCCTTATGATACTTATTATAATAATACCGCCCCTTAATCTGCACTATCCAATTACAGCACTGCCATGTAGTGCAGAGAAAAGGAGAGAGAGAAAATAATTCACAGCACAATTGAGTTTCAATTGCAACAAACTGCTCATTTGCATATTAAAGGACACACCCAAAACGGCACATTTTCGCACACACCTACAAATTGGCAATTTTAATATGCTATAATAAATTATCTGTGGGGTATTTTGAGCTCAAACTTCACATATGTGCTCTGGGACATCAAAGATTTATTTGACATCTTAAAAACGACATCTGTCATAAAATTGCCTTTTGGGAATGTAGACAGGTCACGAAATGTATCTTCCCTACTGAAAAATCCAGCTAAGACCAGCATAAGCTGATAAACTGGTTTTAGCTGGACTCCCAGCTTGGTTTTAGCTGGTTTTGCTGGTGTAGCAACTAGCTGTGTTTTGGTCACTTTTTAGCTGGTTAGGCTGAAAGGCCAACTGACCCACCAGCTTGACCAGATTTTCCAGGCTGGGAGAACCAGCTTAAACCAGCTTCTGCCACTTAAACCAGCTAAAACCAGCTACCAGTTTATGCTGGTCTTAGCTGGATTTTTTTGTAGGGTTGGAATCGATCCTTTTATGTTATGCAAGGCACAGGATAAAATTACTGATGCAGTTCTAAGGAAATATATTGCCAGATAATAAAACTATGCCAGAGAGATGTGCTGCTATATTTGCTTCAAAAGGTGGACATACCAAATAATATTAAAGTTAAAAGTGGATAAAAACAGTATGACTCACTTCATCTTATAAAGTGAGTGGTGGCTAAAATGACTAATGTAAGGATAAAGTTCTGACTCTTTCGCCCCACACACAGCTCTCTGACATGCTCTCAGCTCAATTTTGGGAGTTGTATGGGATTTATGCCCCCCATTTCATAAAAAAATTGTCTCCCACCTGCCAACCACCCCATCTTACTTCTGCTGTCCTTGAGTTTCCACACCTGCTACAAACAGGAGATAGTGGAGGACTGATGTTATATTAATAGCACAATAGGGGATTTTCCAGGGTGAACTGAGGAGCTGGTGTAGATCTCTCTGTACCAGCTAGAAACCATGTAAAATTAACTGCTGGTTTGAGCTGGATTTTCCAACAGGGCTGTTATGTCTTTAATAAAAAGTTACTCCTCCTACTGTTTGTTAGGTAAGAAGATGTATAGTGTTTTGTACTGGCTGTGGAAAAGAAATGAAGAAATGGTCTCCGATTGGCAAGTTTTTTTGTGAGGGCAGTAATCTAGTGTGCGAGTACGCTCGCACGGACACTTCCAGATCTTCGTCTTTAGTGGTGACATTAAAACATTATTGGCTTCTGCTACTTTTGCCAACCATAGTAGCACCCATAACATTATGGGCCTTTGGTTGCTCTAAGGACTAAGTTTGTGAATGTGGTAGCTGTTGCCATACAATCAAAGCTAAAAGTTTCGCTCAGCTTATTGCTTTCTGGCACATTGAGTTGTTTGGGGTTTTAGGCCTGGTTTCTGTTTCTTAGAACAAGCTGTATTTACTTCTTATGTTATTAAAAGCGAAGTTCTTGCTTCATTTCTCCCTGCCTCTTCTCCAATCAGAGGACTTGTTTTGCACATCTCTTGATGTTATAGAGATGTGATCTTAATAATGTTTGACTGGCAGATTTTTCACTGTGCCAGCCTGTTGGCTCTTAGTTTTTCATCTATGGAAGCATCACATATATGGGATATGATCAGTCTCTGCTGTTTCCTATTACTCGACACACAGCCCACTGCGAAGCTGTAGGAGACAAAAACATCTGTCAAAGGGAACAATGGGGTCATCGTGGCCATAAATTAATGGAAATAACAGACTTGTGGCTGGAGTTCTCCTGAACAAATGTATTGCGGTTAGACAGCTCACAGTTAAAGGGGTAGTTTATCATGAAATAAAAATCTGTCATTATTTTGTTTTCCTCATACACTTCCAACCACTTATAATTGTCCTACATGACATACAAAAGGCTGTGTTTATCCAAGAAAGTAGATGGTGATTTATAACTTTAAAAACAATAAAAAAAGACCTTAAACATTATAAAAGTCCATGCAACTTTTCATTATATTGAAAGCCTTTTACGCAAATACGTAACAATTTATGGAAAAGAGTTAGTCAGACATTTCTGCTTTGCATCTCCTTTGTGTTTCACAGAACAGAGAAAATCTAATTGGGTTGGAACGACAGTGGTGAGGATACGATGACAGAATTTTCATTTTTGGGTGTGCAGTCACTTTAAGCTTAAGCCAATACAATAATGGTAACCCTTGATACTCATCCAGTCAATATCATCCTAATGGTAAAAGGGAGACCAAATAAGGTCTGATACATTATATCTGGTCTTTCATAAACTGAGCCAAATCCCACAGCAAAAGAAAAGTCATGTAGCCTCTGTGAATATGACTTTTGCAGGCCGATCTTAACAACACTGTCAAGGGAGTTACATTTCCTAAATCTATAAAACACTTTGTATCTCACTTATTATTGTATGAAGCCAAACACTCTGCATGAGCACAGAGACAATCATTTAGGGAAATCGGAAATATTTTAAGAGGGAAACACTGATATTTGTTTAGATTATTTCAACAACTTGTCTAGTTTGCATAATGATGTTCTTAGTATGCTAAA
Organism: Paramisgurnus dabryanus; assembly: GCF_030506205.2. NCBI lineage: Eukaryota > Metazoa > Chordata > Actinopteri > Cypriniformes > Cobitidae > Paramisgurnus > Paramisgurnus dabryanus. Next base: position 23,928,548 of record NC_133342.1, on the reverse strand, counting down.
GTGTGTTTTTCATTTTCTCACTGGCTCTCAAACCTTGTGTCTGCTTTTCTATTTTTCCTTTCCCAGATTCGGATCTTAGCATGCGAACAGTGAGCACGCCCAGTCCAGCTCTGATTCTGCCACCTCGTTCATCTTCAGCCGTTCTCAATGGCTCCTCTACGTCCTCCTCCGCCTTCAGCACAGAAACCATTGCCATGGTGCACACCCCACCCGCATCCCTCACCCACCCTCAAAGAGGCCTGCGGCAACCGAAGGACCAGCAGGGGGCGCCCATCGACATCCTCCCCGATCATGCCTTTCTGCAGATCTTTACCCACCTGCCCACCAATCAGCTGTGCCGGTGTGCCCGCGTGTGCCGTCGGTGGTACAACTTGGCGTGGGACCCTCGCTTGTGGAGGACTGTCCGGCTGACGGGTGATGTGCTACATGTGGACCGCGCGCTTCGGGTTCTGACTCGCAGACTCTGTCAGGATACCCCCAATGTTTGTCTCACCTTGGAGACGGTTGTGGTCAGTGGCTGTCGGAGACTGACGGATCGAGGACTGTACACAGTGGCACAGTCTTGTCCAGAACTTCGCCGTTTAGAGGTTGCTGGGTGTTACAACGTGTCGAATGAAGCCGTGTTTGAAGTGGTCTCACGATGCCCCAGTCTTGAGCACCTGGATGTTTCAGGTAATTTAGCTTGAGTCGTTTTGGAGAATTGGAGAGTGCTTTTTGTTGACATATTTTTTCTATTAAAACAGAAAGTTTGGGTAAAATCAGATAGACGCTCTTTTTAATAGCCAAATGCTTTAGGTACATTACAGCTATGAGAGAGGTTTTCTTTCAGGACCCATAATTACAAGAATTCAATTATTTTTTCATGTCCTTAAAATCAACCCTTGCAGTTTCAAAAAAAAAAAAAAAAAAAATACCATGAACAGCAAACACCTGACAATATGCAAAATTATGTAGGGCTGAGAGGTATTGACTAAAATTCGATCTTGGTAATTTTGGGATGAATGACGACATATTATATAAATCTCGGGATTCTGTAACAAATGTTTACATGCAAGTCAAAGTCTCATGCGAGATGTCAGAATCGCCTTTTTTTTAAAACAGCGTATGATAAAAATAAAATTGTCAAATTGGCTCTCCTCCCAGTTTGAAAATATAAAGCTGTATAACATGTGAGGCGGTTGAAAAGCTTACATCTGACCATAGTGTACATTTCTGGTCATATCAGACCACAGCTAAATAGACAGTATATAACCAAAACTCAATATACTGCCCAGCCCTAGACATAAATATTGACATAAATATCTCTAAGTAAGGGTGTCTAAGTAAGGGATAATGTATAGGCAGCAGGTTGTTATCGCAGAAATAAGAGCCAACAGTGTGATCAGACCACCAGACGCAATGCAGAGGGTCTTGTATCACACTGAAGGGGCTTATTTTACGGTTATGTACCTCATAAGTAAGGTAAGGAACATTAAATATTGATTTTAAATATTTTACTTTCTCATTTTTAATGAATGCAGAAATTTCGCGAGGAAAACCCGTTTACATTTGCTTTTAAGATAAGACAAGAGGTTAAGATGTCATGAACACATTATTTGGTTTAATAATTTGTAAATATAATGTCATAAATGTTATTAAAAGACATATTTATATTAAATTTGAATATTTAAATATTTAAATTATATTAAATTTGTGTAATATTAAACTGTACCAGTCAAAATTATTATGTTACCATAAGTGCTGGGAAAAGATTAATCGCGATTAATCGCATTCAAAATAAAAGAGATTTTTTTTGGCATAATATGTGTGTACTGAGTGTAATTATTATGTATATTTAACCACACACACACACATACATATAGTCATTTCAGATTTTTTAATTTATATATAATTTTTAAAAATTGATATAGAATATAGAATAGATAAAAATATACATAAATATACACATGTAAATGTTTCTTAAATACATACATGAATGTGTGCATCACGATTAATCTTTTCCCAGCACTATGTGTTATTAGTTTTAGGTGGTTGTAATCTGGGAATAACATACCTTGGAATGTCATGAGTGGCCAATCAGAATTAAGCATTTTAGAGTGCCGTGTAATAAAGAATTTTAACATTCACATTCTTTCAGCAGAACAAAACGAAAAAGACATCCCACAATTTCAATGAATATTGTTTAAATTCTTAACGTAACATTTTAGTAATGTAACGCTGTTGATTTACAAACCAACCTCTAAATGCCCCGAGAAGGATTATTATTAAACTGTATGAATTACTTCCTGACTCTGAGCCAACAGCTGGAGTGCTTCACCTGTTTTATTGTCCAGCACAGAAGACAGTTCCCTTTTTACTCTGAAATGTCCAGAACTTCCTCTTGGAAAAGCTGGAAAAGGTATTAATAGCTCCGGCATTCTGCCTGTCTTCTCTACACTTCCCAAAAGCAACATAAGCCCAGGCAAAACCAGGACCTCTGACTTTAAGATGCTTTGGGAAAATCTGCTACCTTAATTTAGAAAACGGTATTTTGTATAAAACAACTCGTTTACCTATTTTGTTCTTTAACATTTAAACCCTGTAAATGGACTTGAATATACTGTAATTATTTTTCCCAAATGCAACTTGTTTCAACAAGTTAATAGATTTAGTTGTGACATTTAAAAACATTGTTTTATACTGTTCTCTCTGCTTATGTTACAAATACATAGCAATACCATCTTAATTGTTAAATACAGGTTGAAGTCTCATAATTTAATCTTTATGAGATTAAGAGGTTATATTTTCACAGAATGTTCTTTACGTTATGTAAGATGATTTTTGTGGAAAACATTAAGTCATAAGAAATGACTTCAGCTGGGTTTTCACTCTCTGGGTCAAATATTGTCTTTTAAATGCATTACATTTCACAAAGGACCATATACAGTTTATTTAGCGAATGAGAATGTCTGAAAATAATAGTGCTTTTTCCTTCCCAAGTGTTTTATTTCCAGCTTCCTGCTCTGCACTTCCTGTTACAGCATATTGTTGTTTTCCCTGTGTGAGTGCAGAGGTCCAACTGGAGTTCCTCTGCTGTTGGGCTTGATTTGTACTCAGTTCTCAGTTTTCTTATTAATAGCCAAACACTGCAAAAGAAGGACGAATGTGTCTCAGATGGCATCATTGCTTTCTCAGATTTATGGTTGAACAGATCTAAAACGTAAACATTTGGTTTTTCGTTACACATGCATCTGTATTCATCGCAGAATCATGCAGAGTAAATTATACCGTCATAAAATACATATTTAAACAAACAGTCCATAAATAATGTCTGAGGCTGAGGTGTGTAATTTTTTTATATTTTAAATGCTCCCTTTTATCCGAGCTTAATACACACAGACGTTTGTGAGTAAAACTGGCTTTGCTTAGTAAATAAAACCTATTGCCAGTTGGCACGTATCTTTATTACAAACTGGAACATAATACATGCTTTATATCAAATAGTAAGAACATTTTTGTGCTTGCACTAAAAACAGTGCAGATAAAATCTGATCGGTAATATTCTGTGCTGGCTTTTTTCTGTCTTCGTAGGGTGCTCCAAGGTAACCTGCATAAGTCTAACTCGGGATGTGTCTGTGAAATTGTCCCCTCTTCATGGCCAGCAGATCTCCATTCGCTATCTTGACATGACGGACTGTTTCGCGTTAGAAGATGAAGGCTTGCACACCATTTCAGCCCACTGTACTCAGCTTACTCACCTGTACCTGCGCCGTTGTGTGCGCCTGACCGACGAGGGCCTACGTTTCTTGGTGATCTACTGCCCGTCCGTGCGTGAGCTCAGTGTCAGCGACTGCCGCTTCATCAGTGACTTTGGCCTGCGAGAGATCGCTAAGCTGGAGGGCCGCCTGCGTTACCTTAGCATAGCGCACTGCAGTCGTATCACCGACGTGGGTGTGCGCTACGTGGCTAAATACTGTGTCAGACTGCGTTACCTGAATGCTCGTGGCTGTGAGGGATTAACAGACCACGGCATTGAGCACCTTGCCAAAAACTGCCTCAAGTTAAAGTCATTGGACATTGGGAAGTGTCCCCTGGTGTCGGATGCAGGCCTTGAGCAGCTTGCGCTAAACTCTTTCAACCTGAAAAGACTGAGTCTGAAGTCGTGCGAAAGCATCACCGGGCGTGGGTTACAAGTGGTAGCAGCAAATTGCTTTGACCTTCAGCTGCTGAATGTTCAGGACTGTGACGTACCACTGGAGGCGCTGCACTTCGTCAAACGGCATTGTAAACGCTGCATCATTGAACACACCAATCCGGCCTTTTTTTGAGAGGTGGGCCGTGGAATTTGAGAAAAAAAATTTTTTTGACCTAAAGCAGTGCCTTCTTGGCTAAACAACCCTTAGCTGAGATTTCCACTGCTGCACCTTTGTATTTAATTTGCATGGTTGGGAGAAATCTTAAGACTTTTTTTTAAAACCATTTATTTATGATTTTATTCACTTTTTTGGAATACTTACTTTGCCTACATCAGATTGTATTACATTTAACATGTATAAAAGTGTGTATTGTCAAAGAAAATTTCAAGCTAATTAATTATTACGAACACAGCTGATGCTTTGAAACAGAAGTGCGTAGAGTATAACACGAAGCGATGGTAACCGAAATTTGCGATAACAATGGTCTACATTTCAGTTTTTGTATTGTTTACATTTGATATCTCTGTTATGAATGTTTAGCTTTGTATTTCATCATGTAAGACTGAGGTTTCAATCTTGGTTGTATTTCTGAGGAATATTGCCAAACAGTGCCATTGTCATTGCCACGTTTACCTTGTTAATAGTCAATGCTACTACCCTGCTGAAAAGACCAGCATATGTTTGTTATGGATGTTTATCTCCAGCATGTGATGCTGGTGTGCTGATATTCCCACCAGGGTTCTCAACTATATTAATCAGCAAAACATCACCAGTTATTGACCAGCTTCATCCAGCAGCACAAACCAGAAAAGGATTTCATGGAAATTCACTCTGGTCTTTTCAGCAGGGTTGTTTCAGGTGTTCATCAAAAGGAAGACCACAGCGTAATAAAGAGGTCTAAGCCATATTTAAAGAAATATATTGTTTACTGTCATGTAATTTGCTTGCTGTAGCTGTAATGTAACTGGCTCCATGAATGAGAAAACAGCAGTGTGTTATTTACTCCAGACTGGGGATGCGTCCAGAAGTAACATGAGGTTGACCACTGCGGAGGAGGCCTTCAACTGCCTGATGACAACAGACTGTAAAGATTACATTTCAATTGAGCTTTTTTCTTTTTTTAATAGTATGCTAGACCAGTGATGTGACAGAGCTGGTTTTCTTGATCAGAAAGGTTTTAACATCTTGTGTGGCATCTTCACAGACTGAATATAGTGATGCAAAAGGTACACAGGTGAGTGAAGAATATGTGTAATTTATAATGCAGCCTCTCTCACAACAATGTTATTTTTTAAGCTGTTATAGCCATTATTATTCGCTAACTGACACCTTGGCCAGTTGCTATAAAACACAGTGAGCTGGCTCGACATGAAGGGAGCTGTCATCATATTCGAGTCTGGCAGCGCAGGTCAAAGCAGCAAAGTCCAGATTAACATTACAGCACAGTCCAAAACAGCAGCATCTCAGAACAGAGATTGCCAGATTGTTTAGGAATCTTCCAATTTAGATATTTTATCATGTTTCTTTGTGTCTCTAACAAAGTGTAAGGATGTTCAGGATCCAAAAATAATGTAGGTCAGTCACTTGGTGTGTAAAGATAAGAATCATGAAGACTTATGTTTTTTGTTCCATGGATTTATAAAAAGCAAACAATGTCCTTTTTCAGAAAAATCTAAAATATTGGGGCAGTTTCCTGGACAGGGTTTATCCTAGTCCCAAACTAAGATGTATGTTTGAGCTGCCAATAATTTAAAAACAGTTAAAACAATATATCAGTGACACTTACACTTTGTCTCAGGATGCACACCATTTATGTTTTTTTATATGGTTTGTTTGTAAAAACTACCTAAATGTCCTAATATAACATTGGCCTAGTCCTGGATTAATCTAAACCCTGTCTGGGAAAATGCCATATTAAGTCATAACATAAACTATCAGATTGTAGAATGACAGTTGCAATCATTGAAAAAAGATGAAAGTGAGGAGGACATGCAAAACAAGTTACATCCATACTTGACATCAAAGCGAGGACAAAATACTGAGTAATTGTGACTTAAATTCACTCTATATTACAGAATAAAGGCTACACTATTTCAGTGCCATCTCAATACAGTTCATGATGTGATGTGGTTTAATAGTCACAAGACTCAGTTCTGGGTCTCTTGGTTAGGGCTGCAGATTCTCGCTTCTAAAACATTTCCGGAGGGGTTAAAAAAAACATTTCAGGTCTAAACAAATAACTAACTATGCAATAAAATCCATATAGGATGATATAAATACTGGTGTAATAGAACAATTGACGAACTCAACAAAACAGAAAACATTTGCTAAAAGGAAAACAGAGTTAAATTTTAAAATCTGATTGCATAGTTAAATCATTCAGATTATGCATTTCAAACCATTTACAAAAAGGAAGAATTGTTTGCTATGTATTAAGATATATTTCCTCACTCACTAATAGTAAAACTAGATTAGGAGTTTGGTCAAAGTTTAAGGTTTTATTGAATCTGTATTTTATTAAATAATTTGAGGAAGACATGGACTTTACCAAGAGGCTACTCTAGTTAATTTGAATGAAAAGGCAGAAGTGAAACAAAAAATAAATATTAAATTTTTTCAGAAACCAAAATAAAGCAAACATTCTTCCTGTGAGGTTTGAGCGCCATCTGTCGTGTCAACCTGCTAAATTCTTGAAAAAATTTAACCTGGGAAGAAATAGGTAAAAACACGTGCATACAAAAGAGTGTTTGCTTATTCATGTTTGAGATGATGTATGTTTTGAGATGTGCTTGTGTTACTCAACTGTCTTCTGCGGTATGGCTTCATCTTACACGTGTAAGTTATAAATTGCATTTATTCGTTTTTTAAAACCTCACTTTTCATGGAAAAATATTTTTGTAGTTGTCTAATTATTTACAAAAAACGTTAAAAATTTTAACTTGCTGTATTTTTCTTTTTTTCATTAAATATTCGGACGTTTTGAAACTAAGTATTTAAATTCGCATAAAACGTAGTCGATCAAAGGTTAACCTTAACCTTGTCTAACATTAAAAAATATCAGTCAACATCCGAATTTAAATAATTCAAATGTCCGAATATTTAATGGAAAAATTACAGGAAGAAATGGTTAATATTTTCCTTCCGTGGAAAGTGAGGTTTTAAAACTACGGCTAGTCTTTTGGGTATCAAGCCCGGCTAGCTCAGTCGGTAGAGCATGAGACTCTTAATCTCAGGGTCGTGGGTTCGAGCCCCACGTTGGGCGCAATGTTTTTTTTTTTTAAATCGTTTTTGATAAATCCCAACCTCGCATTATTTTCAATCAGGTATATATCCAACATGTATCAAACACATTTCCCTTTGATTGAAAGATAAACATAAAAAAACAGTTCACATTAAAAACAAGATATCTATAATTGTAGTAACCTTTCTTGTCCAATAGAGGGCGGCTGATAAACATCTAAATATAATCGAGCATTAAATGTTATTTGAATCAGTTTTTTATCAGTTTAATAATCTCAAAAGGATTTCATAATCAAGTCGGCTCAGTGTCTATGCAAGCTATCACCAAACAGGTTTGTGTTTAACTTCAAGATAACCGAGCTACTTAATCAGAAAACTAAACTGAAGACAAAGACCAGCAAAATGACATAGTTTAACACATTTGGCTTCTCTATGTCAGTAATGCATGTTTTGACTGCGCTTTAAGGAAGTCAGATCATTGCAGGCATCTTAAAAGCATCTGTTACGTGATGAGGCTAAATCATGTGCAACACACACCTCTTGCTCATCATATGGTATAAAGTTATTACATGTATTATAGTGCTTTAATAATAGTACAGTATACTATCGTTAGTAGTACGATACAGTACAGTATACTATCGTTTTTTTTTTCGCATTTAAAACAGGATTTGAGTCATTTGACTAGAACAAATATTCAATGAATCATTTACTAATTTATTGAAGTATTGTTATTAATATTACACTTTTCCCCCAAATAGGATGTATATTGTTAGCCATCCAGCAGGATGAAAGATTAAAAGCCATTTAATGGCGGAGTACACGTGATTTGGGATCATGCAGAGGCAGTTTGTTTAATGCAGTCCTGGAATAAGTACTTTATTCTGCTCAGGAAAGTTATATGTTATTCACCCATACTAATATGATGTAGGCTACTTGGGCACATATTTATTTTAGTCTGAATTGTTGTGTAGTAATCTATACAACACATAGTTTGCTTTGCATTGCATATACCTCTCAGTGTCCAAACTAACAAAAACAGCCTGTTGTTCCTTCAAAATCTGATAGACTTAAGTAAAAACTAAGTAAACAGGACTTAACTGTGATTTGAATGTCAAACTAGTTAATTATTTATTTTATATAAGGTCTTCAGTGGGTATATCATTTTGGTTTGCAGTAAACAATGGTTCGCTGTATTTAGCTGGTGTGTTTAAAGTGTGGTTTCTTTCTTTATAACTGCTGTCCTAAGGCATGTTTACACTGAACATATGAAGGAATGTTTCAGTGAAACACAAATCAACTCGGTTAAAACAGTCATACAGTGCGCCAAATTGTGTGACTATATATTTTCCATTCAGTTGTAAATTGCTTTCTATTTTTTTTCTTTGGCTTTGTCAGCTGTTTTGTTTGCCTTTAAGACAAGGACACAGGCTGTAGGCATTTTTATTTACTAAATGATAATGAAAAGAATAATATTTTACCTGATTTTCTACACTATTCCACAGACTTCCTATTAAACCTGTGTTCCTGTCATTAAAAACTGGTGATATGTCTTTCTGAAATGTTAACAAGCTGTTTTTTTTATTCAGCACATAAATGAAAAATCATTTAAAATAAAAGCCAATATATAACATAAAGCAAAGTGAATGCCATGGCAAGCTGTCCCTCTTTGCTATAGGGAATTCATGTGTGGTATAACCACGTTTGCAAAGTTTTTGAAAGATTTTTCTGACAAAATTCAGGATAACATTTCTAATATTGGTGGTTAAGAAAAATCCTCCTTTCACACGTAAAGGGATTTGAATGCTGCAGAAAAGCACTATATAAATGTAATTAATTAATCATAATATATGTTTGGTAGAATTAGACAATGCGTTTAATTGCTATATACATAATTGTTAGAGGCATGATTTTGGATTTTATGAATATTGGTAGCCTACTGAAAAGTATATTTTATAAAATATGTAGGCCTATGCATGTAAACCAGTGGTTTCACTTTTTCACATTTTAATGCATGTTTTGTCCGATTTTTATTATTTTAAGTAATCTTGAGGCCCCTTTGGAAATCTGCTGAGGCCCTCCTCTGGGCCCCGGCCCCCTGGTTGGGAAACACTAATGTAAACTACAGCAGGGGTTTTCAAACTATGGGTCACACAGTAAGATAAAGTGGGTTGCGCAAAGTCACTTTACTGTTGTGGTAAATGACACAACAACAACAACAACAACAAAAAACAGTTTAGTTCAATTAATGACAAGCAATGACGATTTTGATATGATATACCATTAATGATTTTGATATTTCAATTAAACTTATAGTTCATTAATAAAATTACATGGGAAATAAAAATGACTCAATTATAAAAGATGTAAAACTCATATTTCTTATATTTTAATTAAATAAAATGTTTGGTTCCCAGGCTAGATTACATACCAATTTGTGTGGATCGCAAAATGAAAAGTTTGTGAACCACTGAACTACAGGTTTAGAGGTATAAAGGTCTGTTAAACTCATTTCCCGTTGAGAATCATGTTGAAAAACATTTATTTCATATCAGCCTTAACTTAAATTACCAGCAGAGGTCACTCCAATCAAAATTGTGTGTCTGAAGACTAGTTGTTCATATTTCCTGTTGCTTCTCTAAATAGCCTGCTTAACCTAAAATGAGTGTTATAAAATCCTGCATATTACAATGTACAGGACAAAAAGATTATTTGACTTTATTGCTATATTGGTCTGATTTGAGCTCATGTTTAAATATAAATCAATTCAGTTTATCTTGATGGTTATATGTGATTGTTCAATTTTATATAATGCTGAGTTGCTTGTGATCTGGCCTTAATGCAAAGGATGCCGCAAATCTATCAACACTTTTTAGACAGCAGCTTATTACTTATTTGCACAGGCAACGTATATTATAATGGTTTAGATATCAAATAACAAAACTCTTTTCCCTAGAAAATTTTCCACAGGATAATCATGTGAGAAATCTAATTCAGGCCTTTCTCTCCTAAGGATGAGATTACAGATTTACATTTAGATGCACTTTTATTTATATTTGAATTACTGTTATGGCATCGTATATCAGGCCTTTACATCCCACCTCTTTGCAGCTATATACATTTCTTCTATAGCTTCGCCTATTATAATAACAGTTCTCACTTTTTATGTCTACCTTTATCATGTCTCTGTTTCAGAGGTTGTAATTTTAGTTTTCTTCTAGCCGTGTTTGTCTGATACTGAGAAGTTGTTATTGTGAGAGATGTGTGTACCTCCACTTGAGTCAGAGACAAGTGGATCTGTTTGCTGCCATCAGTGAAGAACCATGAGCTGCCTCTTCTCTGTCTTCTCTCGCCCCTGATCATGACGTATCCCCTCCTCCATCATCCACCGGGTCGGGGGAGAGGGTATGAGGTGGCCAGTGTGGGGGGAGGAGCTCTTTTGTCCTGAGCGGCGTTGTGGCTAATCTAAAGACCCGTCATGGACGCCACAGACCGTCGGACTCCACCCCCGAGAGAGGGGGATGGGGTATAGCGTGAGAGGGCACGGGGAGGGACAGAAAGGGTGGGGGTTGGAGGAGGCAGCGGGGGCTGGGGGAGGGGGGAAGGTCATTAGTCAGCATGGAGAAAAGGAGAACAGCAGGACACAGTGCCACACATTACAGCCCCACCACCTCCCGCATTGTCCTCCCTTACAGGCCAAATGACTGCTGGAGGACTCGCAGAGTTAAGTTTCTAATCTCTCTTAAGGGGGTTGGGGCTCCTTTTTTGTCATGGTAATCTTGAGTATTGTGCAGGTACAGTATGTAACACATGTAAATGAAGGAGTCCTTCACTGGTTATCTGTTGGAAGGTTTGACTAGGTTTGTCTCTCTGTTAGCGTCCAGTTACATCTATTCCAAAGGGTTTGCATCTCTCTGTGACCTGCGTTTCTATCTTTGGCTTTCTATAGACCACCTCTGGGTGTGTGACTCTGTGAAGAGTAAATGCAATATTTCTGTGCCAAGCTCCATCAAAAATGACCTTTACTGCTCGCAGCAAGACACCAAAGCAACAGACACCTGCTGTTCCAGTCCTTGAAGAGCTGCTAGGCCATCAAACCACACATATATCACACATAGCACACAATAATCTATGCTTTAGAAATGTGTTTCACACTTGCCTACCAGAGCATTGTCGATTTAGAGGATTGAGCGAGAAAGTAAATGTGAACTTTCTGGCACCGACGACAACATTGGCTAGTGTTCTGGTGTGAGATGTAAGAAGCAGCCAGAAAGCAGGGCGCAGATGCGGACCAAACCTGCAGCTGGGTTTGTGTGTGACACTGATAAGAGATGCTGCTGGAGAAAAACCAGCCTCGCTTGGTCCAAGACAGAAGACAACGTGCACCAGAACATCAAGGGAATAGAAGGAAAAGGGATTTTTATGGTAGACAAAGATGGATCGGGAGTAACAGGATAACGTGTAATCCTTACAGGGTTTCGGTTGCTGATCGACACTTCTTATGAATAACAGCATCATACGATTTTTAAGGACTAAAATTAGGAAAATTAGCGCATATTTTACTCACCCTCAAGCCATTCTAGGTCTATGTGACTTTCTTCTTTCAACCAAACACAGTCAGTGTTATATTTAATATTATACAGCCTCTTTTCAAAACTTCAAAAAAGTACACCAATCCATCAAAAACTAAACCATATTAAATGTCTTCTGAGGTGAAGCCGGTAGGAAACATATTTTAAACTTTATAAACTATGGCTTAACAAGTGTTCACAAAAAAGTTGTGCCTACGTTACAAAAACTCATCACCGTTCGTATGTTGTCTAAATAAAATCACACTTAAAGTATACACTCACCTAAAGGATTAATAGGAACACCATACTAATACTGTGTTTGACCCCCTTTCGCCTTCAGAACTGCCTTAATTCTACATGGCATTGCTTCAACAAGGTACTGAAAGCATGCTTTAAAAATGTTGGCCCATATTGATAGGATAGCATCTTGCAGTTGATGGAGAATTGTGGGATACACATCCAGGGCACGAAGCTCCCGTTCCACCACATCCCAAAGATGCTCTATTGGGTTGAGATCTGGTGAATGTGGGGGCCATTTTAGTACAGTGAACTCATTATCATGTTCAAGAAACCAATTTGAAATGATTCAAGCTTTGTGACATGGTGCATTATCCTGCTGGAAGTAGCCATCAGAGGATGGGTACATGGTGGTCATAAAGGGATGGACATGTTCAGAAACAATGCTCAGGTAAGCCGTGGCATTTAAACGTTGCCCAGTTGGCACTAAGGGGCCTAAAGTGTGCAAAGAAAACATCCCCCACACCATTACACCACTACCAGCAGCCTGCAGAGTGATAACAAAGGGATGATGGATCCATGTTCTCATTCTGTTTACGCCAAATTCTGACTCTACCATCTGAATGTCTCAACAAAAATCGAGACTCATCAGACCACGCAACATTTTTTCAGTTTTCCACTGTCCAATTTTAGTGAGCTTGTGCAAATTGTAGCCTCTTTGTCCTATTTGTAGTGGAGATGAGTGGTACCTGGTGGGGTCTTCTGCTGTTGTAGCCCATCTGCCTTAAGGTTGTGCGTGTTGTGGCTTCAAAAATGCTTTGCGGCATACCTCGGCTTTAACAAGTGCTTATTTCAGTCAAAGTTGCTCTTCTATCAGCTTGAATCAGTCGGCCCATTCTCTTTTGACCTCTAGCATCAACAAGGCATTGTAAAATACTCAGACCAGCCTGTCTGGCACCAACAACCATGCCACGCTCAAAATTGCTTCAATCACCTTTCTTTCCCATTCTGACATTCAGTTTGGAGTTCAGGAGAGTCTTGACCAGGACCACACCCCTAAATGCATTGAAGAAACTGCCATGTGATTGAATGATTAGATCATTACATTAATGAGAAAATGAACAGGTGTTCCTAATAATCCTTTAGGTGAGTGTATATCTAACACAGTTTAAATTAAATTTAGTTTAAATAAGTTTGGTTATACATGATCCAGTTTGTGAAAGTTATTCCAGCTAAAGTTATTTTTTGTTGTTTACTGTTACATACATTTATCATACATAATCTAAAGAACATTCTGTGAAAGTATAACAATAATATATTTAATATTGAGTGAGTAAGGTCATGTCAAAGATTGAAATCTATGAGTGAAACCAAACTTTAAGTCCCATATATATACTCTTAAAAATATAGGTGCTTCATGGTTCCATAGGCTATAAGAATAATTTTTGTCTGAATGCCGTATTCATTCTGCTGCCATGTTGATTTTAAATTGAGGCTATGAGGGATGGATTTCCAAAGCGTGCACTTTAAACCTATTGTTTTGTATCAAGATGTTGGTCATTCAGCCATCAAAACACAGAAAATACATAGTTTTACACATTTCCACAGGATAAAGAACCTCAGAAAATGTGGATTGTTCAAATTAGAAGGGACATATGACCTAATTTAAGATGAGAATAGCGCATTGTGTACATAATATCTGTTTTGGATCTGTTTTCGTTCATTTCTAATGTTGTAAGCATGTTCACTTTTATTTAAAACACTATAGTCCTAAACCTAAGTACATATCTTCAATTTGTACCAATTACAAAAAATACAAGGCATGAATACATTAAAAACTTCTTCGGTACACCAATATGGTGCAAGAATACAATATTTTATGACATTACCCAAGTATTCTCCTCCAGTTTGTATAGAACATAAGAGTACGTATGTCCCATGTATTTTCTCCATTGTTTTTTTAAAGGGGATATCGTGAAAATCTGACTTTTTCCAAAGTTTCTTTGCTTTAACACGAAATTGTGCAACTACTCTATTAAAGTCCTTCTCACTGAGCTGTTTGCTAAAAATAATCAAAGTGTCACTATTTTTTGTGTGTGGAGGACAGCTATGCATTAATGAAATCATCAGCTTACATCACCAGGAGACAGCAAATATCTACAACGGACCAAGATGGCTTTATTTGTTGTTAACCCACAATATAACACCTGGCTCACGTCACGACGAAAGCCTAGTGGCTCAAACATGTGGAGAACTTTCTGTATTTGGTTCGGTCCGAGGTCGAGCAGTGTTCACACCACAGATGGGTCGCAACAGAGTTCAGTTCTGCGGAGCCGCAGTTTAGTGCGACCAGTGTGCAGCTGTTGTGTTCACACTGACCCAAACGAACCGTACTCGGACCGACACGTCATGTGGGCTGACCTAAACAGTGCATGTGAGAAAGCAACCTTAGTTTTGGTAAACCATTTTCTGCAAGCATGCAAAAAAATTGATCTTGAAATTTGGCTCCCCCTGTGATGTCAGAAGGGGATAATTCGCCCCTTAATCTGCACTATCCAACCACGACACTGACATTTAGTGTAGAGATCAGCTCATTTGCATTTTAAAGGATATACCCAAAAATGGCACGTTTTTGCTCACACCTACAAAGTGACAATTATAACAAATTATCTATATGGTATTTTGAGCTAAAACTTCACATAAGTACTCTGGGGACACCAAAGATATATTTGACATCTTAAAAAAGTGTTGTGGAATGTCCCCTTTAAGACATGAACATTGACTTAATAACGTGTGACTGACTTGATAACAAGCTACGTGATAGTTCATTGTGCAAGTATTGTTAGAGGTAAAACCCCATATGAACCCCAAATGTTGTGTACAGATGTTATTTAGTTAGAAATTAATTCTGCTTTGGTTGCTTAATTTTTCAATGTTTTTAATGTATTCATGCCTTGTGTTTTTTTGTAATCCGTACGAATTGGAGATATGTACTTAGAAATGTGTTATGGGACTATATTATATATATAGAAAAGTAAGCATGCTTACCACATTACAAATTAATGATAGCCAACAGTACAAATTGCACTGCTCTTATCTCAGAATTAGGTCATGTGTCCCTTCTCATTTTACCAATCCATAATTTCTGAGTTTTTTTGTCCTGTGGAAATTTGCAAAATGTATTTTCTATGTTTTGATGGCTTAATGCCAGCATCCCGGTACGAAACAATAGGTTTAAGTGCACGCTCTGGATGTCCATCCCTCACATTCTCGTTTTGGAATCAATATGGTGTCAGGTTGAATATGGCGTATAAACAACCTTTAAAGGTTCTTTAAATGCATGACCTTTAGACGTGATAATGTAATAAGGTCATGGATGCGCAGGGCTAGTGCAAGATGAGAAGTTATGGTTAAAAAGTTTCGCTAAATAAGACCTTTATGCCTCGGTTGGGTTTTTTAAAGCCCTTTGAAGCTGCTTTGAAACTGTGAATTAGACCTTTAAAGTGGTCATAGCATGAATATCTGACTTTTTTCATGTTTAAGTGCAATTCTTGGGTCCCCAGTGCTTCTATCAACCTAGAAAACGTGAAAAAGAACAACCCAGTAACATAGTTTGGGTAACCCATTCTTTGCAAGCATGTAAAAAATTAGGTCGATCAGATTTCGCCTGTTTTGTGAGGTAGATAGCAAGGCCAATTACAATAATACTGCCCCTAAATCTGCACTAGCCAACCACAGCACTCCCACTTAAGAGAGAGAAAAAAATTGAGTATCAATTGCAACAAACCACCATCATTGCGATCAGTGTTTGCATTTCATAGCTATAAATAATTACTATCTGTGGAGTAGTTTGAGCTAAAACTTTACATATGCACTCTGGGGACACCAAATACATATTTTACATCTTTAAAAAAATCTCATAATATGACACGTTTAAACCTTGGGTTCAATTGAAATCTGCTATATGAAGTAAAATCCTGGAATGTGTTCCTCAAAAAACTTGATTTCTTTTTGACTGAAGAAAGTAAGACAAAAACATCTTGGATGACATGGGGGTGAGTAAAAGATCAGGACATTTTATGAAAGTGGACTAATCCTTTAACATCTAAGGAACCTTTCTGTTTCACAAAAGGTTCATTGTGGTTAAAACGGGTTCTTCAAATTATGAAAAAAGTAAGAAAGAAATTGTTTTGTAAAGAACCTTTTGACTAAAAGGTTCTTTGAGGAACCAAAAATTGTTCTTTTATGAACCTTTCAAGTACCTTAATTTTTAAGTGTGTAGTGTAGATGGATATACATTTTAGGAAGGGCTTCCTTCACAAAAGGTTAATCATAATCAGAGGTCCTTGGCATCATAAAATCGGAACACCAATGATTTACATCTTGCAGAAATGAAACATTGATATCTGATGAGATGTCCCATTCTTTCACATGACCCCTGCTGCATATCAACATGAGCTATGGAGAGCATTCTAGAAATCTTAATGGGCGACTGGACATAATGAGGGTGTTTGTGTAGTGCGGTAGCATTTAGTTTCACAGTGAAATATACCCTCTCTCTAGGGCCGCACAGCTCACAGACACTTGATTTGGGCAACATGGCGTCTGATGAGTCACGCCTGTGGTGAATAATCCGTCTTCATCTAAACCGGGTGACAAGCACAGACCAGCCAGGTCAGAATTCACAGTCATGTAATAATTATGTCTCACTTTTGCACGGGTGTAACAATTTTGAGGCGTGTGTGATTTACTGATTTATCTGTTGAATTATAAGCCTATGTTGTAGAACATTTTCACCTATAAAATTTTGTTAGAGACAGTTCACCCTAAAATTAAAATTCTGTCATCATTTACAAACATGTAAGTAAAGGAATTGGGATTTTGAAGTGAAGCACATTTCACAAATATTCTTCGGCTCGTAGCAGGCTACAATCCAAAAGTAGTTTAAAGTTGTCATCTGTTCGCACTACTTACCAGCATGCCGGAGTGCACAAATGTGTGTGCGAGTGTGATGCACGGGGCAGCTGAGCAGTCGGCATGACACTCGTCACTCAGCCTGCGATTGATGCTCTGCCTCTCGCCCTCAATGTCACGCACGACACATCCGTCTCCGGGGGAAACAGAAGGTGTGAGAGCGTGTGACAGTTTTAAATCCCCTCAACCGGAGAGAAGGACATCGTCGCTGCATCTGATTGAGCTCAGCCACGTCCCTCCCCCTACCTGTGTCATCGGCACAGGATACTGTGATCAATCACGTAACCAAGACGGCGAGGCACCGGGTCGTCAAGGCGACAGCGAATCGCTCTTTATCGAAAAGCTGCAGAGACAGCCGGCCTGGCCAACTCCAGCTGGAAATGGCATGTTTATTGGCTCAGAATAAGAATTAGCTGGCCAAAGACTGACATTTTAGGAAAACAGCAGTTTTTAGGATCATTGGCCAGAGGGGTGGACGCTACATTATTACTCATGCTTTTTTTTGTCACAATCGGGTAGAAAGAAAGATAAAGTCAGTGTAGGTCATCGATATCACATTCCCTCGGCTTACTAAAACCCTAAAGGCTCTGCGCTAAATGTTAAATCAGTTTATCTTATGAACAGGACACAGTTAATGTATCTCTACCCCACAAGTAAAGATACAAGTAGATCATCTCGTCCACAGCGAGCACACTGAGCCCCAGGCTTACATTGGCAGACCTGTCACAACGGCTAATGAACCTTGCTTATTGAAAGAGTCTCTGTCTGCTGATGATGAGATGATTATGTAATAGCAATTTTGATTAGTTGCACCTCAATGCCTCGGGTCATCCTCTATGAGAGATCATTCTCACATCCATGAATCAATCCTGTGTAGAGTGACTAAACAATTAAAGGTGCCAAAGAATGCATTGAAATAATATCTACATGCAACAATTATTCAGAGTTGGTTTTACATATCCATTTGCAGCCCTAGGATTTGCCCCTGAAATGAAATGATCGATTATTACCTTATTTGAAATGGTCATGAATAATAATGTTGAGCTCTGCTCTGATTGGCTGTTTCTCAGAGCAGCTCATTTGAGTAGCTTTTTGTGTGTGCAAACAGACCTTATGTTTGAGCCTGTGTCAGACGAAGATACAGAAATTGAGGAATAATCAATTGTTTGGAGGTTTTTTCAGTATGGACCAGCAAAACGTAACTAACGTTAATAATAGAACTTCATTGTAAACGTTAGCATACAGCATTAACTAGCGTATAGCGCTAACTCAGCAGCAGTCATAACTTTTTTTTAGCATTGTAACATCATTGTACTTAATTTAATGTGTAGTTCCATATTGTATATCTCAACTGTAATGTCTTTATGCCTGTCTTTTGGATGCACAAGGTTTATATTAGGAGGAAACAATAGTGTTTGAGGCTCACGATATGTCATTACCATGTACAGAACTCTGTACTATTATTCATCTATGCCTAGCTAAATACAGTTTTCCATTCAACAACGCCTTTAATACTGTTTGGGTGTTTCTGTTTCTTAGTTGCTACTAGGCGGCACAAAGGTCACAGGTTTGATTTTCTAGGGAACACACATAGCTACTGATAAAATGTATGGTTTGAATGCACTGCAAGTCACTTTTGCTAAATGTAAAGCCACAGTCACTCAAGGCAATTGTCAGGTGGGCAATAACAAACTCAGATTTTGTCTATACGCATGACATATCTTTTAGAGAGCAGCTGCTGAGGAAAACATTCACTTTGGCCTTTCAGTAAAAGGGCCTGTCCCGAGGGGAAGCTGCCACTGCAAGCTCGAATCCCAGTGGCCCGACGTTAGTGAACTGTGCCGTGTTGCCAAGTTTGACGCTCAGCGGCTAACCACAACCTGCCTCCGCGCCAATGACAGACTTCACACCCAGCAGTCAGTGGTTTGTGAAGGAGGCACGATGCCGGCGGTGACGAGCCCCGTGCGAGGGACTGTGCCATGTGTCAAGATAACACATAATGACTAGGAACCACAGATTTTCACTGCCACTAAAACCACTCAGACAACAGGAGAAGTCGTTTTTCATGAAAAACAGGAAACTATGAACAACAACTATAGTATGAGCAGCTCATTATTTGCTTGTGTGAAAAAAGCATCTCCGACGCAGTATGTCCACAAGTAGTACTATTAAAGGCATAATTTTGAGAATGTCACATGCAAGTATCTACTGTCCAAATCTCAACCTCCAGCTCCTGCCAAGGAGCGGCATGCTGGGTGCACACGAGACCTATGGATTTCACGAGCCACTTCATCGGAAAGTGCAATTATGAAAGATGTCTGTCGAGGGGGAAACCTCGTTCCAGGCGTTAGGCTCATAATGGCTGGCTACTGGAGCGGACAGAGAGCCCCTGCCACGTCCTCTCGTCCTGTCGGAGCGCGTTATGTCAGCCGCTCCACAGGACTGATGCTGTTTATGATGGTTAGAATAAACAGGCCTGTCGGAGTCGCTTTCTTCTCGCTCTGCCTGGCAACAAAGCCATGCAGCTCTACTGTATGTGGCGCCTTGTACAGAATTATTTGTGTGCTTTATTAATTATAAAACATCTTAATGTTTAGAAGTAACTACTTTGCATTTGAATTTAACAGCATAATGGCTGAAAATTGACAGAATCAATTGGTATAATAAATGACATGGACTTTGTATAAAAGGGCCATTGTTGTAAGAGGACCGTGGCACTAAATGTTACCAGACATCCTCAGAGAGCAACACAAACACTGTTTTGGTTTCCTAGGCGAATATTGTGAGTCACTTTTATTAAAAGCATCATTACTACAGTTGGCAGCAATTTACAGTTCATCATACATGATGGTTCCAAAAAAAAGGAAGAAAAAGGACACTCACAAAAAGAAAAAAACAACAAACATATACAACATTTATGTCTGTAAACTTCAAGGCTAGTTAGAATTGAGGTAATGCTGTTCAGCTTTGTGGCTAAAGTAACAAAAGTCCATTCAAATAGATAAAGGTACCTGATTTTATTCTTACACCAGTGCATTAACATGGATACAATGAGACAATTTTGACTGCAGTGATTTATTTCATGTCATTTTTCACTTTCCGGTGTTTAGTCAAAGAGAGTAAAATTGAACATTCAAAAGCTGCCTTCGTTATTGCTGTCTCCACAGGTTGAGAGGTCTCCTCACCCGTTTGGATTGTCAGTGTGAGAGACTGGGAACAGTCCGAGTGTAGACTATGATATGTGAGAACTTCACCCGCTCCTCTCAGCAGAACAGTACAACAAAAACCAAAGATCCTTACTCAGCAGCGGAGTCTTAATGCCGTTAAATTGTACACCACTGAATATTATGAGATGCTACTCGTCATTACAATATCAACAGTAGAGAGAGAGTGAGAGAGAGAAATGACGAAAAAAAAAATCGAAACAATATTAAAATTAAAGGGAGCAGCATAGCACTATTGGAACGATTAATTCCTATAATATTTCATGACATTTCCATCTCATCTAGAAGGCACCCAAACAGTGCCGAAGACTTAAACAAAAACAAACAAACGAAAAAGAAAAAATACAGAGGGCAGGGGAACACCCTTTGACATCCACACAACTCTACTTCAGTTTGTTTCATCCCTGGCTATGCTAAAATGGTTACACAGAGACAGCTAATTCGCTTTCCTGTTACGTTACCAGTCAAGAAAAACCAAACAACCAAATTCAAAAAGTGTTTTGGATATAGAGTTGGCATGTAAACAACTGGACAAACCATTCTGTCAGTTTCAGTCAGCCCCGGGGAAATGTAAGGCGGCCTATTTTAGTTTTCAGTCACTTTTGTCCTCCTCATCAGCAGGGTCATCCTCATCGTCGTCATCATCGTCATCGTCGTCGTCATCATCCTCCATGGAGTCCATTTCCTCTGCTGGTCCTGCCAGGTCGTCATCTAGTACGGATGAATCAGCAGTCTTGTTTTGGCTCTCTTCCGAGTCACTGTCTTCAAGTGTGTTGTCAGCAGTTTCCACATCAGCCGTGGAGGCGTTCTGGTCCTGTTCTGCGTGGGGTCCTTTATTGGACTCCTTGTCCTCGCCGGTGGCCCCTAAGGCCCCTGACACAGCAGTCTGGAGGTCAGCTAGAGAAGCCTGAGGAAAGCCCGGGATGCTCAAGCCACCGAGGTTGGGAGATAAGAACATGGATGGGTAGAAGAGGCCTGGGGCCATTGTGGAAAGAAGGAAAGGATTGAAGGCTAACGAGCTTGCCGACATTCCAGCAGTGGCGGCGGCGGCTGCAGCTGCGGCGTTTAGAGCGGCAGCATCTCCTGTAGCCTCGGCGGACTCAGTTTCGCTCGGTTTCTCAACTTCCTTATCATTATCTATTTCCTCCCCTTCCTCATTCTCCTCGTCCTTCTTAGTCTTGGATTTCTCCTCAGCCTGTGTTGTGCTGGAGGCGCCGTTGGTGGCTGTGGCAGCTGTAGCCAGGTTTCCTCCAAACAGTCCCCCTAGGCTAAACATGTTGGGTAGGCCACCCATGCTTGAAAGCATCAGAGGCATCATGGCAGCAGCGTGCTTGGCATCTGCTCCTCCTCCAAGACCAGAAGGAAAGCCCATGAGGCCAGCAGCCAGCTGGAGGCTCTGGAGACTCTGCAGGCCTTGCAGACTGGACAGGTCCATACCTCCAAACAGTCCGTTCATTAACAAAGGATTGACACCAGAGGTGGATGCCGCCGCCGCAGCTGCCTGTGCCGCTGCTGTTGCCTTGGCGATTTCAGATTTGGGCCGTCTCCCTCTGCGGCGCACGCCTTCCTCTCTTACTACTGGCCCGGTTAGGAGACGGTCAAACATGGACTCTGGGAGAAAGCCCTGGTAACATAAAGGGATACCATATATTTAGGCGTACAGTGATATACATTATAAAAATATCACCAGTGAGTTTATATTATAATTGAAAGATGGACTCACCGATTGTTTAACAATATCTGTCCAATCTGGGGAGATTGCAAATTCTGGATTTTCAACTAGCCAGCGTGGTAAATCCTTCATTGGAGGGGCCATGGCTCCTCCCATCTGTAATTATGTAAAAATCGTTTTTAGACATGTACAGATGTAAAAAAAAAGATAAACCACTTGAACGCAATACTTGCCTTTCTCCCGTTTCTTATATTAACAACAGGGACCCTCTCCTCTCCAGTCAGTGTGTTAATGTCAATCTTGTTGGGGTTGCGACAACGGTGTCTTTTCTGCTTGGGCTTGCCGAATTGTGAGAGGAGGTCCTCATTCTTCTGAAAGATAAAAACAGAATTTTGTAAAAAAAAGTACATTACAATAGATATGTTCACAACAAAAGGAAAAGGGGGTTTAATAAGAAGAATAGCACACTAATTTCACTCACTGGTACATATCCAGGCATATCCATAGTGTAAGTGGGATGCTGTCTCAACCATTCCCTTAGGTCCTTTGTGCTAGGTCCATCTTCTCCTTTAGAATGGCCTCCCTCTTCTAGACCATCACCAGGAACCTTCTGTGCAGGAGATGAAAGGTGTCTGTGTGCCCCGTCCCCAAAAGCTTTGGTCCCATGTGACTCTTCCTGCAAAGGTCACAAGTAAAGAGAGAATTAGAAAATACAAAAATTAAAGAAGAGACGCATGTTTCTGATCATTTTTATTGTTTCTAGATACGTACAGCACTGAGCTGTCCTCTCTTGTTTCCCATAAAGAGCATGTCCAACCCCTCCACATTTTTCCTACGGCCTCTCTTTCTCCGATTGGGAAGTTCAGCATCCAGTAGAGTGCCGTTGGCTCTTGGTCTTGATGAAGCGCCTGCTTGCAGCAGCTCCATCTGTGCCTTCAGGGCCGCAGAAGAGGACATGGCTCCAGGGAAGGAGGCGGATGAAGACGAAGACATGCCGTGCAAGGCCTTCGTCAGATCCATGGCCTGAGCTTGACCATCTGCGGCATGTGACTCTCGTAACTGGGCTACCATCTCCATTAAGTTCCTACGCTTGGCAGCGCGCTCTGCCTCGATCTCCACCTTTCTCCTCCTGCGCCTGCGCTGCCGAGGTACTGACAGACTCAAAGCCTCATCCTGCGCACCAGAAAGGCCAAGAAAAATGAGAAGGTAATTAGACATGACTCTTTCAACGAATTACAAAGCATCTATTTTGTGTAGTTTTAGAGGATATAATACAATAGTATTAAGTTACAATTACAACAGGTGTTGAATATAAGGGGGACCAGAAAGCCAAGTTGTGGGCAGGACTTACCTTGTTGACCTGCGGTGACATGGTGAGGTCCTCGCTACCACTATAGCTGGTCTGACCCACCATTGAGAGATCACCAAGACTCCGCCTCGGAAGGGGGCTGTCCATCGCCATGGAGCTGTAACCAGGCAACATCCCAGGGAATTCAAAGAACTGCCTCCGATTAGAAGGCCACTTGCCCTTTATGACCGCTTCACAGATGTTGTCCATACGATTGATCATTACCCTGTCCTGAAGTAAAAACACAGAAGAGGAGCACAAGTGTGAGAGAGTGCATGCACGTGATCACATACATAATGAACTACATGGAGTATAAAGGGTATTATAGCTTAGATTTCTGCTTGTAAGGAGCTTTTAATGCAATTTTGTTATGTTAATAGGGAGGGGACTCAACAGGAAAAATGCAAATTAACTTCATGTAATCTGTGTACATCTATAACTCAGAAGGTTAAAGAAAAATGTTTTAGTTGTATTTAGACACCCCTGTAGCAAACTATGTAATTATGATTAAATATACAAAGTAATTATATATAAATATACAAGTAAAACGAAAAGACAAAATCTGTTAGCCAAAACAAAATGTAAAATGGTATAAACATGACTCTGCTAACCTTGGGCCAAAAGGAGAATAGAGAGCGTTCACTGAACATCTGAGAGGCTGATGGCTCCACGTCATCAACACCGAAGCAGTCCCTGGTCTCATCGCGGGCAGTGCTCAAGGAGGCATTACTCTCCTCATCAAAATTCTTTCTCTCAGATGAGGCTCCAGCTGCGAATCAAAATAATATCTTTTAATGCAAATCTTCAACAAGACTTAACATTCAACTTTACATGTAAAGGGTGAATTCTAAAACTCCAAATTAACCTTTCATTTGCACCTGGAAAAAGATTTTAGACTTGTATCAATGTATACCTTCAGCTTGTGATGACTTTTCCGATTTGTCGTCTTCGTCCATCTTCTCCTCCTCTTCTTCCTCGGATGTTTTGTCAGTTGACAGTTTACTTTCGGTGATTAAGGGAGGAACCTTCTCCTCCCTTTCAGTGTCTTTATCCTCAGTTGTTGGGAGCATGTCTGTGAAGGGTTTCTCCTCAGCCATGCCATCTTTAGGACCACCCTGTTCTTCCTTGGTGGTCTTAACTTCCATTTCTTCTTCTTTCTCCTCCACCTCCATATTCTCCACTTTGGGCTCCTGCTTAAGACTCAAGTCATTTGCCACCTCCTCCGTCTTTAGTTCCTCCTTAGGAGACAAAGCTCCAGTTTTCTCCTCTTTGATCTCCTCAACCTGGCCATTGTTCTCCACCTTGGGTACAACATCATCTCCTGGCTCTTCCTTCACTTCCTCATCTTTGACCAGGGCCTGAGGAGTGAGAGGATCAGAGATGATGGACAGTTCTGTACCCTTGCCCTGTGTGAACTTCCGATGGGCCTCCAGGAAGCTCAGTTCGGGGTCATTGAGGATGTGGTAGTCTGTCCGGCTGACGCCGTGCTTTGACGCACCCCGTAACAGGTCTAGGTCGTGGCGTCCAGGCTCCCACCAGGCTGGAAGGTCGGGGCTGGGTTGGCAGAGACTCAACCGCTCCTCCAGCAGGGGGTGCAGCAACACCTGCTCCCTGATCCGCCGTAGCAATTCAATGCGATATAGTGTCCGTGAGGCCCGCTCTTCTGTAATTGGGTCAATGATGAGGGTGGGGTCTGGCAGCTCTATAAGCAGAACGGAGGGGAAATAATTAGCAAGATGCATGATCAGGGATTTTTTATTCAAACAGCAGTAGCAGCAATGAACACAAGAACCGAATTCTCCAAATACATTAAATACAATGAAGACCAAAACAGCAACAAAATCTAAAAAACTGGCACAGACTTCGGTTTCATTTAATAGATGATTTAATTCGTAGGCTAGCAGAAAAACAAAGACGTAAAAGAACAGAGCTATTAAAGGATAGAGGAAGCAGACAGGGTTGTGGGTACAAAAAAGGAAAAAAGTTGG
The DNA here is from genome assembly GCF_030506205.2 of Paramisgurnus dabryanus. Taxonomy (NCBI): domain Eukaryota; kingdom Metazoa; phylum Chordata; class Actinopteri; order Cypriniformes; family Cobitidae; genus Paramisgurnus; species Paramisgurnus dabryanus. The sequence continues at coordinate 23,903,122 of NC_133342.1, read as the reverse complement.
GACTTGAAGACCAGAACTAAAAAAGCAGACAACCACAAGATAATTATTTTGGGAATACACTGGGAATACAGACCAATTTAATGGTAATTTCCATCCTTCAAAACATACACCGTGATTTTACAGGTCTACACCTTTAGTTTATCTACAGTTTCAATGGGAGTTTACCTGTCTCTGATTTAATCTGCATCCTGCACACTCGCTTGCACATGGCCACAAAAGAGTAGTAATATTTTTCCAGGCTCTCATCCGTCTTCTTGTCTAGACGAGCAAAAGCACGGAACTGGGACCAGTCAAAGCGCTGTTTGTGAACGTCATAAACCACACCAAATGTGGACACCACACGGTAGAAATCAGCCTCTTCACGCCTCGTCCATCTGGAAAACAGACGGTGGTAAAGCAAAAGAAAATAGAGATGAAAAACATGGCTTTTCAAATCACAAACTTTAAAACAAAGAATAACTAACACTCAATTTCACAACACAACTAGTTTGGATACTAGTCAGTAGCATTATCCTAAAATAAAAAGTTCTCAAAACCTCAGGAAATCATTCTGAGGTGGACAAACAGAAGCGAGGCGAATGGGCAATTGCAAGTTAAAATTATTTACCAATAATAAAAAAAGATGATTGCAGTATTTTTAGAGGCAGCTCACCTCTGTCGGCGTTCTTTAAAGTAGGCCGATCCATCAGCCAGCAGGGCGGCGCTGTCTGGTATGAAAGACGCTCCCTTAGCCATGAAGGGTCCACCTTCTGCCAGGAAAGCTACAGCCCCCTCTGGAACATAAGCTCCTCCCTCTGCTACCATGGAGAGGATGTCATCACGTGGGCGTCGACGACGGCGGTCAGGTTTAGTCATGGCTTCCTGCCTTAGCTGCTCACGTTTATGAGTGCGCTGATAGGCCGTGATGAGGCGGCGTAACCGTGCGGTCAGAGCAGAGGCTGGTGGCCAGTACAGATTGCCCGCCTTCCCGTTCTCACCCATTCTAGGAGCTGAGCACGAACAAACAGATGGCAATGATAAGCACAAATAGGGAAGCATACACAAACATTTACGTATTGGATAACTCAAGAAATACCTTCTCCACCCTCGCCATCAATTCCGTCATCTTTATCATCCAGAGGAGAGTTCGTAAAATCCTACAAATGTGACGAGAATTAGACAATCCATCCATAACCATTGTTAATATATCAGTTATATGTTTCTGCACTCACATCCAGATCGTCTTTAAAAGGCATTCGGAGTGGCCTGTATTCGGGGTCTTCATCCTCTCTATTGGAGAAAGAGAATGGCAATTAGTGTGGAACTCCGAACAAAGAATTAAAAGAAAAGAAAGAGGGCGACAGCCAGAGAGAGAGGAGAACAGGAGGAGTCCCTCTCACTGGGGCTGTGATTTCGGGCCAAACTTACCCCTCAACGCCATCTGCCATCATGTCCGCTCCCCTCTGCTCGGCAGCTATGGCCTTGGCATCAGGCATGCCCACCCTCTCCAGGAAACACAGGGTGGGGTCAGCACGCATAGAGTTGTACTTCTCATATCCTAGCAGAAGAAAAGAGAGCAGCGGAGAACATAAAATATGCATAATTACAGGCTGAGCTATGGGCTGGAGGGCTATTATTTCCCTGGTGATGAAGGCGGCATAAAATATGAGTTTATTACTGGAGTCAGATCTAGTTTCAAGTCTTATTGGATTAGGCATTTAAAAATAAAATGCTAGAGAGTCCACAGCAGACATGTGATGTCCTCAAAAAAATAAAAAGATAAAGCCTAAGTGAATTTGTTTTTGAAAGTGTAGTTTTGTGTTGATGCATTACTATTGAAAAACTATGTTTATGCTAGAGAGCACTGAATCCATCTGCTGAATGAGGCAACGTCAAAGCAACATTAAAAGAGTATGCAAGCACATAGATCAAAGATAAAGCATGCAGACTAAAATTGCATTTCCAAACACGAGTGTCGTAAACACTTCTGCAATTATCTTATATCCGAAGCCCCTTAAAAACTACTAAAAAGGGGGAGAAACAAAAGGCAGAGCCAGAGGAAAATGCCCGTTGAAACTGTCCAAGCAGAACAGATTTGAGCCTGCGGATCCCGACAGCGCACGACAGGGGAGGCGATTGGCAGGCTGGACCCACTTCAGCTGAGCCGCTGATCAGACAGGGCTCGAGCGCTCCCCCCTCCTCTGCTAGAACATCACATTTCAATTAGGATTTATGCGGTGACACATTGTTCCTAACTGCTGCCGCGCCCTGAGCCAAACTGTAATCATGAGGGGGTTTATAGGCCATCACTCTTTCCTCTGCAGTACAGGCCTGCCACCTCTCCTCTCCCTGCTTCCTCCCCAGACCTCCCTACTGAATTGGGATTATGATTAAGAACAGGCTGCCTGTGTTATATACACGCTCCTGTGTGCGTGTATGGACGCCAGCTGAGTTAACAAGGTAGCACAGAGCACCAGGGGAGAGAGAGAGAGAGCGCGCAACGAGATCTCTGTACACACATTCAGAAAAAGACCAATCTGAGAAAAAAAGCCTCTCATCAAGATTAATATTGGCTGGGAGAGCCGGCGGCCATTATTCAATAAAAAAGTGCCTCTTACTATATTTAATACAATTAAAAGTCAGCAGCAGAGAAATCCCCCTTTTTTATACTGCTTTTGGCCCCTTTTCCCCAAAAGATAAATCGTAACAGCTGCACTGCTTTCCAAAAGAAAAACAACCACGTCCCAAACCGGGAATTCAGCAGGTTCTCCCAGAACACTTCTTAACACTGCAGGTCAATGTTAATAAAATACGTTGAGAGGTGCCTGTTGCCTCTGATGGATTATATAGCCGTGCGACTCAACCCAGCTCTCTACCCATCCTCCATCAAGCGCACAATCAGCCATTTGGAAAATATCACAGATCAATCTCTAGGCAATATTACAATAGGTCAACATTAGCAATTATAGTCGCCTGTCACCACCAGAGCTCAGCTGTGAGAGGATGTGAAAATACTAGAAAGAGGCGGTGCTTACCGTGTTTAAAGACCCCGATGAGGAGGGATTTATCAGCGTCAATATCCCACCAATCAGTGGGGACTTCAGCATGGAAGGGCTGTGGGATCCAGATATCCAGTTCACTGCAAGCGAAAGACAAACAAACACAGGAAAGTGATTAAAACCAGGAGATGGCCGCAGTGGCACATAATCTAATGAGAGCTGCATTAATGTCTATCTGCCGACATCTGGTAGGAAATGCAACCATTAGCAAGCCGCATCTCATTTAGGCCCATTTCTCATCTTGTTTATGCAGGGCCAACTTGATTATGGCCAGAGATCTGAGCTACTTGCTTATCTCACCCCTCTCGTAAAACCATCGCAGTCATTAGAACTTCAGTCAAGTCCTTGAGAGCATCAGCATGGCAAGCACGTTTGTACATTATAAATGCATGCACATCTGGGTGGGGGTTAGGGGGCTGTCAGAAAGGGGGGGGGGCTGGTGGTGGAGGAGAAGGTGATGGAAGGAGAGGGAAGATAACAGCAGGCAGGATTCTGTGGAAGGAATGAAGGGAGATGCCAACCTTGAATCGGTTCCCTCCAGGATTCTGTCTGCCTGGTCTCCGATGACTTCCTGCCGCAGATAGTACAGCATGCGGACGCGCAGCAGAACTCTGTGAGTGGAGGAAAAAAAGAAGAGTTTGGGGTTAATGGAGTGACACGGTGGGAGTTGCCGATTGCAAGTAAGAAGGACAAAGAAGGCAGTAAACAAAAGAGTGAGTAAGTTTGGCCAGCAGCTCTGAGCTGTGCCAGCAGCAGCAGCAGCGGCAGCAGCAGCTCTTTGGCATGTGCCACAGCTCATCCATCATGCTGCCAGGGCTGATTAGCCACGCTGTGCGGCAGCCTCCACGCCTGACAGATGGCTGCACATAATCACCTCTGTGTGTGCCGCCTTTCACCCGCTTCCAACAGGTCTGCCTGGCACCTGGCCTGGCACTGCGCCGTTGCGCTTGGGGAGCTGCCCGTACCCACCCCCTCCCAAAAACACTCCAGCACCTTCATCCTCTCGTTTTCATTTCCTTCCTAATGCTGTTAGGGAAGTTGGGGAGGTGCTAACGGGACGCCTCAAAAGTACAGAGGCAGAAGTTTGTAGTGCGGCGAGCAGATGGCTGGCGGTCTAAGCATCTCACATTTATCGTCTCGTAACGTTTCCTCAGCTGTTGCTCTGTTTCTCCATCTCTGGATGCACATCAGAGCCAGGTATATAAACCCTGTCCTATCTCCCCCCCCTCTCCTATCACTGCCTAGCATTAGACAGGACGCAACAATGCTGGCCTGGCAACAGAAATTATTTATCAAATGAAACCAGAGAGGCTTTGAAAAACAAAGAGACGTCAGGCCGGCAGCACACAGGGCACAATGGGCATGTGGGGCGAGTGACAAAATCATCTTGTGTGGCCTGATGAGTAAAAGATGAATTATTAATAGATCTTAAAATCTTTCATTTCAGCGATGAAAAAGATTCCTTATGGTCTGCCACTCATGATTTCGTTCACTTGGCAGATACCTTTGCCAGAAGGATGGGACCGTTTCATTTGCCAGAATCTCTACAGCTGGCCATTTTTTAACTGACATTCATTAGTCAAAGCTAAACTACTGAGGAGCCAAGCAGCTTAATGAAACATCTGCACCACAAGGTAACAGCACTAACTCACATTTGTACATGTTCATCTAAATTCATAAGTTTGCTTTAATTACATCTGAAGATCTCTTTGAAGAACTTTCGTATACTTCTAATTTAAAACCACCTGCTTGTAGGGATATCAAATTTAAAAGTAGAGCCAAAAAAAGTTCTCATACAAAATGATTTTCTGTATACTTAAATTCAAGAATAAGAAAGATGGACTTTGTGAAATAGCCCATACTTGTTGCAATGGTGTTTCAGGTGCCTTTTGTAACTGTCTTCTTGAAGCAGGATGTCAGGATTACAATCAGCAAGCCAGTCAGCCTGTGGCATGTGAGGCTGAGCAGTTTGCAGCTTCCCCTTTTTCCCTTTACGGCCCCGAGGCACTGGAGCAGACAGTCCTGAAACAACAGAAAAGCTACTGTTCAGCACACATACAGAATATAATGGCACATAAACAGTGCCACAGCGAATAGGCATGATGCAAGCTTAATGTGGGGTACAATGTCAAGGTTGCCGTGTCCTACCAGAGTGGTTGGTCAGTGTTCGGCTCTGCCCGTCCTCGGTAGGGGTGATGAGGTCCCAGATGAAGCTCTTGATGTTCTCATCTCCGCGGTAGTGCAGCAGGCAGTAGGCCAGAAGCGCACGGCAGATGGTCTCTACGTCCCGCTCCCTCAGGGGGCGCTTGAAGCGTCCGTGGGACAGGATGTCACCCCAGCGGCCCCAGCTATGCACAGCAGAAAAAAAGAAGTTAGCCAGAGCTCGAAAAAATATCATGAAATAGCCTAATTTCTATGTTCCCATTGAATATTCCAAAAATTCACATCCTTTTGAACCCTGATATTGACATTGAGTTATATTATATTGTTTTTGCTAATTTAAAAAGGGAATTTAACCTGCTCAGAAACAGTAAATGGACCAAAGAACCGTTTAAGCATAGTATTACTCTATTACGCCTCTTAGTTTATCTTTTTAAATGAAGGGAGTGGCACTACTGACTTGTGGCATAGTACATGACCATGAGGAGACCCAGTGCCCTTGTTATTTGATGGAAGCACTCAAGCTCTGTCTAAGCACAGGCCTGCAGGGCTTTTGGGGAAAAGGAGGGGAAGTCTGTTTTGATTTTACAGCCCTACATTGCTCCCCCCCAAAAAAGAAAAATCATGAGAGACAAGGCCCTCCGACATGATGGACCTAATTTGCCGTGTAGCCCAGGGGTCTAGACACGTCTGACTGAAAAAAGAAAAAAAAAATACTGGTCAGACATGGTGCGTGCAGCCAGGCATGATTAGTGCTGAGTGCACTGAGGCCTGGCGTTTAATTAACTGCACGCGTTAGATAGCCGCGTTTCTGCCACTGCCCCGAGACAAGCAAGTGTGACAAACTCGGCCACTATACTGGTGGGCTGTGAGCTACCAGATATTCTCATTCCAAATGGAAAACAAGATGAGACAAGGGGTATTTAGACGGCAATGTAACAAAGCAGGAAGCAGAATATCCTGTCTCATGGCACTGGGATGGTCCTTCCTGCTTAATCTGGTTTTCACTGGGAGCTATGGCAAAGAAATCCAAAAGCTTAATTTGTGCTTTAGGAAGATATGATCCAAATAGTCAGAGTGGGACAGATTTTGTCATCCACAACAGGGTCATGTATACATAGCAGATGCTACTCAAATCATAAGGAGGAAACTATTTATAGAAATAAAATCCCCAGGACTGCATGATTTTTTTAAATAAGAAAGTAATAAATACCAAGCTGGTAAAAAATATAATATTTCCCGACTCCACTCACCCATATACCAGCAGGTTCTTCTCCACCCTGAAGCATTCACTGCGGGGATACCCCTGGGTTCGGTCCTGAGGCCTTCGCGGTTTCTGAATCGGCTTGTCCTCAGAATCACTCTCAAGCTCAGAGTACTCCATCAAATCATCCTCCTTCATTGAACTGTAGTGACGTGTCTGCTTTCTCACTCGCGGAGTGTCAATCACCAGATTATTCTGACGGGAGATAGAATTTAATGTCAGATAGCTCACTATAGCATTTAAGACAGAAGGGAGAGTTTTGAGTTTTCAACACTCATATATGCAATTTGCCATAGTGTAGATTTAAACCACAACTAAACTGCAAAATAAAGACATGAGTAGGGCTGTCAAAAGATTAATCATTATTAATCGCATTAAAAATAAGACATTGTTTGCATAATACATATTTGTGTGTATTGTGTATAATTAATATGTATATTAATACACACATATATTTATAAATTTAGGAAACATTTATGTATAATTGTTTTAATATAAATTTTCATCCATGCGTGTGTGTATTTATATATACAAAATAATTACACAAAATGAACACACATATTATGCAAAAACAAACTTCTTTTGAATGCGATTTATTTTCACAGCCCTAGATCACAACTCGCATGCAAAAAACAAAATTGTGATAAAGCATTTTTATGATGTAGACTTATGACTTTTCGGTTGAAGCAAATATAAGCTGCTTACAACCTTTTATTCTCCTGAGTGCAAAATCTAGTGGTAATTACAGAACACACTTCCCATGGACAACTTTGAACAAATTCGCCTTTGCTCAATTATGACTGCATTTCACACACTGTTAGCCTTGGGAAATAAGCCTCATTAATTATGCTCAGATAGCACATTTATGAGGAGTGACACATCAAGCCCCATTGACACGAGACCTGCATTTTCACTTAACCATTCTTGGACATATATCCATCCAAATTTGCTAATGCATGACCCTGACATTAATGAAATGAGTCAGTCACAAGTACTTAAACAAGAGATGCTACAGACGTACAGATTACTTCTAACATCAACTGTGAGGTATTTCACAGCACAAGAAAACCCCTTACCCTGCCATGGAGCACATCCAGGTCCAGCTCTGCCTTCTTTGCCCATTTCTGCCAGAAATCTGGGTCCTCTAGAGAAATGTCTGTTCTGTTCCCAGAGGACACAAAACTTGCCTGGTAGCAAAAAAAGAAAAAATTAATAGTGAGTTCAAAGACATTTTACCCTTTAGGCAAGTCTATTTTAAGAGCATGATGAAATAGGTAGTGAGCCCATATATAGGCAATTATGTAATGGTGATGCATTGGTTTGTCAATAATGCGTTACATAAAAGTACTTGGGAAAAGACATAAAAGTGTTATCACCTTAGCAAATGTTGAGCCTTTGCCCTCGGACTCAATAGTAATGGTCTGTGTACGTCTTTGCAAAATCTGGTCAATGTCTTCCTCACAGAATTTGGATCCTTCATCCTCCTCATCCATTAAAGCCCCATACGCTCCTTTCCGCAGAAGGTCCTCAATCTCCTTTTTAGAGAGCTGTTGAACCTAAAAAAGTGCATAGGCAATGAATTAACTTCAATAAATTTACAGTTTTCATCTGGGGTATTTTTATAGAGTGGACATATTTAGACAGAGTGTAAGAAGGAAAATAAGTCTCAGTGCACAGGAATTAGTGGTCCATCCACTGCCTGCCAACATGTGGAAAGTATATTTGATTAATGAACCATATGGAATACTGTTTCCGTGCAACTTCACAAAATGGTGGCGCTGTGTGCAGTTCATACCCCATTGGCGGCATTCTCCCTCCCACTCATGGACTGAAGAACAGCCTTGTCCAGTCCCAGCTTCAGACTGGCCTTGTCAAACATCTCCCTTTCGTAAGAGTTTCTGGTGATCAGGCGGTAAATCTTCACAGCCTTGCTCTGTCCGATCCTGTGGCATCGAGCTTGTGCCTGAAGGCAACAGTCACACACACACATATTGAAAAAACTGCTATGGTTGGATAATATGATAGCTGCATTCCATCCAGTAACTCAGCTGGCAGTGCTCTATTATAAGAAGCTTTGAAAAAATAAAATGGCTTTGCATAAAGATCCAGTAATTTCAGTTGCAAAGACTGTACATGGTTAAAAAACAAGCTTACCTGTAAGTCATTCTGAGGGTTCCAGTCAGAGTCGAATATTATGCAGGTATCAGCTGCAGTTAAGTTAATACCGAGGCCTCCAGCCCTGGTGCACAGCAGGAACACAAAACGGTCCGAGTCTGGCCGTGAGAAGCGGTCAATAGCTGCCTGACGGAGATTTCCTCTAACTCGGCCATCTATACGCTCATATGGATACCTAAAGTGTGGGACATAAAGCACACATTAGCAAAAAATAAAAAATAAATTCCATTAACCAGCTGGTAAATAAAAATTCTAACTTGCACACCAACAAATGAGACCAAAAACGCATTCAAAAGATGCATCTATCTAATTTGCTGGCAGTAAGATCCTACCGTCTCTGGATGAGGTAGTCCTCCAGGATGTCCAGACAGCGCACCATCTGGGAAAAGATGAGCACACGGTGACCCCCAGCCTTCAGTTTGGGGAGCAGCTTGTCGATCAGCACCAGTTTTCCTGCAGCCTGGACCATGGCCTGGAGGTGGAAGTCAATGAGGTCTGTGGGGTGGCTCTCCCTAAACTCCTCCATTATCTTCTCCTCAGCACCTACACAGACACATTAAAAAAAAGTGTATTTTAGCTTGCATGTTACCAGTGAAGCAGTTACAAACTGTACTCAGTAGAACTGGCTATCAAAACAAGCCCTCAACTGGTGTAAATACTGAAAGGTTTTAAAGGAGCAGTGAATTAAAGAATCAATTTTAACTTGATTTTTGTTATATAAGAGTTCATCGTACTTAAACATCCTGCAAGTTTCAGAACTGAAAACGTCCTTGCCACTGAAATAACAGATTTGGCACCAAGCCCAGAAAACGGCCGGTCGAGGAATGTGCCAATGTATGGAATTGTAAAGATTTTAAACACCACCTCCAATGTTGAATGGCAATGACTACTTTTGTAGCCCCGCCCACAGGTTCGCATGAGGGGAAGTAACACATGTGTGGCGAAGCAAACCGTATCAGCAAACATGCCATTAAAGATCGCCAAAGTTTGTACAGCGCCCGGTTGTGGAAGAACACAGTCGCTGTAAAACCTTCCCTGGGAACCTAACATTAGGAATGTGTGGTTGAAGTTTGTTTTTAAAAAATCTCCAGCACGCGTGGGGAAAACAGAGTGTTTGTTTACTACCTCATTGTACCGCGGATTCACTTGTAAAGAGCCACATGTTGATGCTGGATTTGCAGAGACGGATTAAAAAGCAATGTTGTACCATCAATATTGGATCTGACAGGAATGGCACAACGGTCTTATGCGAGTTAAACATTTTAGTAAGTTACTATGTGTCACTTTTGCTTTATTAGAGATTGCTCGATATGTCCTGATTGTGTGTAACATCCGGTGTCTAAACACGTATGTTTAACTGTTCTTATTTACAAAAAACCTTAAACGATTAATAATAAAGATTTACTGTAATAAAACGTTAGAAATATACAAGTTAGTTATGAGGACTTACCATCCGCGATTTAGATTCTGATGCGCGCTTGCTGTGTTATATACGGTAATTTAGGCCTAGTCCACACATGCTCGGTTAAAAAGAAATCTCTATCCTCATGAAAAACCAAACACACGCTATCAAGTACTGTCAAGAACATGCTACACCAGCAGGCGGCGATGTAACTCAAATCGTAAAGCCACCTTGGCCAATCAGAAGCCTAACAAAAGTGACCTCACAAGGCAAAACCCCCGGTTTTACTGTCTACATGACAACACTGCAACCGGCTTTTCCTAAAAACTCACCCTGGCATGGGTTTTCAAAAATGTTTGGTTTCAGTGCCGTGATACTGTGTTTTCGTAAAAAACGCGTAAAAAGTCACTGTTATAAAAATACCCGTGTCCGTGTGGAAAGGCCTTGGTCATGCCAGGTTTGAAGTTTTGTTGCTACATCACCATACGTATTGTCATTTATGTGCATCATCTCTAGCACCCAGAATCTTTTGTGGCTCAAATATGTGTGTCCGAATGCTATTTTTACACATTAAGGTTTTCAAAACAATTCCCTGTATGGAATGATGGAAAATGAAGCTATCCAATCATAGAAGTGGGCGTTTACTTCCAGGTCTTTAATGTGGCGCACCAATCAAAACAAGGGTACAAAATAGCGTATTACTTAGTGCTTTTGATGTTTTTGAAGGTAAAAACTACACAAACATCATAAGTAAGAACTCAGTCAACAGTATAAAACAATAAAAACAGCAAATATTTCCTTTTTTAAGGGTTTGTTTAGTTCAGAATTCTACTCACCATTGATGAGGTAGGGATGATTACAGCACTTTCTCAGCTCCATCATGGTGTTCAGCAGGTTGGGAACATTGGATCCTCCTCCTCCTCCCCCTCCTCCACCACCCCCTGCTCCACCCTTGGATAGGAAAGCAAAGTTCTTCTCCAAAATTGCACGGTAGTATTTCTTCTGCACATTGGTCAGTTCCACCTCAATGATGGTCTCCTCTTTCGGTGCAAGATTCTTCTCCACATCCTCCTTCAGTCGCCGCAACATCATGGGCTTCAAAATGCCTTGCAGCTTTTGCACCTAAAACAAACATTTACTATTAGAGATCATCTATCCAGGCAGCATTGAAAGGCTTTACACGCAGAGTGCGGTGAGTAAAAACAAACATTGATTTTCTGTACCTGTTCCTCTGTTTTAAGATCTCCAAACTCCATCATGAAGGTGGACTCTGATGGAAACCGGTCTGGCTCCAGGAAATTAAGGAGACTGAAGAGTTCCTCAACTGTGTTTTGCAGTGGGGTCCCAGTCAACAGGACTTTGTGTTCCTATGGAAGATCAAGAATATCATTAGTTGACTTTTGACCAGTGAATTTTTGTATCAGCTAGAATCTGGGAAATTATTCAGATTTGTGAATCAGTTTGGTTTATTAAAAAGAAACATGAAACGATCTGATTTTACTACTCAGTCAAGTTTTATTAAGTAAATATTTTAGACCATAACGCAACAAAACAAACGTACATTTCCCAAATGCCTCAGGCAGAGCAACATTTACATTAGAATAACAGTAAGAGAAAGGCATCAAACAGATCTAAGCTAAGACTGACAGCAGTTTGTGGTAAAATTGTGTACTAAAAGTGAGGCACCAACCATGTCCATCATCTTCAGGCCCTCAAGCAACTTGCAGTTTCTGTTCTTGAGCCTATGAGCCTCATCAATAATCACACAACGCCAAGCAACGTTTCGTAACTCAGGACAATCCGTCAAGATCATCTCAAAAGTGGTGATGATTGCATGGAATTTGTAGGCTCCCTTTATTACACGACCCTGCAAGAAGAGATATGTTGGTTATAAAGACCCTTCAAAGCAGAGTTTCATGTATAAAATCCTTCAGATATCTCGCGTATTGTGCAACAATACCTCTCGGCGTATACCAAATGTAGGAAATGTTTACCTGTGAGTCCCTGTGGTACATCTCATAAGCCTGAATAGTTTTTCTGCTGGCTTGGCTACCGTGATAAACCACTACGTTGAGCTCGGTCCATGTCCTGAACTCTCTCTCCCAGTTGGGAATGGTGGAGAGAGGAGCGATCACCAGGTAAGGACCACAGATTCCCTTCAGGTATATCTCATAGAGGAATGTGATGGACTGGATCGTTTTCCCAAGACCCATTTCATCGGCTAAAATACAGTTTCGTCTAAGAGCAAAAAGAAAAAGCAAAGATTTTCATAAATGCACTTCACTAGCACAAAACAAATGTGATGTGCACCAGTGCAATTGCAGATTTAGCTTGTGTACAAGTGAGCTGTGCAGCTGTACGGCTGGGTAATTGCATACATACGTGTTGTACCAGTTGAAGAGCAGCCAGTTGACTCCCTCCAGCTGGTATTCCCTGAGCGCATTGCCGTTTTTATATTCTCTGGAACTCTCGGATTTCTGCCAGTCGCTAGCGGGAGGTCGCTCCTGTTTCAAATAAAACAATTCCCGTTAGTGGTTTCCGTGCAACCGCAAGAACGTGGCCCTCTCCCCTCACTTGCTCAGCACTCAAGAGAAAATAAAGAGAGCGCTAGACGAGAGCCAGCTCTTACCACGCGCTTTGGCTCTGGCTCGCGGGCCATCACTCTCTCAAACTCTTCAATTTTCCCTTGGTCAATGTCAGCTTTCAGCTCCCACGTGCTGTCCTCGTAGGGCAAGGAGCACCACTTCACCAGGTACAAAGTTACAAGCTGCAGGAACAAGCATCAACAAGTTATGCAAAAGAAAGCCCTCACATTTATCTCAGGGGGTGGTCTGACTGACATCTTTATAGCAGTAACCGATCAAGCAAGAGCTTTAATCAAAGTAAATCTATGTTTTGAGGGACAGATGACTTGATGAACAGTTGAAGAACAGATGGATGAGCGAGAAGTCATACCTCTCCATTTTCATCTGTGCTTTCAGACACATCCAGAACTCGGTCCACCTCCACATAATCTGGGTTGAAGGGCTCATCATCCATCTGTCAATGAAAGTGTGATTGATTGGTTAGATGGAGCATCGCAGAATGGTGGTTTCACTGCTGCTCGAGCCTCGAACTACAACAAGCCTTGAAATGAAAATCTACCTGCTGGTGGAACACATTTTTTTTTTTGAGCTTTCTGATGTGGGTGGCATAAATTTCTCAGGGAAAACCCCACCTGGGTTTGATGGATTGAAAAACCCTTTCAAATAAAATGCGTTGCTGTATTCCAGAAAAGAAGTCTTCAACGGCACAGATTTTAACACCACTGCTTGAATTACTTAAAACTTGTGAACTCAGCTGGGTGGCATGTGCACTGGGAGATTGCGTGCAACAGAGATAAGGGCTTCCAGTGAGGCGTTTTATTGCTTTAGCGTGGATGAGATTGTTCATAAAGCCACCATAATACCAGCACAACACACCACTGTTGAGCATACATACTGCCGCCATTATCAGTGAGGGCCATAAAATAAACGGAAAAAGAAAATGACAAAATGGTGGATGACAAGGAAAATGGAGGGTAGATGCTAACCTCAGTTATAAAGTTATTGAGGGCTTGCTTGGCTCTAAACCTCTTGACCTTCTGCTGAATACGCTTATCCTTTTCTAGCTCTTCAATGTCAGCCCAGCGACAGTGCAGGTATGAGCTGGAAAAAACAACAACAAAACATTTTCACTGAGTGACCTCAGCCAGCATTTACATTTTAACGCTTAAAAGCCTAAACACAAACAATAAACTCTTTATAAATTCAGCTGGAATGTTTAGTCTTGTTTATGAACGAAACATTTGGCACTATGTTCCTAAACAAAGAGGTATTGACGGGACATGTAAAAAGCTGATAGCATGATAATTTAATGGGGCACAGTAAAGAAGTAGTAATGTGTTTGCACTATTTTGCAATTAATATTTAACTTTAAAGAACACATGATCTAACATAATATGCAACAGTCTTTGCTCTAACATAAGACTTCTAGACTCATGTAATAATTTCAGTTATTTTCATAATTAAAGAGAATAATAAAAATGCATTAGATGGCAAGCACCTTAAAATGGATACTTACAAGCCTTTAAATTTGACATAAAACTCCTCAACTTCAACCTCTTCACCAGACTCCAGCTGCAAAATAAAAAGTGTATGTTTAAAATTTGTTTATCTGTAAAATGTTTAAAATCTAAAAATCACTAGAGCATGTCAATAACACCCAGACATCAAAAGCACAACCCATTTCCTGTCACAAACTACTTGCGAAGCAGTGCATTTTATTATTGAAATCTGCCCTTGAACTGTAATGCTTCAGGACAAAAAAGCAGTGCGATAACTGTAAGACCAGGAGGCGAAAAAGAGCAATCCTACTATTCGGTTTCTCCGGCTAGTAGTACGCTGTGTGGCTGAGTCATGAATCACATCAGCTCCTCTACCACACACAGCCCCATTCACAGGGAGCTGACCCGGGGCCTGGCTTCCTGCCAAAACCACAGCACTACGGCAGACGCCAAACCTACCATTTCCTCGGGCGGGAGCCCATTTGCAGCTGCGCTACTAAGAGCCGTTCACAGCATATTATTTTTGGCTGCCGAGCTCGGGGAGCTTTGTTTTGTGGAGCCGTTTCAAAGGAGTAACATTGCGCGGTCTGAGATTAATCACGCTGAGAGACAGTTTATTCTTGCAAGGCTTCATCTCAAGACCTCGCACCAGCTTTGCTTTAAACCGGCCACGGCTCAGCAGCGCTGTTGGCCTGTACCAGATTAATATTACCACTACTGTCAGCTGAAGACAATATCAGCCCACTCAGACATGTCCTCGGCAATAACAGGGTCTGGAGCGGGATTTGAGACAGATGTTAGATGTAAGCTACCCTGATTCCAATAGAGACCAGCAGCAGCAGCAGCAGCAGCTAAAGCTCATGTGAGAGGATTTCGGGCTGCTTAGCTCACCTCTTTCTTTCCCATGCGCATCCCCATGATCTTCTCCACCACGGGGCCCTCTGCATCTGGCATCTCCTGCAACCCACAGGGTAACAAAAGATGCATAACATGCATAGCAAACAGCATATTACATCAGCAGTTTCCTGCCATTGACGTAATGACTTAAGTCGTGTTCATAATTGCATACATGCAAATTTAACACACACACCCACATCCACAGGTTTTCATGATACTGACCTGCTGCTCTGAAGTAGCTGAAGGAGTCTTTGGTCCTGTTGAGTCATCTCCATCATCATCGTCTGAAATCTTGAACTCAAGGTCTTCAGTATAACGCTTCCTCTTGACTTGCCGGCTAGATCGTCTTTTCTGTAGTAATGACAGAGATGTAGAACATCAGAATACCAAAATCACTAAACCATAAAATGTTTTGCTTAAGTTGTTGTTATTCATTGGAAACATTCATGCTTTGCTTAAAGACAAACAAGAACTTTTAACTGTTTAAAACGTCAACTTTACCTGCACACCATCATCCTCCTCTTCCTCTGGTGAATGTGGAGGCGATTTCTCTACGTCAGATGTGACGGAGGGCTCTCTCTTGCGCTTTGTCTCTTTCTTGGTGCTGTTACTGGACTCAGTTTCAGATTTCTTGACACTGTGGGTGACCAAAAAGATTTGGTTAGATTGAGTGTCATACCAACAAAACCACAGTTTCTAGATTGAAAGTCACTGCATAGTAATGGTTAAAAAATTAAGCTAACAAACACTGTAATTTCAGATTGCTTAAATAGTCGTGCAGTGTCAAAGCCTCAACCTAATTATGAGATTAGGAGGAAAGTTTGATTTCATTCACTGGTTTTATTTGTATTTTTCACTTTAATCTTTGACCAGGGCTGTGTATCAGCAAGAATCTGGCGATACGATACTTATCGTGATATAGAGGTTGCGATTTGATAATTCGCATGCATTGGGCTACTGTGCGCAAGACAATATATTGAGTTACTCATTTCTTATTTTTGGAATATAGGACATCATTTTAGGAAAGCGGTCATCAAGAACACACCATCATATGCAAACCTTAGCAAATACTTCATGTCACTCTTAAAAGTTTACAGATAAGACGACTGCTATCTATCGGCAGGGATGTAAACTCAAAATTAAACGACTGCCATGAATCTTGTATGATAAAAACAACAACGATATTGCGTTTTTGATAATCGATACAACATCTGCACACAAAATATCCTGATATGCCCCTGTATCTCTTTTTTCTTATACCCTAATCTTTGATATTATTTGATAATATTAAAGATATCAAGGTTATTTTTCACAGAATGTTCTTTACATTATGTTGGATTTTATGTAGAAAACCATAAAATCTCAAAAAATGACTCCGTTAATGTTAATGAAGGAGTTTTAGATGGTAAATGTAAAGTCATCTTCCAACTAAACAGGAACATTTATGACACAAGACGGACAAAAAAAAGTAATCTTTAAGTACACACACAGTGGAATTAAGAAATGATGGAAAGGAATTAAAACTGGTCTCTTCCCAACATATTCTCAGTTTCAAAAACATAAAAGAGGAGACGTGAGAGAGGAGAGAAGGAGGACTAGTTAACTCCACTTCCAGTTCAGTGTCTCGCTCTCTCTCCTTGCCACAGATTACACAATGCCCTGGAGGCTCTCGTGCTCTCTCGCTCTGGGCCCCCCTCTCTTTTCATTTGCACGCCAAGAGCAATCAAATCGCCCTGGTAACCGGCGGTCACGTGACCCGCACCTGTTCCTCTGGCTGGATGCCACTGGCTAAAGCCATCTGCTTCCCTCAGTCAGAGTCTCTCTCTCCAACACTCCTCAAGCACCTGCAGCCGCGCCGCTCGCCGGCTTTGGGTTTCATACTGTCACTGCTCAGCAAACACGGCCAGAAGTAAGGAGAAAAAAGTCGGCACAAAGAAAAGGAAGAAAAGAGATCCATGAGGGCAGGAAGAGCACTCTCGGTGGAGAAGGGGGGGCTTCCTTTCGATAGCCGACCTTTATGAATCACAGGACAGGACGCAAGCGACACATTCTGTAGTGGGCCGCGCCTGGCCGCATGTGGCCTTTGAGATGAACAGGAGGAGAATGAGGGGCTAATTGGCATTAGTAGGGAAAGGACACAGACCCTGCTGCAGGTTTGTGTGAGCCTCTCCGCTCCAGTGCTGACACTCAGGAGAAGGAGAGAAGGCCGGGGGGTTAATGGGACACCTGCCGCCCGCCAGTGAGATGACTCATCTTCAGCTGGACCCCCCCATGGTGCTCGCTCTAACAGCAGCTGCTCGCACATGCACATACACACACACACACGACTGTTTACTCCCAACAGCCCTTGCAGTATCGCACAGGCGCAAACGTAAACACGCATACATAAACAAGAACGTGAAATAGAAGATGAACATGCTACAACAGGTTTACAAAGGCATACGGTACAAAATGGATGCCTGTGCCCTTCAAAACAAACAGGATAGTAATGAATCATAAAGAATAAGACAAAACAAAGCCTCTAAGAGACAGACAAACATCTCTCTATAAACCAAACGCTATCAAGTTAAATCAAAAAGGAAGATAAAATCACACTAAACTGGGCCTGAATTATGGGAGGGGAAAAGTCAGCCTTTCTTGGAGTGGATAAGTTATGTAGGAATAGACAGAAAGTGTGCCGTGGTATTAGAGGATGAGACAGAAATACAGACTTTGCTGAAGGATTGTGTGAAAGTGTTAGAAGCCAATCAAGGAGAAACACAGCGTTTGTGTTCGCATGTGTAAAAAAAAGTCAGGATGAATTGATGGCATCACACCTTGGGCTCTCTTAAAGCAAGGTCACCTATGCTGCGGATCTACTTAATTAGACGCCATCACTGACAAGGCAGGTTTATTAGACCACCACAGTGTGATGGAGATGCATGCATGCCAAAACCACACAGATAAGCATGCAAGTATGAGGCTGTGATCACTTCCACAAATTAAGCAACAGACATCATACAGGTTCACTGAATAATTCTTTCATGTTTGGCTGATGAGAGCCCTTTTCACGTAGACATTCTGGTATAAACACTGATAACACGTTCTGGCAATCTGTGTGTGCAGTCGCACAGCCTGTCAAGACATGCGACATCAGGATGTGACGTTTGATGTAATTGTAATCGTGCACTTGGTGGACTTTCCAAAGCATCTAAGGGCGCACTCACACGATCCAAACCAAACCGCGCTCGGGCGCGTTTGACCCCCAAAGCCTGGTTTGTTTGACTAGTGTGATCGCTCTGTTCTGTGCCCGGGCGCGGATTGTTTAAACGCGCCGCGGCCGGATTGCAGAGGTGGGCCGGAGCGCGGTTCACTTTGGCTCAGGCGCGGAAGGCTGTGGTGTGAGCGCAATCGCGCCTGAGCGCGATTCAAAAGGTGAAGACGTCAGTTGCGCGACCACTCACGTTCATCTGCCTCCGTAGAAACCTTTTGCTCCGAGCAGCGGGGTAACGTGAATGTCCGAGCTGCACACTTGACGGATCAACTAAGCAATATGATGACATGTGAGAGGGCTGTCTGTAATTGCGCACCAAATGACTCCGAATAAAAAACACAGACTTATCATTACGGTGGGTTCCAGTGTTAAGAGAGCGCTTTACTTCCTGCTTTTTTCAAAACAATCGCATCGTAATGACGAAAGCGCGCCCAGACTCGGATCGAATTACAGTGTGAGTGCGTGCATCTGGGGGAGTAGGGAGGGGTGACAATCGCGCTGGGGCATGGTTTGGTTTAGTGCTGCACAATTAATCGCATCGCAATCGCGATGTCAGCCTGTGCGATTATATGACAGCAGAATGTTGCAATTATATTAAATAAATAAATGTGTGGGCTTGTTAACACAAACTTTCTGATAACAGTTTGATGATTTTTCTTGCTGTTTAAAAAAAGAAAGAAAAACGAACAAAAAAGGCAGTGCACGTGTGGCATGCACGTGTGTGGCGTGCGTCGTCACTTGTGAGCGCGCGGCGCAGAAATACCAGAGCGAAGATGGATGCAGAGGAGATTGACAGTGATCTGGTAGCTGAAAAAAAAAACTCTACGTCTGTTGTATGACGGTATTTAGGATTTAGGATTACTGACACTGAGCAGTTACTACATCACGTGGCAATACGAAAACATTTCTAGTTTTACAAATACACATTTTAGCATTATCCCTAAACTGTGTGTGGATTTCCTTAAAACCCATCAAGTTGACTCATGATACCATTTATTATAATTGCAATCGCACATCGCAATATTAGCATCAATAACCGCAATGGGAAAAATTACCCAAATCGTGCAGCCCTAGTTTGGTTTTGTTTGAATAATGTGAGTGCGCCCTTAAGTTTGCACATAATCTGCGATATCTCTCTTGATAAATTACGCTTGTGTATTTTCTGATTCGTAATCTAGCACATTGCTCACGGTTCAATTAATCTTGCAAACAATCTCACTTTCAGGGAAAAAGTGAGGAGCTCCCTGATCTCTGCTTCATTCCAGTTTCAGACCTTTTTCTTTGTGAACGTTGATCTGCATTTAAAAACCCTGGTGACGATAACTATATTGCAACAACGTGGATTCTCAATATGAAACACCCTGCCTTTTGATTACACAGGACGCATTACAAGACTGATTCCACCAGGGATGAGTCCCATGATCAATTCCGTAATATGTTTGTTCACACACAAAAGAAACTCTTGCAATTTTATGAGATCATTGCACTGTGTGAAAGGGGTATAATGTAATATTTATCTTGGACTTAAATTGACACTTAGCTGATAATGCTGCATCAAAACAAATTTTAGTTACAAACCTACTTTTAACAGTCAGTGATGCTTTAATCTCCTGAAAGGGTCAGTCATTACCATGTTAAATTTAGTAGCAGCTGGTCATGTGATCTTAGCATCTTCAAGAAGCAGCACAGCCCCATAATTATTCAGCTTTTATTAGCCCAGCAATCTAAATAGTAGGGGTGGGAATCGCTTGGACCCTCATGAATCGATTCAGAATCAATTCTTAGGGTCCCGATTCGATTCAGAATCGATTCTTGACGTACTAATTTGCATATCTGTGACGTCATTACGTCGCATTTGCTTTCAAAGCCAGGTTAATGTTTGCGCTTTTGCTAGTCTTTGAACTGTCATATACTGTACTTTAATGCAACTAGGGATAAATAATGTCATTCTTATATACATACATGTGTTGTTTCTGTTGTAAGACATTAAAACCAGTAAAAATATTAATTTAACGTGACATATTAATTCTATATGTTAACCGGCATTAACTTCCACGAACGTTAAGCGTCTAATCATCATCATCATTATACACAGTGATTGGCAGTATTACTGTATTTATATAATGCAGCGCACCCAGCGACTGAATAACAAACTATGTGCATATTTTTACAGAAGTATATTCATGTTATATCTAAACAGTCTGCGGATGGTTTAGGGCAGGGGTGTACAATACGTCGATCGCAAAGGCAATGCCGGTAGATCGCACAACTGCTGCTCCACGCGCAAAATTGTCATTATGGTCTTTTGGAGTAATTGTGAAACATGCAGGTCTTTTTGAGTTGCTGCGCCTTTCTTCTCAAATGTGTTTTGCCATGCCACTGCAGCTCAGTCGTCTTTAACTTCCAAAATTCACATGGATGCGCATTCTTGCCTCACGCAGTTCCTGATTCACACGCACGGTGTGTGTGAGCGAGCAAACGAGAGGGAGAGAGAGGCAGCGTAGCGCTGATTTGTATGCTTCTAATACTGTTAGTTTCACTAAACCGCATCTCCGCTATTTTAAGGAGTACTCGACATGTACTCCAGGATTTTTTTTAAAACACCTCAAAAAGAATAGAGTAATGGTGACAGCCCTAAATTCAATGTAGAGATATATGCAGTATAGTCCTACAAGCATTTAAAGCGTTCTTTCTCTTCTGCTCTTGTAAGCTCAGCTATGCGCTCTTGCAGGGCGCGCTCTCTTAAGTTGTCCGTGTGCATCACCGCTCCCCCAGTTGAGTTCCGCCTTTTGGTTCTGATAACGTGACGTTATTTTGTAAACTAACATTTAAGAATCGATTCTTGACATTTGTGAATCGATTCAGAATCGGCCCACGTCCGAATCGCGATTCATCTAAGAATCGATTTTTTTGCCCACCCCTACTAAATAGGGTTTCACTCATGTGAGAGTACAACATCAAACACCTCAAAGGCACTAAAGTCTTTTTCCATTAATTCTTTGAGTAAAACAAAATACGGAGTGGACCTTCATGGCTAAATTCCCCAACGACCATTCAATCAACTTTTTGAGCCTCCTAAAAAACACTACATCGGAAAAAAAAGCGTCTTTAATGCCTATATTGCGTGTGTGGGGGTAACTCTAAGTGCGTATTGCTTTGATGGCAGCGAGGTAGCATTGGCGATGTGCATCTTTACTCTCTTGCTTGTCCTCGAGTGGCTGTGCATTCAGCGTTCGGCACACTTCTCGAATGTATTCACTGCACCTCTCTCTCTCTTTGAGGCGGTAGCTTCTCTGATCACCAAAGCAGCAAACACAAGACTTCACAGGAACTGAAAACTCCCAACCCCTGGTGGGACAGGGCTGCCAGTCTTGGTAGTATAAAGTGGGATGCTTAGCCTTTCCTTTCGTTCTGTTATTCACCTCTCTGCACTTTGTCTTTGAGGTTCAATGTCATGCCGAATGTAACTTTTTTACACCAGAGCTTGGTGGGGAGGAGACATGGCAGAGTGCTTGTTTGGGGACAAATAAGCGAGCGGTGTGGTGTAAAGGTGCTGTAGACAGGCATGCTGGTCCCGCAAGCGTAGAGCTTTAAGTACACACACATTGCAGCACTTCCTATGCAACCGCGACTATTGTGGTTTTTATATCTGAGTGCACAGGATGTAGCTAAGATAATCTGCGAGAAAGAGAGACTTTGACATGAGACCAAATAAAAATCAAAGTGCTAAGAAAACTGCCCACCAAATTAGATGGTTTTATATAGTTGGAAAAACAACCACACAGAATTAACCGGGGGCTTTGCCATAGTTGCTTGGGAACCGGCCAATAAATTGAAGATGAGAGGTGTGCATTTGCAATGCAAAGCAGTCATCTTGTGGGGGGGAGAGCCGTATGCAATGCAACACTAAGGAGAGATCCTTGAGAAGTGTTTGATGATTGCGTGGGGAAAACAGACCGGGGCACGCAAACACTCACATTTACCCTGGGTGTGGCCCAAGAATGAGTATTTATAGTATGTTTCTTTTTGTCAGTTAAAACACAGACAAAGACAAGACTTTTTAAAGTCCAACATTGTTACCTCTACTCCATTTTCTTGACATAAAATAAGTAAACAAGCCAAGTGTTAAAACTGATAAGATGGACTGCAAATATTCAAAAAATGACAGTAGGGGAAAGGAAATGACAAAGTCTCATCAAATGTGTGACACGCTATGAGAATTCAACTCGCTAGCCCACTTTATAAGAAATGGGGACAGACTGTTAAGAACTATTCACAGGGGCTCACCAATACCACACAGCCAGAACTGCAGCAGATCTGGTCAAATTCAGGCCGGCATGATTAATGAGACAGCATTGTGGACTAACTAGCATTAGGTGCCATTTTAAATGGAGATACTCCCCCTCCCCTCTTCCTCTCGCTCATACACACTTCCCCAACCCCTCCCCCTTCAGATGACCTACTGCTCTGGCACTGTGCTGCAGATGCGCTGCTGAGTGCTCGCATTGGCCCGGCCCTTTTCCCCTGGATGAAAGGGACATGGCGGTGGAGTGACGGGCGTTCGAATGGGCGGGGGGAGGAGGAGGTTAAGGGGGAAGGCTGACACATTCCTCAGCCGGCTCATGTTACCACCTCAGCTAGAGAAAAAATAGCCATGAAACCTTGTTGCTTTGCATTTCTGAGCCGGATGATTCTTTTAAAGAGGGGTGGGGTTGAAGAAAGGGCTGGAAAAGGAAGGGAGCATCATTCAAAGTCGGGATAATGATTGGGATGTGTATTTAGAGGAGAGGCAGATATAGAAAGAACATACAAATATTGTGTTTACGGCAGCCTTTTTTGCAGTACGAATTAGCAGCAAAGGTGAGAATGTATAGTGCAACCTTATTGTTAGCAATACTTTGTAACTCTTCACAAGTATGAGCATCAAGCTTTGGTAAGTGGGTGAGATTTTTAATGAGAATGCTATGGTGTTTGTGGTTTAGTGTTACTAGCTTCAAGCTAAAAAACAAAAACAGCCCTCAAAGCCTTTGTAAAGGGACAATATCATCTCTTTAAAGTCGTTGATGTTAAGACAGTACAACTGAATACCAGTCCCACCACATCTAATGGCGCTTTTCCATTGCATAGTACTCTACAGTTTGGTTTGGGTCAGCTTGCTTTTGTGAACTTTTCCACTGGGTGCAGTACGTAGTACCCAATACTTTTTTTAGTACCACCTCGCTTATGGTTTCAAGCGACCTGAGCTGATACCAAAACGTGATGCGAGAACACTGTAGATCACTGATTGGTCTGAGAGAATCGTCACTACCGGCGTCATCGCTATAATGTAAAAGATTAACTTTACCTTTATGCTAGCTTGCGCTGTCTCGAGCAAACATGTTGTCATCTGTGCTCTGCTATAAGTTCCCAATTTCCCTTTTAGCGATGAAAAACATCCACAGGTTGAGAATCAGGAACACCATAACAGTTTTTTCCAGACTTGCAGAATGTGGCTGCACATTCACGAAGCGCACGTTGTCTTATATGCTTAAATGCTAATTAAATGAGGCTCAGCGGAGTGCGTCGACTTACGACGCCACTGGTGTTTGTACAGAAACTGTCATGTGAGACAGAGGTAGTGATAAACATGACGTGCAAACCTCTATTTGTGGTGGTCAATTTTAATTTTGTAGTGGACTGAGAAATAAATGAATGTATGGGAATGTACAACGATGCTATCACTTGCATGATGTCACAGCAGTAGGTAGCGCAAATATAACGACACGCCTATAATCCCACCCACTCCGAATTGTTACTAAACTCAATGGAAAAGCTAACCAAGCCAAAGTGAGCAACCGTGGGGTACTATGCGATGGAAAAGCACCATAAATGGATGGTATTATACTTCTACAGTAAACAACTGCTAAAAACATTTTTACAGTGCAATAAACAAAATGATCAAGAAGGGTTTTGTCTCTCTGTTCATGTGTATGTCGCACAAATACAACCAAGACTAAAATATAACTTGTCCACAGATCTTTATACATTCGTTCATCTGACAGCAACCATCACATGTGAACTTAAATAAAACCGTATACATTATGGCAAAGCACTGTAATAAGAAAACGCATGGACACAAACCTGGGCTTTTTAGAGGTCTTAGGTTTCGGGGTGGCAGGCTTCACTTTTTTCTCCTTAGGTTCCTTGGGTTCTTTGGGTGTCTTGGGAGTCTTCGGAGTTTTAGGAGTCTTGGGTTCTTTCGGCTCCTTGGGCTCCTTCTCCTTTGGTTTCTTCTTGCTTTTCTTTTCAACGGCAGGCTGATCCATGGAAGTCATAAGATCATCTCCATCATTCAACAGAAATGATGCTCCTCCAGCCTCACTGCCGATGTCATTACCCTCCTGGCCCTCACTGGCCTTGGCTTTCTTCTTTTTCTTCTTTTTTGGCTTGAGCTCGCTCTCAGTCTGCTGTATGTCACAGTTGGCTGGTTGCAGGTTCGGGCCTGAGGCAGGTGTCATACTGGATGTTACCATCTCCATGGAGGGGTCTGAAGGGGAATGCTGAGGATGGGAAAGAGAGACATTAGTAAGCACCTAGAATGAAAAAAACACTAGGAAAAACACAGACTTAAAAATCTCTCCTATTTATGACTACAAAGCAGCAAACCAATCTTAAGCCATCAGCTGTTAGGATCACTGCTTGTGGGGAAAAAATAATTACAGAATTTGCACAACTTTCTGTACTGATGTAACGTGGGATGCCACATTATTTGGTCTGACTTCATTAACCCCCATTATCACCAGTGCAAGTTATAGTTCAACAGAATTAAACGGTTTTGTTTTTCTCCTTCCAGTTGCATTGTTATCTCCAGTACCCACACAGTTCATAGCGAAGACAAAATGACAGGAAACATGCTGGCAGCCGTGTTAAGCGTCCAGCTTCCCAAAGTCCCAGCAGCATATGGGACTGAGGCATTATGACACTAATAAATTATATCTATACTTTAAATTAGCTGATGTCTAAAATTTAAACACTGGCATTTGTAATGCAAAATGCCATAGCATTTTAAGGATACATACAACATTTTTTTGTTCTTTGCAAATTGGAAGATGTTGAACCATGCGTTCCGTTCTACTCTACCAGTTTCTTGTATACCATGCAGTTTGCTTTAAAACAAAAGACTTTGTAAACCACATGATTGTGGTGATGAAATGCATATTTCCTGTAAACACACTATGAGAAAAATGGGTGCACTGTGCATGCCAAACAGCAGCAAGGTCACAGAAAATACCCAACACCCAATGCAATGGTGGTCATTACAGCAGCTGGAACAGCGAGTGTTCAGCGGCTGCTTTAACGGATAAATGTCTCTCCTCTTGCCAAGTCTCCCCAATAATCAATTGCATGAATGACAATAGGCCTACCACACGCGCTCTCTGCATTTCTAATTTGACAGCAGCAGTCCAGAATACAATATGTTCAATATAGGATTTCATCTCTCGGAGGGGGAGACTGGCGTGTCAGTTAATCTAGCAGGCAAAGTGCTCACTCGGTGAGCTAAATACTCCCTGAAGGAGCACTGCGCCTCTGCTCAGCACGGCAGGCTTTTTGCAGCGCAAACCCATGAGTTAACACCCAATTCATTTGATGAAAAGCTGACTCCCAGACACACGGCCTAACCCTAGTTAAAATTTATCTTCAAGATTCATTGCTCGAAGTTCTTTTTGCTTCTGGTTGAGAGCATATCTAAATGAACTACAAATTTATGGTGCCGCAACACCTAGAGGCCGTAAGACGTTCACTAGTACCCAACTATAAACAAACTTGCACGGAATAGACATGGCTTGCACAGGGAATTACAAAGTGCAACAAATGAAACCAAACTTTGGTGTCAAATAAGTTTATAATGCTTTGAGCTTGAAACTGACACATACATTAAAGGGATAGTTCATTATCTTATAATTGTCTTATCCTCGTGTTGTTCTAAACTTGTATTAATTTCTTTTTTCTGATGAACACAAAATAAGATTTTGATGAATGATGGTAACCACACAGCTGATTGTAACCATTGACTTCACAGTAGGAAAAACATACAATGGATTTCAATGGGTACTGTCAAATATGAGCTTACAATAATTTATCACAATACTGCTTAATGCGTTTCCCTACTAGAGAAGTAAATGATTACAATCAGCTGTGTGCTTACCATCATCATCTATCAAAATATCTTATTTTGTGTTAAACATGTGTGCATACATGACAGAATATTCATTTTTGGGTGAACTATCCCTTTAAATGGTACATAAACTGACAAACAGAAAGACTAGAAAATGTATATATGTTCCAACTGAACCATTCTGTGTTGCAACTTCCTTTTACGACATTTGGTTTGCGCAAATTATGCATAACCCTTACAGCCATAACTCCTGGTTGTACTTTTTATATTTAGGAAGTACCATGCGGCCTGTGCTTGACCCAGAGTGAGAGAGACCACTAAGACGACTAGCAGTCGCTGACAGCAGAGTCTCAGGAGGCTTGCAGCTCGTACCAACTGCTAAATGGGAAATAAAGGAATTATAAACATGGCTGTCCACTCTTCACACACAGCGTGACTGGATTTAAGCCATGACCCAAACATTTCATGCATTCCCATCTGCACTTCTATTTTAGTTATCAAAGACAAGTGTGATGCTGTGAACACTTGTGCTTGGTACCAGTCTGACTACAGTGGCTGGAGCCACAGTGAAGCGTCTGTTCCCTCAGATGAAGCACTGCTCTACTTAAAAGGTCACACTCTCATTTTGTCTGCATCAAACCTCTCAATATTGCACAAGTGACACATCTATGTCATTTAATAGTTCGCAAAACGCATGAGATGAGTGCGGTACATTCAACCCTTCCTCTGAGGAGTGCAGAGCAGGCCCTTAGCACATGGCACACTAGACTTAATCTCTTGGCAACATGAGAAAATAAATGTTGAATTTAATTTATTTCATGATAACTTGAACCAAGTCAAGCCTGTTATCAACCTCTTGTTGTATGCAGAAAACAGAGTACTTTGCCTATGGGTCATAAATGCCTAAATACTGTATAAACAATGAGATGAGCTAATATCAATAATATGCCTACGTTGGTCTGAGAGTAAGGGCAAAATGCATGTGAATGAAAAATATTAACATCAAATGTCTTTGAGCTAATAAATCATCTTGTCTTTGTCTTGATCACGGGTTGCCTAAAGTGACAAGATAGCGATGCAGTGAACACAGGCACACAGCACTTAAGTGCATGCATTTCATCTAGGTCACAACTGAGGTGGACAAATTAATGCTGACATCCTAAATGTCAACCTCAAAACTTCTATCAGGACAGAATCAAAGAGATGCTGTCGCAGACATGAGACACGGATTGTGGTATGAAAGGGAGAGAGAAACACAAACCACCAAAAAATGCCTTGTGCTGGATATGCATGTTAGAATAACAGTAGCCATTGTGTGTGAAAGGGTCACCAGAGAAAGAGGCTTTCAGAGCAAAACAAGCTAATGGCATCAGAAGCACGTGACATTCACAGCTATTGAGAGCTGCTAACCTCCCATCCCCACTGGCTCTCTCTCCTCCACCCTCCCAACACGGCACGCATCCTGCTGTACACCATTAACTCACGCATGAGTCCTCCGAGACAGGCAAAGCAAACAGATAGGGTGGAGAGAGACAGACAGACATACATGGTGCAGAGAGAGAGAGAGAGAGAGAGAGAGAGAGAGAGAGAGAGAGAGAGAGAGAGAGAGAGAGAGAGAGAGAGAGAGAGAGAGAGAGAGAGAGAGAGAGAGAGAGAGAGAGAGAGAGCGCAAGCGAGAGAGAGCAAGCGAGAGAGAGAGAGAGAGAGAAAGAGGGAGCGGAAGAAGTGCAGACGGGGGAGGAGAGTGATGCTTACTGCGAGCAGGAAGGGAGCATTTCCCCTTCAGAGTGGGAAGGGGGAGGGGTGGGGTTAGGAGATTAGCACTGTGGCGCCTGTGTCTTGGGGAGGGCCGGGATATGCAGTGAGGAGGAAACAAACAGCTGTAAAAATCTATTTCCCACACACTTGTTCACCCATAGGGGCAAAGGCAACTTTGTAGTCTGCCAAAAACACCTAAAGGTACGCCTTTTGCCACCCACAAAGCTAACTGTCCAGAAGTAAGGTTAACACACTGCATTGATGATACAAGGTATACTCAACTGTTGTGCACTGCGAGTCACTTTGGATAAAAACATATGCCAAACACGTAAATGTACTTCTATTACACTCACCAGCATGTGAGGCACTTTCTGCATGGATGGAGGTGACTGGTGAGTAGGTGCCCATGCCTGCTGAGATGGAGGAGAGCTCTGGTGGTGTGCAGCCAGGTGTGTCTGTGAGGGGGGAATTGTAGGAGGGGTGTGCACCTGCTGCAGCTGTTGGAAAGGCAATGGGGGTGTCTGCAGCTGCTGTCGTTGTGCATGTTGGGAGAGCAGCCTCTGGTCCTGTGGGCCTGGCGGCTCTGTGTGGTTTGTGCCAGGTCCTGCTGGAGGTCTTACTTGAGCGCCAGTGGCCCTGTGATTGGGTGACAGAGCAGCATACATCTGGGTGGGTGGAGGATGTGGATGTTGCTGTGAATGTGATGGCAGCTGTTGGTGGGGATGCTGCTGTGCTGCATTCATTGGGCCAGCTCCTCTCTGGGTATGAGCCATTGGACCTTGAGATTGGTGTGGCACACCAGGGTAACCACCCACATCAGTTACCAAACCGGCACTGGGTGGGCGGCCCTGCTGGGGTGGAGGAGTACCTGCAGGTGTCGCCAGGCTCCTCATTGGTGACATGGAAGGTGGGGAAACATACGATCCCTGAGATGGAGGTGGTAAATGCTGTTGCTGCAGCTTCTGCTGACCCGTTGTCTGGTTCTGAGCTGAATGCATAGGCTGGGCATTGATTTGGTTCACATGAATGGGCTGCTGGTGAATTGGTCCCTGTTGTGTCCCAGGTGTTGGATAGCGCTGGGGCCCTGTTGTGGCAGGGTAACGTTGCACTTGGGATACGGGTGCATTAGGGTTACTGTTGTTGCTGGTGGTAAGGCTCAAGTTGGGACTCATCCCTGAAGTGTTGGCTAATCCCTGATTAAGGTTGCCGTATGGAGGATAGGGAGGGTACTGCCCTGAGCTGTTTACAGTGTTGGAAGAGACTGGCTGGTTGTGCATGTTAAATGCCATATTTTGGTGGGGTCTTCCGCCCATTACTTGTTGCTGCTGTTGCCGTGAAGGGCTTTGTGGGAATTGGGAATTGTGGTTGGCCACAGACTCTGGATGAACGGAGCCCTGGCCAGGCCTGTGAAGAAACTGCTGATTGGATTGCTGATGCTGCTGAGAAGGCTGTGCTGGGTGACGCATGGGAGATCCTGACATGCTGGGATTTTGCGCCATCCCCACGTGACCCATAAAATGATTTGCATCCTGAGAGATGCCTTGTGGAAAGTGGTTCATTCTTGGAGGTGTTTGCGTCTGGTTGTGCCCTTGCATGGCAAATTCACCACGCCCAATAAAAGAGCCTATTTGGTGAGCATGTCCCTGTGCTCCAGCAGGGCCATGCTGGTGAGAAGAGGGCTGTGGAGGTTGCTGCTGAAAAGGTGGTCGAGTCTGTTCAGGGACCTGTATCGCTTGAGGGCCCCAAGCATTTCCAGCATCTGGGAATGACTGGCTCCGTCCATCTCCTTGTGCACCTGGGTAGACATGATGAGCTCCAGCTCCTCCTGCACCCGCTGGAGCACCATGGTAGTGAGGTGAGGACATGCCATTTACTGGTCCATTTCCCATCATCCGGCCTCCCTGCTGGTCTATTGGATGCATCTTGGGCTGTTCATACTGATTGAAGTGGTCAAAATGGTGGCCAAGCTTGGCCTGTCCAGGGACAGCAGGTGAGGAGAGGTGAAGAGAAGAGGAGAGCTGCCCATAACCTTGGTGCTCATGGGGCATCTGTTGACTCATTGGATTTGCCTGACCTTGGGGGTAGCCACATTCTCCCAAGCTTTCCAGCTCATCAGAGAACAGATTCCCATCATCCCCAAAAAGGCTCATCATGCCCGGGTCAGCCATGGCTGCGGTGCTCCTGCTGTGCAGCCAAGCTTCAGAAGCAGGACAGGGAATGTATGCTCACACAGAGGTGGATGTCCTCAAAGCCGCTAAGCCGCTAACTAATCTGCAGCATGTCACTCCATATTTCCTTAATTCTCTCAGAGAACGCAGTGTCAGGCAAAGTCAGGTTACAGGACCTGCAGAGGAAGGGAGAAAGAGGAAGCATTAACACAAATAGCTCAAGGTGAGAGAAAGCCACTTCTATTATGTTCACTTTAACCATGATTTATAAAATTTTCAGCCAGTGAGTTGCAGCTGTTAAGAGATTCAAGAGCAGTTGAGGGTTGTGAGACTTAGGATTTTTTCTTCAGTTAAATCAGTTGTAACTGACTCTTTGCCAACCTTTGATCCCAGCCCCCACCCTCTGCTCCTTCTGCTTCCAAACAAAAGGGCCAACATACACAGGCACCAAGCCTAAATTCATTCATTCTTTACAATTCGTTGATGGTGGAGAAAGAACAAAGGATTTTAGAGTGAGGCAGCAGCAGAAGCAGTGGTAGTTAAACAACAGCAGCTGCCAGACCAGGCAGGCAGATGCAAGAACACAATCAGGCAGCCCACCTGCTAAGGCTAAGTCTTAAAACTAACCATGCTGTTGCCTGTGTGCAACTTTCTGTATTTGTGAGTGTGTCAGAGCTGTTGAAGTATTTTGAAGGAGTCAGAGTGAAGGTCTATGTTCTTGGGAATATTGTGAGCTTAACCTGCTCGTCCCCTTGTGCAGGGTAATCAGATGAGCAAGGGGAATTATGTAGAAGTGAAATAACCCAGGCAGGGGAGGGGGAAAGGGAGCCTGCTAAGGGACTGGATGTCCTAGTCAACCACAACTATCTCTGTGTGCATGCGTGCGTGTGTGAATGTGTGGGGTGACTCCACTGCAAGAAAAAAGGGTGGGCGAGGAATGCGTTGCCTCAACTTCAACCACCTCACTATAAAATGTTCCCTTTCCACCCTAGGCTCCTCATTTTCTGTTGCTCATTCAGTCTTTCCACCCAACCCCCAATTTTCCTTTTTCTTTAGGCCCCTCCACATGGATGTTTAAACTATCCCAGTGAAAATCTACATTGACCAGCCTAATCTTAGGATCAAAGAGCCACACTAAAAAACAAGCTTCAGCATGCTGCGTTATAACAAAAAATACTGTTCCACAAACTTTCTTCTGGATACAGATTTCATGAAATTTGGTACTATTAAAAAAAGACAAAGAAAAACAACACTTTCCAGCCATAACACAGGGAGACAAAAGAATGACTACAATGTTAGACTTATAATAAGTGGTTGCATAGCATGGCAATAGGTGTAAAGACTTCCTGTAAGGCAATATCACAGTATACAGTCACCCAGCTACAAACCACACATAGCAAATAAACATTTCACACTTACACAACTTCACCAAAACCAACAGGCCTACTTTCCACTCATTACCCTTTCACTCAATATGAAACATCTCTGTTAAGAAAGCACAATAACACTTTAGTGGTGGACTTAAATCTTCCTTAACTTTTTAACATCCTGAAGGTGACACAGGGTGGTCATTACAACCACAGTTAACCTCAATGGAAGCAGTGATCGGAGGAAGGAGAGATGTCTGCCTGTGGGTGACAGGACCACAACTTTAATCTCCTCACAGCTTTAGTTAAGAGCAGGAAGAAGAGTCTCAACACCACAGCCATAAATCAGTCCCTATTTACCCAAAGCAGCACTTGTACTAACGATGCTCTGGCTGCACCAACCACAACGATGGACGGGGGAGGGAGATCCTACACATCCATGCCAAAAGCCGCAAATTTGAATCCCTATGATCAGATTTGGTGTGTAAGCCGACAGTCTGACCGTTCACCCAATTCTCTTTGGAGTGTGACGGATGTGGCGGCATGCCAGAGTGCCTCCTTCTGGAGGGCCACACCCCTAAGGAGGAGTACAAACCCACAAGTCAGGGCAAGAGCAACCATGACGTACGCACTTACAAGGCAACCACAGTGAGTGGGTGGCCAGGCTTGCCCCTGTCTG
The DNA here is from genome assembly GCF_030506205.2 of Paramisgurnus dabryanus. Taxonomy (NCBI): domain Eukaryota; kingdom Metazoa; phylum Chordata; class Actinopteri; order Cypriniformes; family Cobitidae; genus Paramisgurnus; species Paramisgurnus dabryanus. Next base: position 23,870,722 of record NC_133342.1, on the reverse strand, counting down.
GAGGGCAGAACAAGCGGTGGCAGCAAATACAACCAGGGACATACGTAACGTCATTAAAAAGGCTAATTATCTTGACAAGACACAACAAACATATACAAGATGTCTTTAATATTTTAACCTATAAAATAATGCCCAATGGGCATAGTTTTCAAATGTAGGCCTAACAAAGCTGACAACAGGGTATTTTGACACAACTAGCAAAACGAATTTCCATTTCTGACCAATAAACACAAGAGCTCAAAAGAGACTTCTTCGTTAGACAAAGGAGTTACTGAAAGAGTTACTAAAACAATGTCTCCAAACAAATCTGGTAGAGTGCAGACTCAGCATGATCATCTATTCACAAGACATAACCACCGTAAGACTGAGGAACAACCATTATCAGTTTTTAAACGGCACATCATATCCGGACACATACTTTGGCTTAGGGCTGCACGATTCCAGGAAAAATTATGATCACGATTGTTTTGCTCAAACTTTTGATCACGATTAGAATTCATGATCATTCTCTAAGTGAAGAACTTCTATTCACTTCAGTATTTTTATTACACTTTACAGCCATGTATATAATTTTAGGCTATATTTTATATATTATAAAATATTTTATTGTTTTGTACAACCACAAATCAGAAAAAGTTGGGACACTGTAGAAATTGTGAGTAAAAAGGAATGGAATAATTTACAAATCTCATAAACTTATATTTTATTCACAATAGAATATAGATAACATATCAAATGTAGAAAGTGAGACATTTTGAAATGTCATGCCAAATATTGGCTTATTTTGGATTTCATGAGAGCTACACATTCCAAAAAAAGTTGGGTTTTAATCCAGTCCTCCATTTATATTTTCCCCCGGTGCTGCGGGCGGAGACGCTTAACACCTTTGCAACAGGTGCATTGTGAATGTATGTGTGTGCGTAGCGGACTCGTGCCATAGGTTAAACGTCTTTCTTTTACAATCATCAATGGCTCAATGTTTCTTTAAATTAAATTGAAAAATAAAAAAAGATGAAGAAGCCTAAAAAAGCCACAGTTTCAACTGTGATGATAAAAAGCTCTAATATATATTTGTATGTCGTGGACGATCGAGGTTTTTATGGTTGCGGCTTGTGTCTTCAGCTTTTAAAATCTTGATATTTCAGGTTTGGACAAAACAAAAGCACAGTTTGCACAAAAAATATCAGAAATATCAAAACAATGGAGTATATGACCCTTTTCGAGGAACTAACGTACGTATTTCTGTACTTTCTTTTTGTTGCTCTGCCATTATGTTCGTTCAAGATGAATGACTGTAAATCGCGTGATGCCAACTTAATTCTACCATTACACAGACCGCGCTTGCAAATGTCCACTCTGTATACTCTGACTTCTCCCATATCAAGCAAACACATTGCTTGATTCTAGACCGTCTGCTTTGTACTTGGTCTTTACACATTAATCGCGACGATTGTCTTTAACTAACCATGGGGCGCACATATCGTTATCATGATAAAAATACGATTAATCGTTAGGGATGCACCAATACCACTTTTTTGGAATACGAGTACGAGTACTCGCATTTCAGTACTTGCCGATACAGAGTACTTAATAAAAAACATGATTTAAATTTACAGGTAACAGCTTTAGTCATATAATTTAACAAAAAAAACCAAAGGACTAGCTTTTCAGTTTGTTGTAAACTCTGTCTCTTTGGACAACACAAGAGGCATTAACCACTTAAGGGCGATTTATAGTCGTGCGTAGGTCCTACGGCGTAGGCTATCCGTAGCCTGTGCGTAGCCTGACGCGCACCTCACAAAATTTCTAACAGCGCGTCGGCTCTACGCGGACCGTAAGCGCTGTGATTGGTCCACCAGAACCCCTCCCGTCAGGTAAAAAAACTGCGTCATAGGTATTTCCGTTTGAGACGGTGAAAACAAAGATGAGCCAAGTTGAGGAGTGATTTAACTCAAACTGCAACATTAGTTGCTGTTTATTTACTTCCATCATTGCTGGTCTTCTTAAATTATACACAACAAGTTGCTATTTCTTCTTCGTTTGTGGGTTAACTTGCTTAGCTTCTTCTTCTGTGACGACTTCTGCTGCTACTGTGGTTACACGCGTGATTACTGCCAACCAGCGGTTTCGCGTGTGTTTGCACGTCGACCCGGACGGCGAAGCACAAGTATAAATGAAAACCGACGCGGAACCTACGCCGTCGCTGCTACGCCGTAGGACCTACGCACGACTATAAATCGCCCTTAACACGCCGCTCAAACATAGACATTTCTCAGACCGTGGTATCGATTCCATGTATCGGGGGACTTTTAACGAGTACTTTAGGAAATCGGTATCGAGGTCGATACCCGATACAAGTATCGGTATCGGTGCATCCCTATTAATCGTGCAGCCCTACTTTGGCTAGATCACAACATCCAGCTTTAACATTACCAGTGATTCATAGCAACAAAGTATAGTTCACCGTCCAAGCACGTTGCTGTAAAATTAACCTGTATAAAAGGTACGCTCAGGGCAAGTTTTCAGTACAAATCCCCGTCCCAGAATTCATGCTGACAAAGCAAAACTGCAGTATTCTCAGGAGCACCAAGCGGATCATGTGAACTGTTGGTCAGTTTTGACTTCTCTGTCCATTTCTGACACTGGTAAGACCACAGTTGTCCACATGTATCAAAGCGTGATCATAATGACATCAGTAGTATCTCACTGTGGAATAAAGCCTTTGTGAAATATTAAATTAGGGATGCACCGATAGGATTTTTTGGGCTGATACGGATTTAAACAGATAACTTCTGTCCGATGCCGATAATAAACACTTGTATACAATACTATACAGTTGGTCTATTAGCTAGTTTATTTCTGCATCAAATTATTTTTATTGAACATGGATTGGATCTAATTAACATTCAACTGACCAACATAATAAGAGAGGCACAAATTAAGCTAAAAAAAAATATAATAAGACAGCATGACAACCTTCAAAGGTGGTTTTTTTTTTACATATAATGGATTTCTTAAGTTAATTAATAAATAATCGGTATCAGCCTTTCTCGTGCTATTGCCGATATGCCGATGGTTTCAAATTCATAAAAAAATCAGCCGATAAATATCAGAGGCCGATACATTGGTGCATCACTATATTAAATGGATAAACATGCAGCGATATGATTTTTTTTTGGGAGGAGCGATAGATTTAAACAGACAACTATTGGCCGATACCGATATTAAACACTTGTATACACTACTATACAGTGGGCATATTAGCTGTTTATTTCTGCAACAAATTATTTTTACTGATCATGTGTTGGATCTGTTTAACATTTGAATGACCAACACAATAAGAGAAGAACAAAGTAAGATAAAATTTCAGCAATTTTTGGTAATTTGAGATTTTGAAAAAAGCCCAGAAAGCACACATTTTCACACATGGCTCAAATCACACGTCTGACAAACTATAATTTGCATGATATTACAGGGAATACAGTTTATTTTGGGAAGCTATTTTGATAATTATTTTTTTTAAATGCTGGATTATGCAACAAACATGCAACTTATTGCGTTTACGCAGTTAACAAATAAACAATCTGTATCGGCCCTTCTCTTGTTGGTGCATCTAAGGCTGGGCGATAGAGCTAAAAAAATTAAAAATCTATATTACATGTTATATTATTTGATAGCGATAATTATTAAACATTTTATTACGTTTTTTTAAAAATGACAAGTAGAAGCGCTGTATGTTTTATTTACATGCTTTAAGACAAAAAATTTATTTAAGCAGTACAAAAAAAATGTGTATTTCACATAAAGATTAAATTGGTGTTAAATAAACTCTATAAATGCTCTGTCTGGAGCATTTTCGTCACCATAATTTGATATTCCCGTTTCTCGTTGTTTGTTCTAAACTTTATTTGCAATGGTCGATCGGCTACTTTTCTTCACCTGCATTTTTAAATCTACTGTAAATGTCGCCTAATCTGCGCATAGCCGCAGTAAGTATACTTTGAAAGCTGTACAAAAAACTGCCACACTGGTGAACTAACATTTCCTTTTATTATTGACAATCTCCTCGGCCACAGCACTCATTTTTACACGTTTTTGTGCTTTTCCTGTTACATGGCAATGGCGAAACCGAACCCCACAGCAACACTTGTTATTGGCTGTTTGCATGTCACTTGCGGCACGCTTCTTTATCAGGGCATATAATAGGCTGTTTAAGATCTAGGAAAGCAATGTTATGTAGTCCAATGCAGTTTTAGCAATTCATTAACAGGCGTCGTATCAAATGTTTTTTTCCCATCAGCATCGATAAAGGTGTATTGACAGTACATATCAATATCGTTGTATCACCCAGCCCTAGGTGCATCACTTATAAATATGCTTTTAATCTCATGAACTGATGATTTATACGTGGTCCTCTGCGGTCTGGAGGTGTGAATAAAAAGAATTCTTGCAACAGTCTCGCAACTCAGTATCTTTCTTAAAATCAGTTTTATAACTTAAGTTACACAACACATGAGAGAGCCAATCTGTCACAATGCTGAATGATTACCTGCTGTCACACAGACACTTCAAAACTGACAGATTACTGCTGATCCCAACACAGGAGTACATGTGCATACGAGTGTTATTTATGAGTTGCCCAAAACCATCATTTTTGTTTTAACAATCTTATACTAAAAATACATCAAACAAGAACTTCATACTAAAGGTCATTGTTGACTTAAAAAGTAATCAAAATCAACCAGATCTCTCAATTAAAGACATCACAAAAAGTCAGTGTATCTGTAACCACGCCGAAGTTTAGGTATTTGAGCTCTGTCTATAGAGGTGCACAAGACGTTATCCTTCATTAAAAAAAGCATTCCTTTGACAAAACAAGCAATAAACATTCAAGCAGTTTGAGCCGGTTTTTAGCCATCTGTGTCAGAGCATCAACCCGCATTAATTTCTCCTGAAACCAAACCAAACCTGCTTTGCCAAAAGAGCAATGTGCTGTGATAGTAGAAAAAGGAGACTAGAGAAATAAAAAAGAGGGAGAGGAAAGGCCCACCAAGTGTGTGTGATTGCAGTCATTAACACCGACAGTCTCTTTAATGCACTCTGCAAGAAAGTCACTGATTAACCAATCCTACCTCCCCAATTTTCCCATTTCACAGGGAGCTTTAAAACCCTGTTAAGAGAGGGCAGGTCTATGGCCACCTGTGGTGTCTCTTAGGATGAACTTTAACATGCATAACGTATGCATCATGGCAAAAAAAGAGGAGGAGTCACACTCAAAACAACAACTTACACGAATGCTCACTAGCAACATTCCTTTAATTTTATTTCCCTATTCAACAACCCCCACTAGAAGCTTACTGCAGCTGGGCATAATTTATATCTGTGCTATTCTGTGAGTGAGCACACATATGCATAGGCGGGGGTTTGGAGGGGGGTGTATCTGTGGCAAGTAACCGAGCACAAAGGCAGCGTGAGGGTGACAGGATGTGAGGAGTGGGTAGTCGGAGAGAGCGGGGGTTAGGGCCGTAGAGCTGTTCTATTTGCGCAAACTGGTTCTTTTTACACAATGCTGATGTAATTGAATGGATGACTTCCCCCCCCTTATTTTGTAGAGTGAACTGGCCTATACGAGGTGGAAAATCGCTGCTAATGAATAATTGTAATCTACATCTATAGTCCAAAGCTATTTAGCAGATTTCACTCCAAATATCAAGCAGTATCCTGCTGTTTATTTCTATAATGCTTACACAAGAAAATTTCTGTCAAACGGAAAAAAAAGAGCTTGCGTGCATTACAGAACACAGACAGCCAGATATGGAAAAAGAGGAAGGGAGAACTTTGACCTTCACTTCCAGACCTGCTGTCACCAAGTCTGCCTCCAGCACTTGTCTGCTTACCGGCTGAGGACCTGCAGAAGGGTCAGACAGGCCTGGAACCCATGATGCCCCCCATGAAACATTTAACTGTATGCTACACAATCCCAAAGCCATGGAGCCACAAAAAAGACATACTAAAGAGGTGTATTTATCAGATGCACTTCCTGTTAGCAATATCCAGGCAAGGGTAGCGTAGAAAAAATTAAGAGACGTTAGAAGAGTCACCTATTTTACTATAGTAATGAGGTGGAGATTGTTAACAATATGTCCTGTAAACAGATTTATGAAACATGCACATGGAAACAGTGCCTTTTCTCATAACAAAGCAACCACCCAGAACAAAAACATTCAAAAAAAGCTCATCTACAAAATTTATGTCAGATGATGCTTCTGTATAAAAAACAGAAAAGGTCTCGATCACATTAATTTGAAAGACGTCAGGCACAGTGTCACCGATCAGGATACCCAATGATTGTGACATTCCCTTAGGGCTGATGAATTTAAGGTTGTATAACCCGAGGCTGTGATAACTGCTTGTAGCCAAACAGGGGACACAAATGAGCTGCAGGGAATTACTCCGTTAGATCCTTCACCAAACAGCCTATGAGTGTATAAGTATTCAGAACGTGTGTAGCTTTAAGAACGTATGACAAATATATGCCATGTTTCTGTATATTTTGTAAAAAGTCTCTGTGCGACAAAAATGGGGAAATGGGACAAATACAAAACCATGTGCATGGTGTTAACAACAAATGTGATTATGAAACTTAAAGTTTGATATAATACAGACTAAACATGTTGAGCAACAACAACCAAAGAAATGGAATTGTTGGGATGGAAACCAAACAAATTTGGTTGTTGAAAGAAGCTCAGCCTATACCAGACTACAGGCTAGATCTAGATTTACTTGCATATCAAGGTTAAAAGAAAGTGATAAGGATTTATAAAGTGATATAGGAATTTATGCAAACTTTACAAAAAGCAAAGTCCTAGAGCAGTTAGAGGACATTAAGCTGTCACACCTTAACTATAAAAACAAATCTCAAAACTGATCGAGTGACAACTTCGACTACTACAGGCCAGCGGTTCCCATTTGAATATTTGATTCATTCATTCTAAGCTATTCATCTAAAGCGGTTCCTCCATCTTCTATGTGGCAGGAGAGAGGGGGATGGTCAGCAAGAAGGGAAAAAAAGCCTGCTTGTTTTGCAGCACAACAGGCCACTGCAGCCCTCCTGCTAACCCATGGCCAGAGAGGAGGGGCTGGAGGGAAAGGGCCTGTACACAGAAGTGCTGTTCCTGGCGTAGATTGAAAGCATGTTGTCAGATAACTAAAATACCAGCTTTGAAAGCACCGTCCGATGATTTGGGGGGGGGGGGTGACTGACCCACATCCAACGCAGTCCTTTGGATTAGTTTTTTCGGTTTCTGGCTAATTAAAAATAATAAAAAAAACATCCAAGCTATATGGACAGGGGATGCACAAATCATATGAAAAACACATAAAACTTATTATTGGGCCTTTTTGTTTCTTTGATTTTATTTTTTTAAATTGATAAAATACTGTACATTTACTCTATTTGCATTCAAGCATACTAAATATACAGATTTACAAACTACATTTGTAGGTGTGAAGTTTCCAAAACAAAATATTGTTGGTTCATTCACATCTATAAGTATATCAGTCACGACCTTGTGTGATTCAACAAAAATATTTAATCTACAATCTAAAGTGTAATTAGATATTGATGGGACAGTCCACATCTTTTGTCATGTTTAAGTTTGCTTGATGCAAGCCAAAATGGCTGACAAACAAACTGATCTGACCATCTAACATCCTATCCTTAAAATTATTTGCCTACATAATTATTTTGATAAATGAAGCATGTAATAATAAATTATTTATGTATTACTGTATAATCTGAACGATTAAAGTATTTCAAACAGAAAAATCCACTTAATGATTGTTTAAAGTTAATATTCTTAAAAAAATATACTTTGGGTGACTATCGAAAATAAAGAATCTGCCAAATCTTTTTAAACTTTGTGGATTATCGTCTGCTAAATGCATAAATGTAAATGCAAATCAAGCTAAACGGTTAAAGAGTATTTTCATATGGTAAAGTTATTTATAATATATATAAATATATTTGGACTTGATACGGACATGGTAAAACAACAAGTTGTAATCAAACTTCTCAAAAGAGGAACCGGCACTTGACTTTTCGATTTGATGCAACTAGTGAACAAGCCTCGGCAACCACAAGAAAAGGCACGCGAGATGAAAAGCTTAAAGCGGCTACAAAGCAGACTCGCATCTGCTCCGCCATACCGGCTTCATATCTCCTCACTGAGTGGACGGACACACATTAAAAGCTGCCATCTTAGGTTAAAGACTTGAGAGGCAGTGAGTGAAAGAGACAACGACATTTCTTTGTTAAACTAAGTTCAAAGAAGTCTTTAACAACTTCTGTAAATATGTTCTACCTTAAAATGACACATTTAACGACAAAATGAATGATACATGCAAACAAAGTGTAAAAATAATCTTGGACCTGTTGTAAATGGTAATTTTTTCTTCTTCGCCGTTCAAACGATGTATATGAGGCAGGTGCTTATCATTTAGTTATCAAGTTCTATATTTGTCTCAAATATAGAACTTGAAGTAGAAAACCTATCTTACTTCGTAACATTAAATTTATAACTTTTTGAAAAGTCATCCCATAATAACCAGATCCAGTTTTTCGGTTCATCCGAGTGTCGAACGACCCCCCCTCCTTTTTTAAACCCTGTCTACCTGTTGAGGAGTAAAGGGAACAAAAGAAATGTGAGATGAGTTGTGTCCAGCTAGCTAGTTAGCTTGTTGTGAGACAATGAAGTCGACGCTGTCTGTTTCTTTCAGCAGATCGGCCACTTCCAACAAGCTAATTACCTCGGCGCACGCCTGGCTCTCCAACGCACTTTTCAGTGTTGACCAAACGATTAAAAATAAAATTTTCCCAGATTGTATAAACACAAGACACGTCTACAAATAGTTTTTTAATAAAACAAGTAAAAGTTTTAATAAATAAAAAGACTAACAGGGGACTGCCACTATGCCCTCAAGCAACCTTCCCTGGTAATATATTGTCCTTCGGACGAGAACACTTTCCGATTAGTTTTACTAATACCGCGTAATATTTCGATCCCCCCTGAATATTCTAAGCGAAACGTGGTAATAAAACAACTTCACCATAATATCATCATGAAGCGTGGGGTGCGTAAAAACTATTTTAAGTGTAATTGTTGATACTAGGGGTCGGGGATCTCCCTCATTCAGCTCGGCCAATGACTCACCTCTACGTTCAAACCACCTCGTGTCTCAACACACAATTAGCTTGCTAACGAATGTTACTTTATAGGGTTTTGATTAAATTAATTTTACTTGTCTGTGATAAATGTAAAACACAGAGGTTATGCGTGTTCTGTCTAATACCTTAAATAAAACAAATGGCGCTCGTGTAATTAAACTAACATATTTCTCGCTTCCACTCCTATGGATACCGTGCGGCTCTATACAATACAGAGAACGTGAGCTAAATAAGCTAACGTTAGCATGTGCGCGAGCTAGTTTGAGAATCTTTAAAGAGTTAAAATGCAAAGAAACGTCAAACTAACAAGCGGCTCTTGTATTCCATATGAAACCTTGTTTAAAGAGAACTTTTTGTGCTATTAAAATACGGTTTAACGCATCTGATACCACCATGGTGGAAAACAAAGTTAAATGTAAACTTAAAACAGTTTTCTTACAATGAAAGTGTGGTTATGATAACGTAACATTGTTAAGAAAACACGTGGAACCGAAAAATAAGTTGTGTGCCACTGATAAAGTTGGTGAATTCACATTGTATTATCAGAAAGAACGGCAATTTCTTACCCTACTCAACGCGGGTCAGTTTAGGGTTTTCACCAATTAACTCCTGTTCGTATATCCAGAAAATCCTTTAAAATGAGCGAAAAACTGTCGAAATATAAATTGTGTCTGTAAAGTCGGCGTCTTCGTGTCCCGTCCTCGCCGACTCTGCCTCTCTCCTTTGTGTTAATTTCACTCAATTCGAGTTTAATCCGATCGATCCAGGCAGTCGCGTTCTCGCGTCCTCTCCTCTAGACACTCGCGCTCACCTTCCACAGGCAGGGGGCGCGTGCATGAGTTACTGGATAAACAGGCGTGCGCGTGAGTGACCTCGCCGGCTTGTGACGCAAGTGATTTTTTCTCTCCTAACTTACGATTAATTATAAACATTTTTGTGAACCGTACTGGGTTTCATACTGATGTTTTCGTGGACAAATATTTTTCATTTTTTGAGCATTTCCCAATTATTGCTTTTTTAAAACTAGGCCAAGTATTTATTATTTAAAAGTCTTTTTATTAAAAGAACATTATGCATGTTTATATTTCCTTAGTCTTAATAGAATATTTTCTTGAAAGTTCTTAAAGTAATGATTAGCCAATATATCGGTAGTGTCAATAGTTCTGGTATATTGTATTTCTGAACAATATGTGAGCAGTCAGCATGTCTGGACAAATGTTGTGAAACACTGTGATTTCTGTGCGTGTTTTTTTTTTAAATAAATATATAAAACATTCTCTAATTGACATTACAGACAGATAATTATGATCAAATAAAGCGCATTAATGCGTAAATGTAGAAGACATACCCGAACAGAAGTTACCTGAATCGTGAACCAACCAACCAATCCCAATAGGCGCCAGTAACCCGGATGTCCAGGCCTTTCCCCTGTGCGTCACTTCTATAGCTGTCCCCAATTCAACATAAATTCCTCACTGTCCCACTCAATTCAAATACTAACTTCTTACACACTCTTTTGGATTATTTGATATAACATCACTGAACCACTTTTTCTAAGCTAAACTATGCATGACTTATGTAAAAAACTGAGTAGGATATAAAAGATTTTACTGGAAAAAAAACACACAAAACTAGGCCTACTGGGTGTTGTAGAAACTGCACAAAACAAACTGAGTTTATAAGGTTTTATTATATTATTTCGTGATAGCATTTAATTTTGAAACACAGCAAATAAAGTTGAGGGTCACAAAGTTACTCCAGGTTTGGCTTTATCACACCCCCTAAACAACAGACAAGATGTCCACCACATATCTATTAACAACATAGTGCCAAGAGAAAGCAAGTCTTTACACAATCACTCAGACACCTAAATTAATGTGGATCTGCACTGACGTTACACAGGAGACTGCTTTGGAGGAAAAATAACTTCTAAAAGAGGGAAAAATATATACCTATATGCATACAAACGCATGCATATGTGACAACTTTTATGGATATATAGGTATAGGCATGTATGTGTGCATGAAGGAATAAGTAAGCCTAGCGTTACCATATGCAATACATAATTGCACGTAATTACGGCGATGACCTTGTGTGGCATGATTATGTTAATCTTTTGATGTCCCAAAATCTTTTAAGGCAAACAGCAGATCTAGTTCTGAAGATGTGATCCATGTCTGGAGTTGTGATTTTAGAACACGGGTAAACACAAATTTGGCATTAAAATAGGTATACAGAGCCAGAGTTATACTATACAGAGAGCAGGTTCAGGGGCAGAGATACGATGGGTCAAGGCAGATGGCAGGACCAAACTAAAATAAATGAAGTAAAAATGTTACCTTAAAATGGTGTCAAAGCAGATTTGGAAATGTCGCAATACTGTTGTAGTTTCAAGCTCTATTCATACAGTATAGAATTTAAGCAAACTCAGTACAGAATTCTAGCTCGGTCAACATACACCAAAGCAAGAAAAGCTTTATATACAGAATGTGAATGATAAATACAGATTTAAAACAGTCCTGCTTTTTTCTTCTTTTAACTTCTTCACTTCGATAATAGCTGTTGCTTTAAGTACAGCACTACGTTTCATTTATTTTGACTTCAGGGTTCACCACAGTTTCAAAAAAATTCACCCACATAAACCGTTTAAAATACTATAGATGACTTTGTAGTGTTTAATACAGTTCAGATTGAAGTCAAATGGGCAAAAACAAAACATTGAAAAAAAAAACAACCTGCCGAGAAACAAACATGAATATATTTACCATAATAATTCCAAAGCTCGTGCCTTTTCCTTACTAGTAACCATATAACGTCTGCTGTAGCCCAAACGGGCTTCAGGAGTTTGTCAGGAGGTTTGTAGACAACCTGGACTTTATAAATATTTTTTGGACAGCCATCTAATATACGATTTAAATCCGGGGCCTGGGCTGTGGGAGGTTAAGAAAATGTTAGTGAGCCCGACCAGTCCAGTAGAAACGTAAGGAGCAGGGGGGCTGGAGACGACTGGAGGGTAAAGGGTAGTGCTCAGCAACAGCCACCTCCAGCTTGCTGTCCTCCCTGACTGCCACCCATCGTGGAGTTGGTGGCAGCATGCTGGGGTCCGATCTTAATACCGTTAGCCTGTGTACACACACACACAAATGAAGACATTTAAACACTTATTTCCATTAAGGCTACAAGAATGAGAAACCACACAATTTACATTCATACTCACAAAAAAACGAATTTAATATTGTCGTGGTTGTGTACCGTCACATAATGCTGTATTAAGCAGAAAATATTGGTCCCTGTAGGCCTGAATTAGCAACCCGCTTTTGTCAGCACTGAGGCAGGAGAACCTCAGGAGTGTTATTCCAGCGTTAATACAGAGAAGCAGGGAAACCTGCCAGGACTTTCAAAACACACACACCCAAGCTGGTGGCACTTTCATTCATCACACAAAGTCATCCACCTTGCCAGCTTTTCCTTTAAGTGGGCTTGCGTTCAAAACCAAAACTCCAGAGACACGCTGTGCTTTTGTAACATTCTTAGGATACTCCACTTTGCGCCAAATCTGATTTATAGTGATCTGGGGTGAGAGGGAGAGCCTTGAAGTTCCTGGCTGGGATTTCGATCAGCTGATGCGGTTTGGACTCGGTGCCTTAAATTTTTTTACTTTTCCAACTACTTAAATAAAATAGCTACAGTGGACATTCGTCAAACCGGATGTAACTTACAAAATGGGATGAATTTATGTGCTGGCTACCAGCCAGTAGGGAAAAAGTGAGTGGCTAGATGGGTCTTTTTTTGTTGGGCATGTATATCATCATACAAAGATCCAGTATTTATTTACTACCACATTCCTAAACATTTCATTGGTTACTACAGCACCTAAATCAAAGGCAACCAAATACAATAACATCCGTCCAGCTTCACTGGCTATTACATTAGAATTTAAATAGATTAAAAGTCAAGTACATGGTTACTGTGGGTACACATGACAAAAGGCAACAACCTTTCTTTCTGGTTGGTACCATCTTGTTTCTATCCTACTTGTGGCACCTAACCATCATTTGTTGTGGTGCAAGTATCTGAATCCACCCATCAGACCATATGTGACATTTCAGTGTAGTGCTAAAGGAAATCCTTTTGACCTAATTCTTTTCAAACTTGTAATGAACACAGATTGTGCTCTCTCTTCACAGGTTACCTCGTTGTTAATATCAAAGACTCCTTCTTGGATCTTTTCATAAATCTCCTTGGCCGTGTTGATAAATGCCTGAAATGACAACAAGAACCATATTTTAAATAAGTCAAGGCAATTAAAACTGATACTGGTCTATCAAAGATTTTGTGTAGAACTGGATTGAAGAACACTGAATAATGGCAGACAAATACAACCAAATACATAAAAACACAAATGAGCATCAATACAAGTGAGGTAAAACACACAAGACATTCAAACGCAAACAGTGTCATGGTATTTATGGTTGAAGGCTGGTGCCCCCATCTGGTTGTAAGTGATTGCGTCTATTATTATTCTTGACGGGCACACATTGGTCACCCTAAGAAAATAAACACGCCCGTAGCTTCGGCTCACCCTTGAAGTGTTAAGAAATGCCATGGGCACTTTGTAGCCAAATTAACAAAGGTGCTTTCCTTTTGGTAGACCTGCCCCTCAGCTCTCCAGAGCAATCAGTCCTCTGCGGCTCAATAACTGCAGAGAAAACGACGGCAGAGCGAGTGCCGCAATGTGTGTGCGCTCGTATCCACGTGTGTGTGGCAGGGAATCTATGAATATGCATGAACCTTAAATAGGAGATTGAAACGTCATAAAGAGGTGGGGGAAGGGGTCAGGAGAATTCACACGACACTAATGAGACAAATTAATCATTGAGGCAGCTCTGGGTGGATCTATGGGGGAAAAGACTCCACAATTGAACACCCCTTCTCTTTTAAAGCCATCTCTAAGCCTCTCCTAGCGTCGCTGCAGAGCACTGAACGTTTTCTCCCCAGTTTGTGTGTCCCTAGGGTGTTTTCTGTATTCATGTATGTGCACATGTTTTCACCCAAACATAAATCATCACATAAGCACTGAAGACCATACAAGTGCTACCGTACCTCTTCTACGTTCGATGCGGTCTTTGCAGAGGTCTCCATAAAAATCAGACCGTGTTCTCTGGCAAAGGCCTCTCCTTCCTCTTTCTTCACTTCTCTCCGTGACTCTAAATCACTGCCGTGAGAAACCAAATTGCATTTAGTTAATTCCAACAGATTGCAAACATGTGTTGTATTGTTTTGTTTTGTCGTTTCTTAAATCAAACAGTACTTTCTGCATATTAGTGATCAATCAAGAGGAAATAGGTTTGACCATTTTGAGACACAAGGGCTGATGCATGCTTGGAAACAGGTTTACCTGTCCAGTTCATATACACGATCATATATCATGTTTATCTGTTCAACACAGCTAAGGCAAAATGTACTTAAAAATGTAAAATAAATCTTTGGTGTCCCCAGAGTACGTATGTGAAGTTTTAACTCAACATATCATATAGATAATTTATTATTGCATGTTAAAATGCCACTTGGTAGGTGTGAGCAAAAATGTTATGGGTGTGTCCTTTAAAATGCAACTGAACTGATCTCTGCACTAAATGGCAGTGCCATGGTTGGATAGTGCAGATTAAGGGGCAGTATTATTCCCTGATGACATCACAAGGGGAACCAGATTTCAATTACCTATTTTTTCACATGCTTGCAGAGAATGGTTTCCCAAAACTAAGTTACTGGGTTGATCTTTTTCACATTTTCTAGGTTGATAGAAGCACTGGGGACCCAATTATAACACTTAAACATGGAAAAGTCAGATTTTCATGATATGTCCCCTTTAAAACCAAACTTGCACTAACCTTTTATTTCCAATGAGCATGATGACCATGTTGGAGTTGGAATGTTGACGAGCATCTTCTAACCAGGTTGTCAAGTGATTAAAGGTGTCCCTTCTGCAAATATAATGAAACCCAACACATAAAACTGACAATAAGCTAATTTCTGAATTTATGGAATGCAATACTGAATTGTAAAAGACTACAAGGAACTACAAAAGTTAGGTTCTCACCTTGTGATGTCATAAACTAGGAGAGCCCCAGCTGCACCTCTGTAGTAAGACCTGGTGATTGAGCGAAAGGACTCCTGTCCGGCCTGGAACACACATACATGCATGCATCACTACGCCAGTAAAAGCCAGTTTATGAGAAGCAGTCATCTGTCGACAACGTCCACTGGATATCTTGTATATCCACTCTGTACATAAACCATCTTCAATTCATTTTCTCCAAGCAGAAGCACAGCAGAAGCAGGATATGCATCTCCACCTTGACCCTTTCATCCGCTAATATCAAAAACATGCAGACACACATAGACTCTGAGGTACTCCGACTTCACGCGCAATGCCTTTTACACGCACTGGCCAAGTCTCTATCCCACAATGCTTCTCCAGAGCATGGCGCCCATCCAATCAGTCGACTCCTTGCGCACGGCCACGTTCAATAGCATGTAGTGGCATAAGATGGCCTCTGGTCAACCCACCCCCTCTGACAGCAGGCGAATAAGCCAACAGCAGCACGTATCTGAATTCAATAACCCATTCCCCGGGGCAGCTGTTAACATTAGAGTTAATGGAGCCCATTGTGAATAAATGATGAATGACACCGTTATGCCTGCCATCTGCTGGAGTGAAAGGTTACAGGAAGGCCAGACATGCAGATTTCTCCTGTTACTTCACCCAACACTCCCTCATCTTCTGTAGTTTATCACAAATGCTTGTTGAAATAACCTTGAGATAAAAGATTTATGGCACATTTGAAGACACTGGACAAGCTAGGTGACATTATCGCAGTATGGCTACAAGGAAGCCACACAAAACAACCACCATCTAATTATCCTGACATTAGATTTTTCATTAGATAGCCTCACCCATGCAACTTGCCTATAAACATGAAAACATTTCATTTAACTTTAAACCTGCAAAGCGAGTTTTGCAAATTATTAGACATAAAAAATATGTATGACCTACCTACTCTCTAAAAATGTAAGATGTTTATAAATAAATAAGCAATAACACAAGTCAGATGTTCTTCTTGCTTATACTTTGTTGCCCTCTGCTGGGTGAAATGTTTGTGTGCACAACTCCTTTTATCATCATCATCATCCTTTCGACATGTTTTTAATCTTTCAATAAGGATGAATAAGCAAGTCTGCACATGATTATCTGAAAAAAATGATTATAATTTGTATATTGCATGTGTTTTTTGAGAAAAACACTTCAGGATTTTTCTCATTTTAATGGACTTTAATAGACCCCAACACTTAAGAGTTATAATGCAGTTTAAAATTGCAGTTTCAACACAGCTTTAAAGGACTCTAAACGATCCCAAACGAGGAATAAGGGTATTATTTAGCAAAACAATTGTCATTTAAAAAAAATATGCACTTTTAAACCACAACTTCTGGTCTATCTCCGGTCCTGTGATCTCACGTAATTGCATAATGACGTAGAAAGGTCAAGTGTAACGTATATACTATGCACTTATGTGGACATAAAACAATGTCAGAACGGTCCTCTTTCTCCACACTTGTAAACACTGGGGCGTAGTTTCGCATATGTCATCCTTGACCTCTTGACGTGATGACGTGTATTACGTGAGGTCGCCCTGGAGCGTCACTTGACCAGAGGAAGACGAGAAGTTGTGGTTTAAAAGTGCATATATTTAATTTTTCTTGCCAAAAATTACAATAATTTCGCTAGATAAGACCCTTATGCCTCGTTTGGGATTGTTTAGAGTCCTTTGAAACTGCAATTTTAAACTGCATTAAAGCCGTTAAGTGTTGGGGTCCATTAAAATGAGAAAAATCCTGGAATGTTTTCCTCAAAAAACATAATTTCTTCTCGACTAAACAAAGAAATACATCAACATTTTGGATTACATGAGTAAATTATCTGGATTTTTTTAAGAAAATGGACTAATCCTTTAAACAAACATACGCCCAGTTACATTCTAAAGAATATAGAATCATTCATTGTTGCATTCATTGAAGAGTCAGAAGCACAGACGTTTATGGCACATCATTTACAAATTCCTCCTTTCTGGGTTTTCTTCTCCGACAACATTCTGTAGAAGCACAGCCCAGGATTGTCTCCTCGTAGGTTAGTGCATTTTATTGCACAACAACTATTAAATTTTTAGGCTAAACAAAAGAAATCACTCACTTCTTTACCTGCAGACAACGGCAGATAGCGCTCTCTTGCCCTCCAGAAGGGCGTTCCCCTATGTGCGTGACATCACATAAAAACTATCAATAATATGCTGAAATGTTCTTACTACCAAATGGACAGATACATGTCCTAGAAAATTTGTCTCTGTGATAGACCTAAAAAAAATTTGCCAACCAAAACTGCTGTCTGAACCATTTTTTGTGTGTGTTTGCTGAAATTTCATTGGAGAGGTAGGGATCTTGGAACGTGGATATAGTCCAGTTAGCAAAAAGACAGAAAACAGCTGACATGCCAATGGAAAACATTCATACTTCCTCACATGGGTAATGCTGAATTAGCTCTGTTGTATGGTTTTTAAATTTCACTACTTTTAACCACTGATCTATATAAATGACTGGATTGCACATGAGGAAACATTCTATTAAATCAATGGACGTTATCAGATTTTAATGATAAAACATCACTTTACTAGTCTTCGTTTTTATATCTAAAGTTACCCTGTACATTATTACAACGCAAACGTCCTAACCATGTACATAGTTATTTACTGAAAGTTGTACATTTTGCTTTTTAATCAGTTATTATATACTTTATTACAGTACCAGATCATCAGACAGACCGCCGCACAAATGTGATCATTCTGAAATCTAAATAAATAAGCATGCTTTGTACCATATGTGCATGCAATAATTTGCTGGTTTTGTAATTATGTTATCAAACTTACAAGTTACCTTAACTTATTCAGAGAAATAACCAAAATAACGCTGACCGTGTAGCTGAATGTCAAAAAACATTATTTATACCCGTGTCATTAACAGAATACCTTAAAGGTGCAGTGTGTAATTTTTAGAAGGATCTCTTGACAGAAATGCAAAATAATATACAAAACTATATTATCAGGGGTGTATAAAGACCTTTCATAATGAACCGTTATGTTTTTATTACTTTAGAATGAGACGTTTTTATCTACATACACCGAGGGTCCCCCTCCATGGAAGTCGCCATTTTGTGCCACCATGTTTCCACAGTCTTAACAGACAAATTTTTTTATTACGTTGTCTCCAATCATGACATGTTTGTCTGGTGGTGGCTACCGTAGCTTCTCTATGCATTTCAAAAGCAAGGGGTGAGCTGTGAACGGAGCACAACATGGATTCAGCCAGTCGAGCGACTCGACCGTATGTATTTTAAATAGCAGATTCTACACTTGCGAGAATACTTTGATTAGTGGGTGGAAGTAATTACACATAAATGAGCACATACTTTTATAAGAAAACATGGGTTTTTGCTAAGAATTAACTCAAAAAAGTACACAGTGGAGCTTTAAAGGTTTTTTATAAATCCATTATTCTGCCCAATTAAAATATAAACATTGCAAATAACACCAGAATTAACAATTAATTCACGTACACATATCCTAAAAATGTATCTTGTGTGACTGATACTCTGTAAAGCGGGTGAATTTAGATCATGATTTTGAATGGAAGTCAATGACCCCCTCTGCCGGTTGGGTATACAAAGATGGCCGCTCGAACTCTGCGCTGGCTTCACCTCACGCTGTTACGTTAAGCGTTCTATGCGCAATCCAGTCATTTATATAGATTAGTGCTTTTAAGGTCTATACCATGTCTGTTAAAGGCGTTCTAAGCGAATCTGCGAGACGTTAGTTTTTGTTGACGTTTGAATTGTTTTCAAACAGACGGAGCGTAGCTAACTCCTCCCCCTCCCTTCCGTGCTTTCATGAACGCGCCCAACCCCCACCCCCAAATCCTTTTTGTCATTTATTTTCTGGAACCCGGTGTGCCTCATAAGCCTTAAAAAATGAAACCTCTGGCTCTTTGATCGCCCCCTGGTGGCTGGCTGAAGTACAAGTCATAAACCCCGCCCTCTCCATTCAAACGAATCGGACTCTGCTCTAAATAAAAAAAAAATTATTTACACTTCCAGTAAAAGTTTCCCAAAGATGTTTTTGGTCCTTTCAAGTAATTCACGCTGATATATGTTCAAGTCTTCATTATTGTGGTAAGTTTCATTTTAGCTTGTAATTTGATGCAATAGAAACAGGGCGTGACGTTATGATTGGCATGGTTGATTGGTCGCGCGGGCGAAACTGACGTTTTTACGTAACATGGCGGCGACCGTGGTCGAACATTTTTGGCTTCAATTCTTTACAATGGTGGGAGGCGATGTCGCGTCGTCCATCTTTTTTTACAGTCTATGGCTGGAACACTTTGTTTTGTTTTGTGGTGCTAGGTTTGGCCACTGTGTTGTTATTGCCGTTTGTGAAGCCTGGGCTGTCTACAGAGATTGCGTTTTTTTACAGTTTGATCAGCGGACAGGCAGCAAGCAGATAGTGAGGAGATGTTTGCTGTATGTAACAAAAAATGTTTTATGGTCTAAAACGCGCCAATTCGCTTAGAGCACCTTTAATGTAATACAGTAATAGCATAACTTAATATAAAATATAAAAATAGCATAGCATATCAACCTGAGGTATACATGCACCAAATACATCAAATGTATTTAAAATAATAATAAAAAGTGATTGTAATCTTACCGTATCCCAGATCTGTAGTTTTATCTGTTTGCCATCTATAGTGATCATTCGTGCTCCAAATTCAACACCTGTCAAAATAAATGAATCTATCAGTACAATACAGTTATTATTTCAGTTTAATTTACATATTGAGACTTTGTGAATTGTGCACACAAAGAGTTTAGGTCTGTCCTTTCTCAACTAATTTGACTATAAAGTACTTTCAATGTGTTTAATTTTTTAAAAAGTCTCTGCAAAAGGACTAACACCAATCTGTTTGCAGTGCCGATCAGACCCATTTATTTCTGTTTTAATTAATAAGGGAAAATAATGATGTTGGGTTAAAGAGGCTTACCGATAGTGAGATCATGCACCGGCTGAAAGCGCTTATCTGTAAACTGTAATAATAGGCACGATTTCCCCACACCTGCAAAGCAAACACATGAATGGCCACAATTAGCCTCAGGGCTATACACCTGCTGTATCGCATTACAATAAAAGCATTTGTTGAGCCTTTATTTGAGAAACTTCAAAAAGGGGAGTTTTCATCTGTATTGGTGCTAGATTTGCCCTCCTCTTACATCATCTCATTTTCCACTAACACACATGAACATTAAAACCATTTAATCAAACGATCTCATTATGCAACTGCTAAAAAAGAATCTGGATTAAATTTATTCACTCATTTTATTGCTCAGAGCAATATAATTTTTCTGTTTCTCAATGTCAGTATTCACAAAAAAAAAATTTTTGGTTCAAAATTCTATACATCCACAGACATGAAAGCAAAATTTCCCTTGCGTTTTGAACCGAAGGCTCTTTTAGAAAAGTGTTCCTCGATCTTTAACTTAATTAAATTTCTGTATGTAATAAGCCAGGCTGAGAAACTGAATATTTATATTATTGGTAAAACCATATTTCCTCTCACCTAAAATGAGATAAGAGATTCTGCCATGATAACCAAAGAGGTTAAATCCTTAGGACATTAGGATTATGCGTTGCCATGAGCAACAGCCGTTGCTAAGCAAGCGAGCTGCATTGGAAAAGCGCTCACGAGAGAGATGTATGGAGACAACAAACAAAGATGAAATCACACATTGTTTATGTGCAGACCCTCCTACAGCAAACACTAGCCTTAACATACACACACACATGCTGGATATCCAATCCAAATAGAAATATAGATATATAAAAAATTAAACTAGCTTATTGTCTCCTGAGCATAATGATGCCACATACAAAATAATCTTGAAAACCGCAGGTAACTATTGCTTCTTGCACAATAAAATTATATGCATGTCAATTCAGTCATGGTAAAGTGCTTAACAAAAGAGATAAGATCTATCGTAACTTTGTCAAATACTAGTGGGTAAAGTTAGTTTGAATATACGAGTATAAAGAAAGTTCCTATGTCTACTGTTATTCACTTACACTCTTAGAACGAATGTGTTAAAAACAACACATTAGTGTTGATTGTGGGACGACACACTAAATGCGTTGTCCCAGAATTCACCCATCACTGTGTTATTATTGAAACAACACATTTTGTGTTACTTTTAACACAACATGTGTTATATTTTAACACAAAATCAACACAAAATGACACATAATGTGTTAAAATTACACATAATGTGTTAAAAGCTTAACGCATAAAGATGTGTAAAAAATTAACACATCCTTTCTAAGAGTGTACTTAAAAAGTTGTAGTCTGAAGTAAGCTAGGTAAGGTGGCAAATCTTGTTCAAGCATGCACACCTTGTCTCATAATGACGAATCACAAATTATTTTATTCTTATTTATCAAAAATGCTAATTTGAATGCTCAGTTTGTCCAAGAAATGAAGCAAAGCTTCAACTTGTCCCAAATCTTATATTAGGAACTTTAAGATTAATCTTTAGTTTTAACCTGGATGCAACCTCACCATGGAGTGACTAGTCAGATCAGGTTTCAGATGAGCATCTGATCTGACCTAGGTTAAGCAACATGCAAAGGGACAACTCTGTTTACATAGGAAAACACATTATGTTTATATCCACTTCTGCCAAATTTTAGGTTCTGACTATCGTGTTATTATCATCTGAAATTGAGTAAATATAAATATTACCCCATGATTTTCTCATTCTCAAGCCATCTGAAATGTATAAGAGTATCATCTTTCAGATAAACACAATCAGAGTTATATTAGAAAACGTCCTGGCTCTTCTAAGCTTTATAATGGTAGTAAATGGTGCTACTGATTTTGAAGCCAAAAAAGTAAATCCATCCTTCACAGAAGTAACCCACACAGAGTTAATAAAGGCCTTCTGATGGTAATCAATGCAATTTTGTAATAAAAATATGTGTATTTAAGGCTATGTTTAAATTAATGCGTTTATCCTTTAATTACGTTTACGCCTTTCATCTACACTACATCACCGTTTTCGACCCTCATAAACGGATTCGTTCGGAAACGCTGAAGACCCTGTTTTAGTTTGAGAACTCAGACGTTGCTCTGAGTGTAAATGAACGTAGACTGAGTCTTATGTAAACGAACAGCTGATGTTAACGTGACAGCGCATCATTTTCAAAGAAAAAATATTTTTATTCAGGTAAATGGAGGTTTGCAACGGAGGTTTTGCCAAAAATAGTAGGCTAAACATCTACCAACCAGCTATTATAAACGCTATATCGGATTGTTTTAACATGCATCCTTATAGATAATGACAATGTCTGTTTTATATTAATGTTTGAGTATTGTTGGGTTTAATGTGTTTATGTTTTGTTTAAATTTAGTTAGATTATGAAAGATAGACTGTAATTTTAAACGCCATATAGGGTTTTGCAAAGGCCAATATGAAGGGAGAATTGTAATGGGTCAGACATTATTTTCCAGTTTAATGTAAGTTTTGTTTGCTACTTTAAAATGAATTTCGTTTCAGATAAATGGTCTCTTAATTTTAATCGATGTTTTGTTGATAAGTTTTGTGAATGTAAATTAATAAAAACAATAAACTCAACGTCATTAATATAATGCTTGTTTAAGCGCTTGCGCTTTTATTTGTGTGTTGCTACCAGAGGACGTGCACAGACCTCGCACACTTTTAAAAATTAATGCAATAAACATTTCTGGTATAGGCTAAAGCAACACTTCACCTCTTACTATGTTTGATTAAAGTTTGCATTTGCTGAAATTTATTTTTGCTTCAAGTTTGCTACTGTTTAGTACTGTTCACTTGAATGCTTTCTTTTTAAATCATAAAGACCTTTCTGTTTAGTTATAAAATCAAAATTAACCTATTAATCATATTAATATGTTGTAGGGGGGAGATAGAACAGTATAAGTGTTTATGTTTTGTTTAAATTTAGTTAGCTTATGAAAGATAGACTGTAATTTAAAACGCCATATAGGCGTTGTAAAGGCCAATATGAAGGGAGAATTGTAATGGGTCAGACATTATTTTCCAGTTTAATGTAAGTTTTGTTTGCTACTTTAAAATGAATTTCGTTTCAGATAATTTGTCTCTTAATTTTAATCGATGTTTTGTTGATAAGTTTTGTGAATTTAAATTAATAAAAACAATAAACCCAACGTCATTAATATATAATGCTGGTTTAGGCGCTTGCACTTTTAGCTAACGTTATTCTGTGTTGCTAGCGGAGGACGTGCACGGACCTCGTACACTTTTAAAAATTAATGCAATAAGCATTTCTGATAGGCTAAAGCAACACTTCACCTCTTACTATGTTTGATTAAAGTTCGCTACTGTTTAGTACTGTTCACTTGAATGCTTTCTTTTTAATTCATAAAGACCTTTCTGTTTAGTTATTAAATCAAAATTAACCTATTAATCATATTAATATGTTGTAGGGGGGAGATGGAACAGTATAAGACTTTCCCAAACACATTTCTATAGGTTCAAAAATAGTGTCTGTTATAGTTGCCAGCAAAGGACCCACGTATGACTTTTTGTCAATATCGCACACCCCCTAGGCTGCGTAAACGCGCAAAGGTAAGCTATTATTAGAGTAATAAGTTATTTTACACTTTTATGCGCATGCCCGCAGCCCAGTTACATGATTGGTCATGTTTCATGCGTTTATGGTGGTGTATAGTGTGGATGAAGATTCTTTTTAAAATGCCAGTATAAACGAGCATCGTTTTCATTTTAAAATGCCGTTTTAAAACGCAAATGCTCTAATGTAAACATGGCCTAAAACTAGTATTATAATAACTAGCTTACGCTAAAGGGAATGAGTTCAGGATGTAGAATGCAACAGACTGGGCGTAAGAACCATTGAGAACTAGTGAGTTGTTTTAGCTACAGATAAGGATAACTCAACACCGTCATGTTATATCAAATCTTCAGCCATTTTCTTTCCTTGTTTAAAAATTATAAACTTGTTACTGGCATTTTGTTTTGCTCTCTCCTCTGTGTTCGTCACTATGCATCATACGCTACATCCTACGTTGAAAACTCACTCTTGTCAGAGTAATGGCCGTTTCACACGGTACGCGGTAAGCGGCAAAATCGCCGCGCGGCTTCAGCTTTTCTCTTGTATTGGAAGCGTTTTGTGCAGCATTTAGTGCAAATATGTTTATCTTCAACGGCGCCTGTCATGAAGTACAATGTCCGGAGAAGGAATAGGATTTTGGGTGCACGAGCAAGGCGTGTGGACCAACTCCGCTTCACCTCTGTAACCGCCCCCGTTTTGCCGCTTTCCGCACGTCTCCTATTGAAAAAGAACTAAACACTCGTGGTTGCCGCGTACCGTGTGAAACGGCCTTAATGACGCCTCGTAAATGCACGTTGGACGGTACCAGAAGCTAGTTGTTGAACTTATTATAGTTTATAAGGTCTTAAATATAGATATTTTCCTTACAAAATTAAATTGATTGCCATCAGAAGGGCTTTATTAGGCCCTTGGAGACGTGTGGATTACTTCTGTGAAGGATGGATGCAAATTTTTGGGATTCAAAATCAGTAGCACCATTTACTGCCATTATAAAGCTTAGAAGAGACAGGACATCTTCAAATATAACTCTGATTGTGTTCATCTAAATGATAATAGTCATATATACATTTTAGATGGCTTGTGGGTAATTGGGGTAATTTTCATTTTTGGGTGAACTAACATAAAAAGATAGAAAACATGAATACAGAAATAAATGTAAGAGCTGTCCAAACTGAAAACAAGTTGCACTGACATATCTTAAAATACATCAGCACTCTTTGTTTTGCCTCAAAATGCACACCAGTAATATTTTTAGTAAGGCATGTTTTTTAAAACTAATTATATTTCCTAATTAAACTAAGGCCTAGTCCTGTCTTAAAATAATCCCTGTCTGGCTATGTTAAATAATAAAATTTAAGCCGCACAAACACACCCACAAATATTGTGCTTTTTTGATTGTTGAAACAGCTCTGTGGCCCTCCTATAAGATGTCAATGTCAGAAATGGCGACAAGCCAATTTGAGTTTAGGACCACTGGCCTAGATAGTTAAATAGTTCAGAAATCATGTTGTCTACTATTGCACCTGTAAAGGCAGAACGCAATTTTCTTACCAATTAATGAAATTTATGTGACACTGTAAATAAAAGGTTACATTTGAAAGCACCAAGAGCCTGTATAATAACACCAACACAGACATCTGCTTAAAAATATAATATTTTGATGTGGTCTTTTAGTGCAGGAAAGCATCAATGGTGAATATAGACCTAACCAACCCTGACACCTGACCACAAGGATACTATAATTTACAATAAGTTAAAACGTCAATTTAAGTCAGGTGTTAATAAACATTATGGTGTGATTGCAAGACGAACTGATAGCTTCTATGTTAAGAAAAAAATAGGTGAGCAGAGGGGATTATATGCATACACAGCTGGCTTGCATTTAAGATGATGCCTCAGCATCCCATTTTCAGCATCACGAAATTCCATGGACCTGTATTACTTATTTAACATTCTGATGAATAGCAAAAAAAAAAAAAACATCATAGGCCTATGTGTATTAACTGACAACGTCTCCTGTTGACGTATTGTGTCTTGAGGAAAGGCCTACTGGAAAAGAAATTTGGGTGAAGTCTTGCAGGCCTCAAAATATAGAGGATAAGTAAAACGCGACTAACTGATAAATGTAAAACATTTGGTATCATTATTAGCACTCAACTGGTAAACAGGTTTGCCATCTGACAAACGCAATTGTGTAAACGCCATTTTTAACCAGGGTAAATAGCTGCTAGCGGTTTTGGCTAACGTTAACTGACTGCTGTGGCCTTTCGCTGAGCTTCAAAGCAGATTTTAGCAATAAAACAGCATTTGTTAACAAACACATTTGCTTTGACACACTACATATCATGCTTAAAATACGCATAGAGGCTGCTATTGTTATAGATGGAGACATATAGATGGAAACAATATTTAGCTTGCCTGCTAGCACCCCCCACCCAAGAAAACAAAAGACAGTGACAGGCATTATAACTGCACGCTGCTGTCATGACATGAAGCACGCACTATAGATTTGACTTTATAGATAATGTAAGTGGTAGGATAAGAGTCAAATAGGTAAATAGAGAGAAAGGACAATTTTAACAGCCTGTCAGTCCTCCCACCCCTCGCGTCTCCGATTAAACCACGTCATTGACTCCAACACTGCGGAAATAACAGACTCGCTCGTGCTGCTTACCCGTGTCTCCGATTATGATGTATTTGAAGAGGTACGCGTACGCCATGGCCAACCGGTCCTGTATTAACCTGTTTTGGCCCGTTTAAAATAGCTCCTTAAAGCTAAAATCGCAGGGTTACTGTTTGTGATATATGTCTCCGCTAAGCCAGCCCTTTTCTCTCCTCGACGGGAAGGAACAATAAACACCTCGAGCTCTAGCCGGGCCTACGTCACACGTCCCGCCTTCGCCACGCACGCAGAATAGAAGACGCGCTGGACTTCACCGGAAGTTATCTCACCTAAATCTTCTGTTCAAAGATGTTTTGGGTTGAATTGGAAAGATTTGTTCAAAAAATTGAACATTGTTTTACAGCTAACTGGACTGGACATATTAATATACTTCAGTGATCAAACACTTGATAAAGAAAAGGAATATCTTATTCAAATGTTGATTTTACTGGGGAAATTTCACATTCATAAAGTAAAATAGTCTGACTCCAAACCAAACTTCTTTCACTTTAAAAATGAGCTTAAGAATTACTGTACTAGGCTAAAAAATTGTAACAGTAAAAAATCTGATAGAGCTCATATGATTACAAGCAAATATGACATTGCTAGTTAAATGACACATTTTTTTCTTTTTTTCCTTCTCTCTCTCTTTGTTAATTTATTTATTTTATGTAACTCTGACTTGTTGATTGTATAATAATTGTATACTTTTGTTTAATTGCATATTTCTCATTGTACTATTGTTGATTGCAAATAAAAAAAAAACTAAACCTTCTGTGTCAGACATTGATAGTGTAGAGATTAAAAATAATTTTAAACACTGGGCTTGTAGACACTTTTACAAATAATAATACTACTACTACCACTTATTGGTTACATTTAAATATAATGTAAATGCAACAGACCTTTAAAATTATGGTGAATGTAGTAAAATAAGGTACAATGAACCGCATTGGCTACCTACAAACACTTGTTCTTTCAAATAAAAAAATATTATTTATTTACTTTTATAGATTGTTTTTGGTGTTTGCAATATTTAGTTTTACAAGGTTAGATTTGTAATGTAACTACTAGCTATTGTTAATAAGTACTTGCCTTTTATGCAACTTTTTTTATGTTTATTACCAAATTATAAAATTGTCTACCTACCTGTAATAATTTGTGGTCATTTTTATTATTGATAATTTAAAAATGAGAAATAATAAAGTAGATGCTGATTGTGTGCTCTCAAAGTTTTTGTCTTGCCTCTCAAGTCCAAAATATATTTTTATATTTTTATAAAAAGCAAAGAACAAATATTTTACAATATATTATATATTATTAATTTGTACTTTGCTATTAATATTTTACAAACACATTACACACATTACCCAAGAATTTCTTACTTTGCGTATTCTCAACCATATTTTTTATATTGTTTTATAATACAAATGCAAGCAAATTTTTATGTTGTCATTGGTTGTCAAATTATAAAGAAAAAAATTATAAAGGTTCTTGTTCTGTAAGATATGAGTTTCAAAGTTTCAAAGAGGTTAAAAAGTAAAATTATATAGTTCACCCAAAAATGAAAATTCTGTCATCATTTACTCACTCTCGTTTTGTTAGAAACCTGTATAAATTTCTTAGTTCTGATAAACACGCAGGAAAATATGAAAAGTTTGGTTACAAAACGCAATAAATCCATTTTGACAGTAAAAATGTGTTTTCTATACCAAGAGAGTGACAAGATAAAAACCACAATTTTCCTTTACAAACTTTCACACAGCATCTTTAGGTTATAATAACATGAAAAATTCAAATCCATAATTTGATTTTCAAAGATTTATTATAAAAACTGATTATTTTTTTCAGCAAAATGCAATATATCCATGACCATTTTTTTTAAATGCTATTAAATCAATATATTAATGTGCATTCATCTTTGCCATGTTATATTCATTTAGTTGACTAGTGGTATACACTGATTAAAAAAAAAAAAAAAAAATTGGCATTAATCAAAACACTTACTTTGTCATATTAAAAACACAATTTTCATTGACTTCGAGTAAAATAATGGAAAGTTTTTCATTAGATCCCATGGGGTCAATGTGTTAGCATGACAGAAGCTTCATGCTGTCTTGTGAGAACAAGCAGCAGCAGGCATTTTCCATCACCCAAGTGGCTTACAATTCTTCATCGCCACAGAAAACCACCACAGGTTTATCAATGCCATCAAAAATATTATTTTGTTTTTGTTTGTTTGTTGATCACGGAGTACAAAGTAGATGAGGAAAACTAGTATTCTGTGTGTATTCAACACACCGCCATTGTTGTTTACAATGCGTGAAATGGTGCGCAGTGATTTGTTGAGCGGATTTATTGCATTCTGCAGAGAAGGAGGACTGGCGTTTATTGGGTTTTGGGAAAAAGGGAGAAAAGATGACAGAAAAAACGGCGTATATTGGATTTTGCGTAAAATTAAGAATTTACTTTTTTATACTGACCTGATACAATACTGATTTTGGTGGTGGGTTTATCGCGTTTTGCAACCAAGCTCTTCATATTTTAAAAAAACTTTTGTGAGCCACATTCACTTCCATGGTAGGAAAAAAATTAACTTTGGAAGTAGATGCATGGGGCTTGCGAACTGTTTGATTGCGAACTTTCCTCAAAGTTCATCAGAACAAAGAAATGTATTCAGGTTTGTAACAACATGAGAATGAGTAAATGATGACAGAATTTTAATTTTTGGGTGAACTATCCCTTTAATCCATATGACAGTTTGGGGTTACATGCTTTGCTGTGGGGTAAATTGACCGTGTAAACCTGGAGAGGCTCAAAACCATTTCATAGATGAAAGCAGAGCCAATTTATGTCTGCACATGTCTCGCTATCATTAATTGCTATTTTGCCTAAAACAGGATTTGTAATGTATGTAGGCTATGTAATGAGGGCAAAACATGCCACCTAATATTGAGATTTAACTGTTCTTGTATATTTTTAAACTGCTGATGAAAGTGACCTTTCCACTCCTCCTTCAAATTAAATAAAAAATATTCTGTGCCTTTGTCATGTATTTAATCTATATTCTATTATCTTAAATGTGCTATGCTATGTTAGTGGTACTTCTATATTTCTTAATGGCCCAGTCATTTTTTTCTAAAGTAGGACCATGTTTTAATTATCACTATAAACAGAAATTTGACAATTTTTGATTGGATAACCCAAAATGGTGTTAATACCAGATGTAAACACATTTTAAATCTCGGGTCAAAATATTTTATGGATTAAGATTAAAATTAAGTAATTAAAATTTGCATTTAGCCTTAAACAGGCCTTGGCAGCTCATTAAGCTGTTTGCATTGTCTTGTAATGTCCACTGGGGGGCAATGCTGTTATCTTTGACTGAGAACCTGAGCTGATGTAAGTGCTGTGTGGTCAATAAAATAATTACACTAAATATTAAAACAATTCCTCACCAGTTACACCACCATGAAATTGTTAATGTTTTTGTCCATGTTTAGTCAAACATTTCTTAGCTACATTATCAAGAATAGATTTGACTTCCTTAGGTCACATGATAACCCTGATTTAGTTCCTAAACTTTAGGGATTCAAATGGCCTACTTATTATTAATTAGGTAGTGGTTGGACTTTTATGTAATATGCTTTAATTTTGGAAAATTAGGGTCAAAGTAATTTCTTAGTATAGAATCATCTCTAATAGTTGTTACATTTTTCTTTCAGGAGCTTTAGTAATTAAGGAACACATTCTTTTTTATCTTTCAGAAGGAGACATTTTAACTAATCATTTATTTTTTTACCAACTGTCATTATTTATTTACCATCTTTGATGAATCTTCACAGGGTTTTTTTAATGTCTTCAGAAGTCATGTGAAAATGTTCTGTCATCACTATTCACTGATCTTCATCTTTACCTTAAAGGGGACATTTCACAAGACCTTTTTGAAAATGCAAAATAAATCTTTGGTGTCCCCAGAGTAAATATGCGAAGTTTAAACTCAAAATACCATATCGATAATTTTTATAAATGTTATAATTGTCGTTTTTGGGTGTGTCCTCTGAAATGCAAATGAGCTGATGAAATGCAAATATTGATCGCCTTTATGGTGGTTTGTTGAAATTGAAACTCAATTGTGCTGTCAATTCTCATCTCTCTCTCTCTCTCTCTCTCTCTCTCTCTCTCTCTCTCTCTCTCTCTCTCTCTCTCTCTCTCTCTCTGTACTAAATGGCAGTGGTGTGGTTGGATAGTGCAGATTAAGGGACGGTATTATCCCCTTCTGACATCACAAGGGGAGCCAAATTTCAATTACCTATTTTTTTCACATGCCGAAGTTACCGGGTTGTTCTTTTTCACATTTTCTAGGTTAATAAAAGCACTGGGGACACAATCATAGCACTTAAACATGGTAAAAGATTTTCATGGTATACTTTAAGAAAGCTTTTTTAAGAATTATTGTGACAGGATGTTTGAAATAGTGAGTGTTTTATCAAGAATAAGTCAGTAGCATCAATAAAAGTCATGTGGACTTTTATCTCATTTTTAACAAATATGTTTACTATACACTGTTGCTAGGGACAACATGAGCTGAGTGAGGTTGCTAACAAAACTTTTTTTTTGATTTCCAGGGGAAAACCAGCAGGATAGGAATGACACAAGGGTAAGTACATGATAATAATAAGTCAAACTGAAAGTTTTTAGTTTGGGAGAACTCTCTGGGTAATGAGATAAGATACTGTCACAGTACTTTTTTTGGAAATCTAGCAGATAAACGTTCTTGTTAACGTTGTTAAAAAAGAAAAATGATAAGATTTCCGCTCACAACATCAAGGTCTCACTGCAGAAAATAACACTCTGGAAAAACATGTCCATCACTCAGAGCAGGGCACTGTTAGGGTCCATCTCATCCTCACTTTGAAAACAACCTCAGTAACATGCCAAGCAAACAATATTTCTGACAGACCTTCCTTTCTCTCTGTATGTCTCTCCTCCTCCCCCTGGTGAGTATTTTTCTAACCACACCCATTTCCTCCATTGTGGGAGGAACTCTAAGAGCAACATCACTCCTGCATTCCTGCCAGTGTGCACTGTGCGTCCCGTGGCCTGACTGCAAACCAGGCCAGACTGCTGAGCTGTTTCTATGGTGCTACATCTGAGACTTAAGAGGCATTGCACTCAGCCAATCAGATGGCTTGTGGTTTGAAGGGGCACAGTGTGGGCCGTCACAGCTGAGGGAAAGAGAGTTTTTGAAGTTTCTTTTAGTGCGCACTGGAGTTTAAACAAGGGGGCACCACTTTTCTGGAAAAAACAGGAGACAGAAAAGCGGATTGGGCACACTCATCATTTTCAGTGGAATGAAGACTTGGTCTATCTGCTGCAATCTCACCTAGGAGTCTTGTTTCTGACACTGCCTTCAAAGCTACCAAATTCAATTACTTCCACAGTATTGCTATAGATCATCTCCTTCATGTTTTATGAGTGGAAAGTGTACAAATGAAGAGGCAGACTTCATCCTGAAAACAGTGCCATAAAGAACTTATAGTTTTTGGCATCTTCTCGGGGCAGAACGTTTGCTATTCTGACCAGCGTGGTGGAAACAAATTGTATTGCCATGGCGGATAATGCTATTGAGGAATCCAATAACTTCAAAGATGAGCTGAACTGGGGCTATGAAGAAGGTAAGACTTCAGTGAGATAACAACTGGCTAATTCTCCTCTTTGTGAAACATGAAACTCTATTGTCACGCCCATGATTAAGGATTACTCTTTAAACATCCCTGCCAACTAAAATATTGCTTTTTTGTGTATGGATACAACTTACAATGAGTTTCTTTGGTACTTTTAAAAATATCAGTGATCCAGCTGTTTTATCAATAAGTTATGGGCCAAACTAGTAGTGATACTCATTGCAAAATGTTGTTTCTACTAATACTTTGGCAAACTTACTGTATCAACAACTTGGATTCAAAGTGCAGGTCAGTCGTGATCAGTAATGTCTCTGTTTTACTCTATATAGTAGCGCTGCTGTATAAGTCAGTCATTTTTTATGTACCAGGTGCTTATTGATATATTATAATTCAATAATTATGCATATTATGTAATAATTGCAGTAAAAAAATCCCTAGGCTTTTTTTACTGTGTTACTTTGTAATGGAAAGTATTCCTTATTATTTTAATAAGATGAAGCAGATGGATTGCCAAGAAGAGAAAAGGGACAAGTAAAGCTTTTAAACACAGAAATAAAAAAGCAGCAGAGGAAAAAATGAGCACATACTGTATCCCCCCGTGTCTGTTATTCCTGCTGGACACCTCACTAATGACTTTGAAACACTGGAGGTCTGACAGATCTTATTTAGTTTTACTTTAGGATAACTAGACCACCGCCTGTATCATCCACAGCAACAGTACCTAATGCTGCATTTACTGCGAACAACAGTTTGATTGACACAAATGTTGCAAGAATTTGTTTCAAGGTAACAATTCACCAAGGATTCGCATTAAACTGTTGTAGTGGGTCATGAACAAGGACAAAGTCAGCAACAGTTAAAAACAAGATAAGCGTTTGATAAAATTTATGTTATCACCATTAAGCAGTTGATTGCATCCCCATGTGTTTTCTTGTAATGGATTCCAGGTGTTGAATGGGGTCTGCTGTTTCCTGAAGCAAATGGAGAGTACCAGTCCCCTATAAACCTTAACTCCAGGGAAGCATGCTATGATCCCCGGCTCCTGGAGGTGGGGCTTAACCCCAACTATGTGGTTTGCAGGGACTGCGAGGTCATCAATGATGGTCACACTGCAAGGATCATGCTTAAATCCAAATCAGGTATACAAAAAAAAAAAACAGTGGCAAGAAACATTTTGTGAACCTTTTGGAATTTCATAGTTTTCTGAAAAAATGTGTCATTAAATGTGAACTGATCTCACGGGTATTGACGAACATAATGTGTCAAAAAATAATAACACAAAAAAATACTAATCGTTCATGTCTTTATTGAACACACTCATTCAACATTCAAAATGACAGAGGAAAAAGTAAGTGAATGACCCCCTTGGCAACAATGACCTAAACCTGGTGCTTCCTGTAGCTGTGAATCAGAACTGCACATTTTTGCTGGCACAACATATTCTTTGGATGTCTCATGTGTCCATAGCATCTCTATTGGGTTGAGGTCTGGGCTCTGACTTGGCCACTCCAAAAGGCAGATTTTGTTTTTATGAAGCCATTCTGTTGTGGACTTGCTCCGGTGTTTCAGCCTGATCTCACAAAAAATCATACATATTTTACGAGTTTGCTTATTCGTATACATTTATACAAAGGTAATTGTGCAAAATCGTACGATTCTCAAGAAAACAACAACAACAAAACCGAACCCCTAACCCCACTGGGGTCAAGGCAAATCGTACCAAAACTTATAAATGTGGTTGTATGAATTAATACGAATTAGCCAACTCGTAAAATATGATTTTTTGTGAGATCAGGCTGAAACACCAGAGCAAGTCAACGACAGAATGGCTTCAGAAAAACAAAATCCGCCTTTTGGAGTGGCCAAGTCAGAGCCCAGACCTCAACCCAATAGAGTTACTATGAATTGACTTGAAGAGGTGTTTTGGGTTGTTGTCCTGTTGCATCACCCACCTTCTACACAGGTTCAACTGACATACAGACATTCTCACATTATCCTGAAGAATTGTCTGATAAACTTGGGAATTCATCTTCCCCTCAATGATTGCAAGCTGCCCATGCCCTGATGCAGCAAGGCAGGCCAAAATCATGATTTCCCTCCACCATACTTTACAGTTGAGGTGATGTTTTCATGATGATATGCTGTGCCCTTTCCCATGCCAGATGTAGCGCTTAGTTTTAGTCTTAGTTTCATCAGTCCACAAAACATTTTGGGAAAACCGCTGGAGTGTCAATGTGCTCTTTTGCAAACTTTAGGCGTGCAGCATGTTCTTTTAGTAAGCAGTAGCTTCCCTCATGGTATCCTGCCATAGAAACCCTGCTTGTTCAGTGTTTTACTTATTGTAGACTCATGAACATAGATGTTCGCAAGTTCCAATGATATCTTCAAATCTTTGGCTGTCATTCTGAGTCGTTTCTTGACCTCACTGATGAGTCTTTTTTGTGGTCTCGGTGTCATTTTGACTGGGCGACCACTTTTTGGTAGAGTAGCAACAGTCCCAAAGCATCTCCATTTGTAGATTGGTGAATTTCTAAAGTCTTTGAAATAACTTTGTAACCCTTTCCAGCTTCATGTAAAGCAACAATTCTTGATCGTAGCTGCTCTGAAAGCTCTTTTTGGGAGGCATGGGTCACATAAGCATGTTCTTCTTGTGCAGACTCCAAAAGTTTGAGGGGTTTTTATCAGTCAAAATAGCTGTAGTCCACACCTCCAAATGTATTATATTAACGAGACTCCAGGTGTGCTAAAACCTGACTCCAATTAGCTTTTTAGAGGTTATTAATTCTGCATTCCAGGCAGGTTTTTGAGCCCTTGAATCACGACTTCAAAACCACGACTCTGAACTGGGAGTACGCGTTTCAGGCCTATAACCTGTGTTTTTCCAACCTCGTGAAAGTGCACTGGAACGGCAGTCAAACCCATGACTTCATATGCGTGAAGTCGTACTAGATCGATGTATTCCCGGTTCAGAGTCGTGAGTCGTGGTTTTGAAGATGTGATTTACGAGTTACAAGTTGCCAGAAACGTGGCATAACTCAAGGGTTCACATATTTTTTTCCACAAGCACTATGAGTTTTTTTGGTTGTTAAATAAAGACATGAAAGATCCGATTTCTTTTTAGAAAACTATGAAATTCCAAAAGGTTCACATACTTTCCTTGCCACTGTAACCCTTACACCTACTGCATTATGAGGTTATGGGGAGGTAAAAATGCTTCCTGAGTCTTATAATGTTTTTTCAGTTGTAACCGGTGGCCCTCTCCCCAACAACCATGAGTATGAACTGAACGAGGTGCGCTTTCACTGGGGAAGAGAAAACCAGAGGGGATCTGAACACACTGTTAACTTTAAGGCATTTCCTATGGAAGTAAGCATGTCTACCAGTTCTGTGTATTTTGGATGTTTGTTCTTGCTTGTTTATTACAAGTAATAATTCTCAGTTGTCAGCTACTGCTGATACGAATATTCAATGCAGTAGCTCAATATAGCTTCAACTTTGCTACACAGAAGAAATAGCATTTTGTTGCAGTAAGCCTGCTGTTGCAATTATATTACTTATATTACTCTGATGTGCAACCGGTCTAGCAAAACACAGGAATGGATTATAGAATTTTTATACCACTTTCAAACTTAGTTGCACATCATGTCAGTTGCAGTGCCTATTCAGTATGAGGAGAAAATCTTTTCTTAGTTGCAAAAGAACAAAAGGGGAACTCAGTCTTTTTTAATGCCAGTAGTACCACATGCATCATGAATTGTTCTATTCAGCTCACCT
Source organism: Paramisgurnus dabryanus (assembly GCF_030506205.2). Classification (NCBI taxonomy): domain Eukaryota; kingdom Metazoa; phylum Chordata; class Actinopteri; order Cypriniformes; family Cobitidae; genus Paramisgurnus; species Paramisgurnus dabryanus. The sequence goes on along the minus strand of NC_133342.1, from coordinate 23,834,587 downwards.
ATCCCTGGCACCTGCTATCCCACACCGACATGCCCTTGTCTTCTGTACACAAGGAGAAAGATAAGGGCCTGTTCTTATGTTGCCATGTTTGTCCATAACACAGTAGTTCCTGAAGTTGCCACAGTCAAACCAGTTTTTTAACCGAAGATAGTGGTGGGACTTGTAAATTAAATAGCATCACAATTATAATTTTGCATAGCAAACATTGTTGACTTGACATTTTGGGTGTATGGTGAAAATGAATGCAGATCCCTTCAGTTATTAAATGTCTCTCACAGCTTCATCTAATCCACTGGAACTCAACATTATTTAACAGCGTGGAGGAGGCCATGGGCAAGAAAAATGGCATTCTCATCATCGCTCTGTTTGTCCAGGTATCATATTTGACTTGACCAAATATGAAATATCCAGTACTGTTGTATGAATAAATATGTTTTTAGCACATTGTTTACACAGAAAGCTTTTGGTGTCTTCCTCTGTTTGTGTTTAAAATACTGATTATACATGTAAATGGAAGGAGAATTTTTGCTCTATGTGGTTTTCCCACTGTATGTCATGCTCATTTGACATTTTCGATCTGATGTAATTTGTGCAGGTTGGGAAGGAGCATCTTGGATTGAAAGCCATTACAGACGTCTTGCAGGACCTCCAGTATAAAGTAAGCACATGAGATTAGAATATGACCCATAAACTGGCAGAGTTATCTGACTGTTATCTTTTTATCTTTGTACAGGGAAAGACAAAAATTATTCCATGTTTTAACCCTAACACGTTACTACCTGGTAAGTTAAAAAACTTTATAGTAGTACATAACACTCTTATTTATAATTTATTATATTGAAGGTTTGGTTCACCCAAGAATCATAATTTTGTTAATAATTACTCTTCGACATTTGTTTATCTTCGGAACCCAAATGAAAATATTTGTAATGAAATTCAAAAGCTTTCTGAACCTCCATAGGCAGTAAAGACATTGGGTATAGTCCATGTGAATACAATGGTTCAATCTTCATTTCATGAAGTGACAAGCATACTTTTTGTGGTCATAAAATCGGTCTCAGTACCTATATCGGTCTCTCTCTCTTTCTCTCTATATACAGATGTGAGTCGATAATGGGGCATCTATGTGTGTATATAAACATGTGTTAAACAGCTTTCATTAATACATGTTGGAGACTTTTTGAGCACCAAGATATTCTTGTCACTTCATGAAATGCAGACCATAGTCACAGGGATTATTTTCGCAGTGCCTTTACTGCCTTTCTGAAAGTTGTGCGTTGTGTTGCTCTCTATGGGGGTTCAGAAAGCTCTCGGATTTAATTAAAAAAAATCTTCATTTGTTCAGAAAAGGTCTTAACTCTTTCCCCACCAGCGACTTAAAAAAAGTTGCCAGCCAGCGGTAGCATTTTTTATGATTTTCACAAGTTTAATGCCTTCCAGAAAATGTTCTTCTTTAAATATATAAACCTACACAATATCAAACCTACAAAGAACAGACTGTATGCTTTTAAACTCTTCTCTCAAATATGGGTACGTTTCTTCAAAAATACCAAATTTTGAGTAAAAAGCTGAGAATATATTATTTTTGTAAAGGACTTTTGATAGAGATCAGATTCAGTGTGATCCTTAAAACATACGAACACTGTAAAAAAATTCCGTAGAAATTGCAGCTGGGTTGCCGGTAATTTACCGTAGATTTAAATTTAAGTTTTTACTGGCAATATTTTGTTCAAAGTTAAATGAACATTAAACATTTACAAGTCTTTGTCTTTACAGAGTAAAACTAAAAAAACAGCATCAAGCAAAACATTCTGGGAAACAAAATCTGAAGCAAAAAACAGAAAAAGGTTGATGATGATTTCTGGTTCCCAGAATGCTTTGCATGAGGCTGTTATTGTATAGCTTTATTCTGTAAAGATAAAGACTTGTTAATATTTAAAATTTATTTAACTTTGAACAAACTCTTGCCAGTAAATAACATAAATGTAAATCTACGGTATATTACCGGCAACCCAGCTGCAATAACATTGAAATTTCTACGGATTTTTTTTACAGTGAAATTTAAACTATTTGTCCTAAGGGAATACTTCGGGTTTTTATAAGCTGGGTAAGAAAATACAGATTGCCGGAAAAACTTGTAATTGGCAGGGAAGCTTTTTCTATTAATTGACGAGTTATCTCGTCAATGGCGGGGAAAGAGTTAAAGGTGTAAAACAATGTGAGGGTGAGTAATTAATGACAAAATGTTCTTTCTGAGGTGAACTTACACTTTAAAGGGCACATATTAATTCACCCTCTCACCCTCTTTTAATCCCTATTTATTCAAAGCAGCAAAAAAAGCCCACCCCACCCATAGCCACTGTCTGAATGACAGGTTAAATTTACCCAAAAGCTTTTCTAAATGTGTTTGTTAGCACGTTGTAGTGCTAATGCAGCTAAATATACTATTGTCTCAGCACTTACTGTCTGTTTGTAACGGAGGTAAAAGCACTATCTTATTTGCATTTAAAAGTATAAACACATGAAAACAGCGTTTTTCATTTGTTATAGCATTTTGGACATGCTACAAATGATCTGTGTGGTATTTTGAGCTGAAACTTTACTGGCACATAGGCCCACCTGAGACTTATATTACATTTTGTAATAATATTTGCCCTTTAATATTCTTTTTTGCATACTATATAAAATCCTTTCCAATGCAATGGCATTTTCTTGTTATTTCCTAGATCAAAGCATCAGTGCTTCTCTGATTGTCTTTATTGGTTTCTTAACTTCCTCAGACCCTCTTTTAAGAGATTACTGGGTGTATGAGGGCTCTTTGACCACTCCACCCTGCAGTGAGAATGTCACCTGGATTCTCTACCGTTACCCACTAACTATCTCTCAGATGCAGGTAAAGCTATTTAAAATGTTAAATAATATGTGACTGTTACCGTAACTAACTTTTTTCATTCACTGGCCAACTAAAAAGCCATAGTTTACCCACAAAAGGTGAAAACAAGAGAAAAACCTTTTAAATTGTTCTTAAAAAGCAGATATAGGCCAGTTTTTTAATGGTCAGAACCTGGAATATCACTTTTTTGAGTCATTTGGGGGCAATTTTAGAACATCTTGGGCCAAAGAAGGCAAGCTGGGGAATAAAGTGGGGACAATATTTTGGCTATCCACCTGTTTCTTGAACGCAAAATGTGACGTATTACCTTTCCGGTCTGAGACTTCCGTTTTACTTGCCAGCCGGTAGAGGGGCGTAGTGGGAGCACGCATAAAACATAGCCGTTTCTCAATACCAAGTACGCCAAACACGGATTTGTGTCTTTCGTAGTTCGAACTTACAAGTTCAGACTTGGAAGAACGAACTCGTGATGCGAAATGCATTCTGGGAAACTTCACTGTCATAAGTCCACACAAGTCTCCTCTGGTGCATCCTCGATAAAATGGGCGGATCAAGAACACATCCGGGGATTTTATGTGAACTTGGGCTTGATGCGAACTTTGAATTGGAACAGTACTTGGGCCGCGACTGATGACGTTTCACAAGTCCACAAGAACACTGCTGCGTCCGAAACCGCCTACTACATACAATATAGTACGTGAAAAGCAGTAGGCGAGGCGAGTAGTATGTCCGAATACATAGTATTCGAAAAACAGTATGCGAAAAGTACCCGGATGACCTACTACTTCCGGTTAGATTTTGCAGTGTGCATACGATGGACGCTTCACTATCCCATGATGCCCCGGACGAGGAGTTATCCAACGAAGAAGAAGAGGCACTTTTCGCGCTGAAATGACATGACGTGATGACGACGTATGTCACGTGATGTAGCAAGATGGCGGATGTAGTACGTCCGAATCTCATTCATACTACCAGGATTCATACTATACAGTACCTACTGTTTTAACGGCAAGTAAGTAGGTACTTCATCTAATTCAGTACCTACTATACAGTATGCGGTTTCGGACGCAGCCCACAAGTACAGACAAGAACGCATATTGAGAAATGGCTCATGATTTAAACAATTAATATTTACTACACCTGCCATGTATGAACCTATGGAAGCCGAGAGAGGACATGCACTATTATTATTTTTGCTTTCTTGTTTTCTCGTGATCACGACTTAATTTCTTGTGATCTCGAGATAACAAAAGTTGTTTTCTTGTTATCCTGACATGAAATTAAGTCGTGATCACGAGAAAACAAGCAAGCAAAAATAATAATAGTGCATGGCCTTTCTCGGCTTCCGTACAACTGTCCCTCTGCTGTGAGGTTTTTTGAAACTGCATTTTTTAATGGACTTTTTTGCGACACGTCAAGCTTCTCGCGGTCCGACACAGTCAGCAGTATCTTTCTTTTCAACACATTGTAAATAATTTGAACAAACCCTAATAAACATGTTAAACTACTGCATGTATTGAGTGTTGTTTTCATTTAAAAAAAATATTATTACATCGCTTACGCAGGAGACATTAGCTTATGAACTTATGTGCTTACTTTTTAAAGTATTTGCTTTCTGAACAAAAGTACGCTCAAACACATTACAAACAATAACTAAGCAGATTATGTCGTATATATATTCTGTACTGTAATCGCATTTTTGTAATAATATATAGTAGCAGAATAAATAAATCTGCATTTTTATAAGCATAATATTAGTTGTTATTAAACAATTATTGTATTTATTGTTTACTGGTAGTTTCTATAAAATGTTTTACTGGATGGATTTGTAAATACCGATGAGTGCATGTGCGCCACATACACATGCTCTTGTGCATGGGGTTACAATAAATGTTTTGTAGAGATTAACTGCATTTGTATTAGCTATTATGGCAACCCCTAACTGCACAAATTATGTCGATCTTCCTGGATTTCATAATAAACATTAAACAGCCAGTCAAAACGGCACACTTGTGTCCTTCGCAATAGACTACCATTGGCTTTAGTGGTTCACCGGAAGTCATAAGCCGGAAAGCTCAAAGATGGCGGCCCCCGCATTTACCTCAAGAAACAGGTGGATATGCAAAGGCTAATTCACACTGGTCCAACAAATGCCAACAAACTCCAACCAACACTAACATTCTAATTTGATTGGCATTTGTTAGATCAGTGTGAATTAGTTCGATGTTTGCTTGATTGTTGTTAATTTGGCCTAAAATTATTACTAGTGAGAAAATTGCAAACTAAAGCAATGTCTATATAATTAATTATATAGAAATATTTACAAACATATATATCTTATATTTTCTTAGACAATACTCAGCCTTTACCACATTACCATCTACTAACAGTTCGCTAAATGTGTACACTAGGTGCTACTAGGTTGGTTGAATATAGGGTCTAATTTTATGTTTTCCTCTTTGTGCTACCTTTACTTTGTTGTGGTATCACAAGCTGAAGCCCTTTTGACAGTTATTGGCACCGGCTATATTGACACCAGTAGCTTTGCTCACACTGGCATGACAGCGGAAAAGCATGTCAGTGTGCAAGTCAATTCTGTCAGTACAATATTTGGTCTGCAACTCAAAGCATTTTTGAATGACTTGCACAATTAAGTAAAGGCTAGAGCCATATGAGTATAATACAAAGGTCAGACATGAGCCTTGCATTTGTTTGAGGATTCTTATAAAGTTTTAGATGTCTATAGAATGATATCACCTTGTTGTACTTTTCAAGGGACTCATTTGACCCTGTTGATGTTATGTGAAAAATAAACAGTGAAAATAACAATGAGCTTAAAACGTACTATCCATGTTTTAACTAACCCAAAATCTTTTTCTGTCCAAGATTGAAGAGTTCCGTCGACTCCGGTCTCACATTAAAGGAGCAGAGCTTCCTGAAGGAAATGATGGGATGCTGGGAGACAACTTCAGACCAACCCAGCCTCTGAGTGACAGGGTGGTCAGGGCAGCCTTCCAGTAGAAGCTCCACACCAGGATCCATTTTAATCTGCCATGGGTAATTTTTCAGAAGATCATATTCTTCTCTCTGTTTATTCAAGTGGAATTTCCTCATTTCAGGATAATGCCATGGCTAATGTATTGCTTTGCTGCTCTGTGTAAAGGAGGAGTTAAATCCCCCACTTTAGCTGATTAAATGACTCATTCTCTGAGGTACAAGAGCCCACCTGGATTTTCTGGGAGTGCAAATCTTCTAGTTTAGGCAGACCTGTATATTATATCGACCATAACTCTGACCAAAAACTATAAAAAAGGGTCTTGCTTAGTGTATTAAATAGGCCACGTTCTCTTAGCAGTACAATAATTAGTATACAGTGCAGCGCTTCAAGGGTTGGAGTAATAGAGTAACCCAATTCCTTCTGATCTAGGACTAGCTGCAGCATTGTATATAGATCTAGCTATTTCAGGACTCTCAAGGGGACACCTGGGTCTGCCTGCATATAACTCATTTTGAAATGAGATGGCGAAGAGGCTCAATTTAGGCCATGATGATGCAGTGCTCCTAAATGTGTAAAATGCTGTATGCAGAGTAATGCAGAGTAAAGGGCCGGAGAAGTGCCAGAAGGCACTTTTTTATAAAACACACATGTAGTGTAGCAATGCATTATTTATAAATAACTAGTTTCTATATTTATAAATAACTACTTTCAGTTTCTAGTTAAGCATCTCAAATAATTTTTTTTAGGTTTCTGCAAAGATGCGCACAATTTAAAACTCTAACCACTGGTTTTACAGACAAGGCGTAAAACTAGTCCTTGACTAAGTCATTGTATCAACTGAAAATAACGTGCACTGACAGATCTTAAAGGTGCAGTGTGTAATTTTTAGAAGGATCTCTTGACAGAAATGCAATATAATACACAAAACTATATTATCAAAGGTGTATAAAGACCTTTCATAATGAACAGTTATGTGTTTATTACCTTAGAATGAGATGTTTTTATCTACATACACAGTGGGTCCCCTTACATGGAAGTCGCCATTTTGGGCCACCATGTTTCTACAGAAGCTCTTAACGGACAAATTTTTTTACTAAGTTGTCTCAGATGATGACCTGTTTGTCCTGTGGTGGCTACAGTAGCTTCTCTATGTGTTTCAAAAGCCAGGGGTGAGCAGTGGACTGAGCCATTGGTTGCAATTCACAACCTCCCCACTAGATGCCGCTAAAATTTACACACTGCACCTTTAAAATATGCCAGTGCCATTGATTTGCCTTAAAGGTGGGGTGCATTATCTCTGAAAGCCAATGTTGACATTTGAAATCAACTTAACAAACACACCCCTACCCCAATAGAATCTGGACCTTCTTTTGATAGACCCGCAATAATAGGCCACAATGTCGGTTAGTAGACACGCCACTTACTGCTGATTGGCTACAAGTATGTTTTGGTACTTGGCCCGACTCCCTTTTCCAAAGTGGTTTTCAAAAATAATGCACCTTGCCTTTAAGATACACACCAGTAGCGTCTTTTCTAAGGCATGTTTATAGACCGTTTCAGCAATAACAACACAAACAAGCGGATGTCGCGTTCCGCACGTAACTTCCGGTAAGCTCCGCTAAGAATAAATAACAACAAAGTTCTTTAAACGTAGTTTATTTATATAACAAGCAAAATTAACAACACATAGATTACCTAGGAAACCAAAACATTTGTTATTTTCGAGGAGGCATTTGTTCAAGAGATCAGTTTAGCAACTAGTCAGACCATTAAAAAAAACGAAACCGGAAGTAAAGTTCGGATCCAGACGTGTATCACGTGCGTCCGATGAAACCATCTATAAAAGATGCTTAAACATCTTAATCTAGTCCTAGGTTTAGCTAAGCCTTGACTGTGAAATCAGGCCTCAGTTTCCTAATCATAGCCCTTTAAAACAGAGATTATACTAATTATCCATGATTTCTCTCTCGAGAAACCATTCGCGTGCATTTTTGTGTATGACAAGAGTACGTGATGCGCTTTTCTGTCATCCTGGTGAATAATGTCGGCTTTAGGGCAGATAGTGACAGCTCTCTGATCTCTGCTTCAGTCCAGTTTGCCGACATTTCTTTAGTTGTGAATGTTGATCTGCATTTAAATCCCTGTGTGAAAGATCTTAACCATAACTTCTAATTGCGATGACACACGCCCCTTACGCCATTGTTTCTGTCTCTTGTTCACACAGAATGCTTTCTGTGAATGTTACGGCAACGCAGTGGCGGATGACTTCTTTTTTTTGAAGTATGTAGCTTGTCATGTGTGTGGTTCGTCATTTCAAAAATTGTGTTCTGTGCTTTGAGAGATCGTGTGTGCATCACGTGTCATGCCAAAATAAGTGCCTGCTGCCTTGAACTTGAACTTAAAAGGAGACACTCGCGTGTGCCAGATACTCGCACAATCTCATGCGTAATCAGAGTTTACTGTTAAGGGAGTGTCTTGCATGTATTTAGGGAACGTGGGCGTCTCTTTTATCATAAACGGTTTTGACGCATGTACAGCAGGCACTTATTTTGACAAAACACGTGATGCACACAGGATCTCTCCACACGCAGGACACATATTTTGGAAAAGGGAACCACACACGTGACAATCCGAACACTTATTATGAATTAGCGCATCCTCGGAATTGCAGTCACGAGCCTATACGTAACTATGTAAGCGATCCCAGAACATTTACGGGACGTGTTTGTGTTCACACAAAATCCTCTCTGACAATTTTACAGAAATTTTCTGGGACCACATGGTTTTTTTGACTAACTAAAGATTCGTTTTACTCATGGTTTCTTCATAAGAATCATCTTACTTATTTGAAGCTTATGTGCTTTTCACAAAATATTGAAAACAAAATGCATAAAAACAGTAATAAGAAAAGTATAAAATACATAAAATACATGGTGTACAAAATGCCAGATCTTAGATATTCTTGAGCCAGCAAGGACCTAAGTTTAGAAATATGGTCAATTTAGGCCATATTAAGAAATGACAAAAATAACAAACAGTTTACCTACGACTGTGGTTTGCCAGAGCAAACCATCATTTTGCTGTTAACACGACTGTTGTGATTTACCAAAGATGTGTGGTCTAGTTATTTTTGTGACTGTTCGGGTGTTTCTCATTCAGATGCAAAATTTATGGGAGGAGATTATTTGAATGATTCACGCAACACGATTTACTAATATTTGCATGTGTGATATTAATAGTTTTGCACCATTATTAAATACAGAAAAAAAGCATTTCTTAAATATTTTTTTTGTGCTTGAAATGACTGCAGTTAGATCAGACAGCACGTGGTACAAGGCAGAGAATTTTTTTAATACGAAACAGTTTATTTGGAATCCCAGAGTGACTAGAAGTCACACAATAGCAGATGTTTCAAAACTTCTTGTAAACCTTATTTTTTTGTCCTCTGGTTCTTTTCAGTGTCCTTGGTTAGCTGGGATTTCACACACTGAATTTTCAGCTGGGATGTACGTGGTGCTGAACTCAAGCGCATTAGGCGTAAATAGATCACCAGCACCTGCAGGAGCATCAGCTCTGCTTATTTGCGACCCTAAACTAATTTGCGCTGCTCTTAGTAGATTGCATTGGTCATTATGGAAATCAGCTGTTGCGCCTATGTTATTTAATTAGCGTCTTTTTAGTTAATAACCCGCAAATATTACCATCCCATCTGCGCCTTTTTGGAATTGCGCTAATTTGCATAGTTTAGTAGTAAATCTGGCCCTTAGAAGATATATAATTGTTCTAAGACATTTAGTCATTTAGCTTGACAGTTACAAGGTGTCATACAAAACCACACAGCATGGAAATGGGCCAACACAGAAATGATATAACAACAGATAACCACATGATTCAAGACCACAATAAGCAACGTAAGATCATGTCATCACATTTCATAAAAAATGCACTCAACTAGGTCAAGTGAGTTGCAGTCATCTTTAAACTACCCGTAAATCCAATGTTAGTGGTAAATCAACTGAATCAGTCAATACTAACCAGACTAAATTGATGTCAGTGTAAGGGTTAGTCATGCAGATCACTAGTAAGTCGGTTCATGTAGTCCCTTACATGTATGCATTTTAATTCCCTCCTCTTTATAAGTAATACAAATGGCAACCACTCTAAACTACATCATTTTGGATCACATGCATATTTATATGATCATATTATTTTACACACTACTCCTCTGTGCTATGTAGAGGACATTTACATAAAAGGCTGACAGAGGCACAGTGAGTTATTGTTCAGGTGTAATTGATATCTAATGGTCACATGACTGTCTCACAAATCAGCAGTGCATGGTGTGTTTTGAATACCACTCTTGAAATTCTTATTCTCTGCCTTTATTTTGCCCCCATTGTTCACTGGATCAAAAAGTCTAAATGTAATGTTAAAAACAATATTAGTTAAACATGAATCTTAGCATTCCCCATGAGTTATTGGGCCAGAGTGTTTATATGTGGTTTATAAAAAATCAATGTTTTTTTTCAAAAAATGATTTAATTTGGTGGTATGATTTAAGATGTTGTGTGGTAATTGTATATATTTATGAGCTTATACATTTTCTTAATCCATACTTTTTTCTCATGCAGAGACAAGAAATGATGAAGAAACTGAAATGAAGATCTACATCATTGTGGTATAAATGAAAGTGCAGCACTTCCTGTAGAGTTGCTTGGGCATCATTTTGTAGTTCAATGTCCTAAATAAAGCACTGATGGTTAGTGTTGCAGAAGCTGAACTGCTGTTTCTTTTCATTTGAATCACAGTTTTATTGATTCATTGTGAAGAAGGAATGAATGAGCATGATAGCTGGTGATAAGCTTGTATAGGGAAGAGAGGAGAAGCATACTTTAGCTTGATGAATATTGTAAGATTACTGCAGTTAAGAAGTTTAATTGAAGCAGTTGTGTAGTCCTATAATTTAATCTGCCTTTATACGAACTTGCTACAGTACACAGAAAAATGTACATGACTGACACATAATGTAACATCATTTGAAGACTGCTTTTATTAGATTACACTATACATTTTGGACACTATTTTAAAATAAAATACATGTTTATTTTTTAAAGGCAGTTGAGTATTATCAAAGCTGACAATTAACCATACATTTCAATGAAGGTAAATTTCTATAATAATAAACTGTGAATACCTTGAATAAACTGACTATAACTTTAACAGCAATCTTATTAGCTGTTAGCTATTGTTTAAAATGTTTTCTTAAGAGTTTTGTTTTGTTGACAGTCTAGTCTGTTTGGAGTAAGTTTTGACGCAGCAGATTGTATTTAAAGCTGTAGTTTAATATTTAATTTACCGATGTCATTACATTGCTTGCAGAACTTCTAGTAAGGTCATATTTCTTACTGACTGTCCCAAATAATGAAAACATGATTCATTGACAGACATGTCTGTATTTTTCACACTTGTTTTGAAACTGACCTCAGTCTGCCGTTCTCACTGAAAACCAGAGTGCAGGGTATTGTTTTTTCATATCTTGAAAACCCCCTTGTTGTTGTAATGATTGTTCTGTAAGAAGTAATGTACTGGCATTAAAGATAGAGATCACATATAAATGTCAAAAAGAGTGTGTATGTGTGTAATTCATTATTAAGTAATTATATCATAGTTCTCATGTCATTATATAAAAAGAAATAAATGGCATTTTTACAGTAAGATTATGTGTAAAATGCTTCCATGATTACAATTATGCAGAAGTAAAAAAATCATTTCCCGGCCTAATTAACACTACAGGAAACATCACAACTGTGTAGCTTCTATTAAGGTGATAACACTCTGTAGTTTAGGGCGTTTACATTAAGCAAGCTAACTAAATTTACTAGTATTATAGTATTGTCTATTCTGCTGGTCCAATAAGAACATTCCCCTAAACTAACAAACGCAACCCCACCCATCTGTTCCAACAGCTTCAAAGCTAAGGCTAAAACAATGTTTGTTGGAGTGGGTGTTTTGTCTTTTTTGTTAATACAGAGGATCCACACCTGCAACTTTATGATGATTCATTTCTTGTCTCATCTAAACAGGCATATCTCTCTTTTCTAGCACAGCTTGGTACTTTGTTTACAGTCCTGTTCTGTATGTATTAAGGCTACTTTGTAACTGCTAGCCCTGGCTTAACCTAATCATAATTTATACTGAATACATGTAGTTCGCAATATTATGTATATATGCATGTAGACCCTCAATGCACATAATGAAAAATAATGTTTAATTAGACTTACACACAAATGTACAATAATAATTCTTAGTAGTGCTGGATGTGTCCTAGTATTGTTTTAAAGGAAAACACCACAGTTTTTCAATATTTTACCATGTTCTTACCTCAACTTAGACAAATTAAGACATACCCATTTTTTTTTATGCGTGCCCTTAATCTTTGTACAGCTTGTCGTGAATGTGTTAGCATTTAGCCTAGCCCCAGTCATTCCTTAGGATCCAAACAGGGATGAATTTAGAAGCCACCAAACACTTCCATGTTTTCCTTATATAAAGACTTTTACATGAGTAGTTACACAAGTAAGTATGGTGGCACAAAAAAAAACGTGCCGATTTTTTGATCGGATAAAAAATGATAACTATATTGTATGGCGCAAGAGCACTTAGTTTGCAGCACTTTGACCTCGGGCGCAGTAATATTGGTGGAAGTTTAAGTCAGAGGGGGAGTAGACAGGAGTGATGATGTTACTGCTTGCCGAGGTTGAAGTGCTGTGTCCCTATTTGGATCCTAAGGAATAAATGGTGCTAGGCTAAATGCTAACACAGTCACGACTCGCTGTACAAAGATTTAGTGCACACACTGAAAAAAGATAGGTATGTATTAGGGTTAGTTTAGGATTAAGGCTAGTAAAGTATTAAAAAAGAGTGGTGTTTTCCTTTAACAATTTAAGTCCATTATTGAGTATCAGATTGTCAATCAAAAAAATAGTACCTAATGGTGTTTCTGGGACAGTATGTTTTTTTAAAGAACCACTGAAGTCCCTTGAAATAATTAGCATTGTTTAACACGGTTATGTAATGTCAAACTAAAACAAGTTAGGGAGGGGCATTTTGTGAGGCCCCTCCCCTTTTAAAATAGCCAATAGGGTTTAGCTTACCTCACAGCCTGAAATCTGACTAGAAGCTGAAGTTAAGATTGATGTGAAATGATTGATCCACAATTTCTAAAGAATGGTTTGGAAAAGGGAGTTGGGATGACTACCAAAACACACTTGTAGCCAATCAGCAGTAGGTGCGTATCTACTAACCGATATCGTTGCCTGGGTTGCGTATGTGTCTATTAAAAAAAGGTCCAGATTCTTTTGGGGTAGGGGCGTGTTTGTTTAGGTGATTTCAAATGTCAACATTGGCTTTCAGAGATCATGGACCCCGCCTTTAATGGAATTGAGAAATTGTAAGTTTAAAATGCTTATATCTTCTAAATGTGAATTTCGTCAATGTTTTGGAGCACATATGGTACTTAAAGCTACATGTTTATATAAATGCAAAAAATATATATATATATATATTTATTGATTTCATTGGGGCCTTAAAAGGCTAAAACTAAATGTTTTTGTTATTGCATGTAAATTAATTTTCTGTGGAGACACGATTTTTAATCCCCAAACAAGTCAAACGCATTAGACCGCTGCAGCTATAAGCTGTACGCTTCATTTAAAGGGTCCACAGCGCCCTCAGCTGTCTATGAAATAAATTACGGCACTTAGGGACAGTGTTTTGTCATTAGATGCATTATTTTTCATAAGTGAGTGCAACTTGAAGGCAATACGAGAATCATGATCAAACTGACACTCGACAAAATACAGCTCTTCGGTGTTTATTAAAATCACTCTGTCGCTTATGAAAAGCTGACAGAAGCGTCACATCAGAGGGCAGACTCATCAGATGTTTAATGAGGATGACAACATTTATCTTTCATCATAATTTAAAGCTGTTATGCTGCGTGAAGTGCAAGCTTTTATCTTCAAAGACACGCGATGATCGCATGGTCACGCTCTGACATCATGGTGAATGGTTAATTGAGGTAGTCAACCTAGTGTGTCACACTAAATGAAGTGTTTCACTCGAGTAATCAGCGAGAAGACTCGCACAATGCTCATCGCACAGCTCATTCCTCAAGCTTCTTGTCCTTATTAAGTCTTGATTAGAGGGAAATTATGGCATGGCAAATAAACAAGATACAGATGTTAATATGTTAATGGCTCTCCCTTGGGCCTGAAAAAGCCAGATTATAGCAATCATTCACAAATCCTATTACAATGAAATGCAACAACAAACATGTGCAACAAGCGTCTACACACACGTGCGCGCGCGCAGATAGATAGAGAGAGAGAGAGAGAGAGAGAGAGAGAGAGAGAGAGAGAGAGAGAGAGAGAGAGAGAGAGAGAGAGAGAGAGAGAGAGAGAGAGAGAGAGAGAGAGAGAGAGAGAAACTCACTCACTCACTCACTTTTTTCTTTAACCAACCTTATGCTCATACACTCTTTACTCACTTTAGTGGCTTCACAAAGACCTTCCTTAAATAAATATGTGGCTTCTCAATACGCCTCTGTCTAGTTGCCTTGTGTATAAAAGTCCAGAGCTGTCTTTTGTGGCGTGCACCTGTAAGTAAACAGAGCCATGTGAACACTGATGAGGATGCATAAGCACATATCAGACAGTGGAGTACATCCCACGTTGCATTGAATGTCAGTGTCCCAAATCTGCCCAAACCTGTTTTAATCAAATACTGTGCTGCCATGCGGGGACACTAAGACCGAATTGTGTGGAACCTGGAATAATTCACTATGAAAACAAAATTTAACTAAAACATTGCCTCACAGAAAGAAGGTCTCCGGTCGGAGCCCCGGCTGGGTCAGGTGGCCTTTCTGTGGGGAGTTTCCTCCCACAGGCCAAAAAGCATGCAAGTTATGCAAATTGTCTCTCCCCCAACCTGTGTCTGGATTAACTTGTGTGAATAAACTTGTTTATGGATTAACCAGTTCTCGCCATGAATATAGCCATATATGCTGGATGTGCATACCAGTGGATTGGTCACATTTCTTTCCTCGAGTGGTCTAGATAATATTTCTTCTGTTTAATCATATTTATTTTTCCCCAGTTACTGTTTTTCTTTACTTTGGGCTAACTCTGACATGTTAAACCCACAATATTTGCACCGAAGGGCTGATGACACAGTTGTAGTTCCTTTAATGAAACAGCAGGGGGAGCTGTGAGTACGCCAATACTTATGCGTGGACGGCAGATGAAAACGTTTCAGGCCACGGGCCATCTAATTGAATGATATGCCATGACCTTTCACGGTCAGGAGGAAATATCAACTACAAGGGATTATTTAATTTGACATTTGTATTATTCACCTCCCAAAATTTAGATGGATAGTTTATTTTATAATAATTATGAATATTTTGCCAAAAGAACAAGAGCTTTAATTTCAGAAATGCTTGACTAGAAACATGCGAGACAAATTACGAAAACTCTTCTTTTTTTTTCATATTTTTCAATTATCACACAGCATGGATATTCAAGACAGTGAAGTTAAACATGCTCATGCATTAAAACATGCCTGTATTAAATTCAGCTCTTCATTGTTCACATCATACATAATTGCGGTTGCTCTAATTGATTTGTTTCCATAGCAGAAGATTAGGTGGACCCAGATGTACCCTGGAGTACAGAGGTATCGCTTCCCTTTTTTGTTTTGCATTAATTCACAAGTTTATTGATGTCATTCCCGGAATGACCTTTTGCTATTACAGCTTTAATACAAAAGAGCTTAAAGCCCAAACAGATGGTTGCTTCATGGATTGAGGGACAACTCAACGCCCTTGTAAAAGCTGGTGCAATTCCAGTCCACGATGCTACTCATTTTAGCAACAAAAATATACTGTATCGGCCACTTTGGAGACAGAGAGGTCCCTTTACATTCCCTCTGCACTGATATAAAATCACTAGTTTCTATGTTATGCATGTGAATAGAAAGGACCATACTACAAAAAAAAGAGAAAGAAATTCCTCGGAATGAGAACTAAATCCCAAGGGTTCCCAATGCCCCAGGCTACTACACCTCCACAGACACTCATATAGAGCAGTATTATGGAAAAATCATGATAAGGTGTTTTAATGAGAAAGAGAGAGGGAAGTATTGAGATAAATCACATATAAAATGCTATAGTTTCTGTAGTCTATCCTGTTTGTTGACAATGTCTGCGTATAACAGAAAATTCATATGCGGTGAAGATCAGCATTTCTCCGAAATGGAAATCTGAAAGGGGAATAATAACAACAGATATAAATCAAACAACAAAATCTAATCCATTTCACCATGACCTTTGTGCCTAACAGAGAAAATGTGTAGAGAGAGAGATAGATAGATAGATAGATAGAGAGAGAGAGAGAGAGAGAGAGAGAGAGAGAGAGAGAGAGAGAGAGACTGGAATGACTATTGTTCCATTAAGCTGCTCTAAAAATAACTACCATTTCTAACCAATGAGCTGTGGGTTGCTATAACGTCCATATCTTTATGCCAATGAGGGAGATATAAATGTGCAATGTGTATGGAATGTGTATGGAAAGAGGGGGGAGGGACATATTGATCATTCACAGCCAAATGGAGTTGAGTGTGCTTGATAACACAGGGCTGGGGGGTTGTACAAGAACATGGCCTTCTCATTCTGCCCATAGGCTCTAAAGGCAATAACTTTTCATATGAAAATATTCAAATAAATGTTGATGTTTGCTCTGCAATTAGAATGTGTGGGTGATTTACATCGTTGTCAGAGTCTAGTAATGGCAAAACAAATAAAGTGGCAGTGACTTTCGGACATTATTTTTCTGTTGTCATGTTGCAGACTCACAACTTAAGTAAAGGATATGCACAGTACTTTAAAATGCTTTCATTTAAAAGTATAAATAGCCTCCTTTACATTCTCCTTAATCTTTTGTGAAATGAAACTTATTTAAACCTACGTTTGAGCTTTTGCTTATGTTGTGCTGGCCAATATAGCAGTCATCTTGGATGGTGACACGCAGTGTAAATGATGTTTGTATGTGCACATTCTATTGTAGATATGCACTGTTCATAGTGAATTAATTTATTCCATATGCATGCATGCTGAAGCGAGTAGCATTTTGACGGGTCATGTGATCACAACCAAAGTTATTGGACATAATTAGATTGTGGACTGTTACTATGAACAGGGGACAATGCAGTGCTCAATGGATGCATCCCAATTCGAAGGCTGCATCCTCAGAAGGCAGTATTCGAAGTCCAATATTGTCAACAAGCTGTGATGAAGGCTGTCCCAATTCGGAGGCTTCTTTAAAAGCCTTCAGATGTGCCCTCCAAATGCGTCCTTCGTTTCCCATGAAAGGAAGGATCCATCAGATGGACACTTCGAAGGGGTTTATGATTAAAGATATGCTCACGTTTGACAGATACTCGCTTAATCTCATCAGAGTTTAGTGTTAAGTTATTGTCTTGCGAGTATTTTGTGAACATGAGCGTCTCTTTTATCTTAAAACCCTTTCGATGCGTGTGCAGCAAGGCACATATTTTGACATGACGAATGATGCACATAGGTTCACATGACACACACATACAGTATTTTGAAATCCCTCGGAAGAGAAGTCACCGGCCACCACGGTTTTCTATTAAATGATGTTTTAATGCTAAGAATTAAAGTGCACCTATTTTATTGCTAAAAACAACGTTATTTTGTGTATTTGGTATAATACAATGTGTTTTCATGGTTTATGGTTAAAAACACATTATTTTCAACAAACTGTACATTTTGTAGCTCCATTTCCATCTATTCCTGAAACATTGTACATGTACAAACATTGATTCATCTACAAAACTCATTAATTTGAAAAACACTGTGTCCCTGATTGGTCAGGTAATCTGTACATTGTGATTGGCCTGAATTCCTCTAAAGTCAGACGGAAATGTGATGCTCTTTACCACGTTTGAAAGATTCGCTTACAATGCAATGCTAACAGGAGTTAAAGGCAAAGTATGTAGAATTGTGGCCAAAACTGGTACTGCAATCACAAAACTTGTGGCTAAAACTGGTACTGCAATCACACAACTGGTGGCCACTACACAACATGACAACATAAACATCAGTTGAGGGCTGCAACTCCACTTTTTAAATGACAATATCCTGGCCAGACCACTGTTGTGAGTGATATAAGTATTTGAAATGAAAATGATTTCTTAATGTCTTGTGGTGACATATCAGGGCCATTTTATGACTAATTGATATAAATTTCTAACACAGTCTCACCCCATGTCGTCAATATTTGACGACACTTGACCATTCGTCATATGTTGACGCGAAGGGTATACCTTTCGCGTCATTTTTTGACGAACTGGGGACTTCAATACTATTACGTCCGTTGCATTCTCTTTCCTATTTTCTTACCATTTTCGCGTCGGTTTAGGGTTAGATTACGCAAAATGAAACAGTCTACGCGAAATTAAACAGTTGTCACCTGGCGTTGGGGTTAGAGTTAGGTACGCGAAATGAAACAGTTGTCACCTGGCGTTGGGGTTAGAGTTAGGTTTGGGTAGGGATGTCATTATGTAAATCTAACCCTAAACCGACGCGGAAATGGTAAGAAAATAGGAAAGAGAATGCAACGGACGTAATAGTATTGAAGTCCCCAGTTCGTCAAAAAATGACGCGAAAGGTATACCCTTCGCGTCAACATATGACGAATGGTCAAGTGTCGTCAAATATTGACGACATGGGGTGAGACTGGGTTGAAATTTCATACATACTGTTCCTTTAACTTACAGGCTGTGAGTCCAAGGAATTATAATATTGTCAGTCTTTACTACATCAACAATCGCAGGAAGTAAACTGCTACCTACAATACGTTTGTTTGTTGTAGTCCAAGAAAAGAGATTTACGTTGGAGATGATAACTTGCATCATCGTTTACTTTGAGGTTTGTACCTTTTGCATATTGTTAACATGTACTAATACACAAAGAAAATGTAAAAACGTGAATCGGATAATTGGTGCTCTTTAATATTATTGCTGAAAAACTGTGCATTGCTTTTTACTGTTGTATATTTCTAAGATTGGTTAATTTGATATACTATTGAGTAGTTTAATCTGCATTAATGCGTCATATTAGCTAAAATAAAATAAAATAAAAAATGATCTGGCTCCATATTTATTTTTAACCCTGGAGAACCCACGGGTTAAATTTGTTCAATAGAATGAATGGGTTTTTGGATTTTCCTGGGTTCTCCAGGGTTAAAGTATGAAATGTCTCTGCTGTTGTGTCCTGCTGAAAGATGCGGTGGATGGGAAAAGCAGGTGATGCAACTCCCTCCTAGACCTTCTCATTTCAGTTTGCTTCGTGGACTTCGGAGGCTGCACTCTTCAAAAACCAGGTCCCTGCATTCGAAGTCGCATTCTTTGAAGGATCCAGCCTGGGATGCACCCACTATGGCTGCTGGGCGCAGAAAGTCCCACCTTCCAGTTAAAAAACCTAATCATCAGTCGATAACGGCAGAGGTGGGGGCTTTGTACAGAGTCACATTCATAAAGGTGCTTTTCAACCCATGCACATGCTTAGTAGCTGAAGCGATCACGATAAAAGTCGTTTTTAGCGCAAATTTAAGATAAAAGAGTTATGGTACAGCTGATGTCAGGTTTAATTGTTGGTCAGAAACATGTTTACTTGTGATTTAGGTAAGTGATTTTAGACCCATTGAAGTAGATAGGACTTTAGTCGTGCATGACTGAAATAACTGCCCGTAGGCATTGCAAATATGGCTGCCTAGTGCTGTGACTTCCCGGGACTTTGTCACAACATGGCGACCATGAGAAGCCCAGTGTCATATAAAATAAAGCAGCTTTTAGGACATATAAGACTATGAAGTGAACATAATTTAATTGAATTCTAAAGTAATATTTATTAAATAGCACCTATTTCATTGCTACAACACAACATTATTTTGTGTATTTGGTATAATACAATGTGTTCGCTTTGTTTATGGTTAAAAAACATTATTTTCCACATACCGTACATTTTTGTAGCTCTAGATTTCACTCTCTTCCTGAAATGCACAGATTTGAAAAGCTCTGTGTCCCTGATTGGCCAGCTAATCTGTACGTTGTGATTGGTCTGAATACCTCTGGCGTCAGCCGGAAATGTGACGCTCCTTACTATGTTTGAAAGATTCGCTTACAATGCAACAGGGACGAGCACAGACATTTCGAGGGGCAGGGGCTCAAGTGAAATAAAGGGCACTTCTCATAATTATGTATATATTTTTCTTTTTTTTAAACAAAAAGTATATATTAACGCAATTCTGACTTCCTTTTTGAAAAAAGATTAAAAAAGTTAATTAATTTTAACTTCCTCAAACTCACGCAATTGTTTAATTTTCAAAATATGTCTAGAAAATAATCAGTTCACACAGACACCATGGTCTCCTTAGTAGTCTAGGTTTATAGAGCAGCAAAGGTAGCCAATGTGCATGTTTTGAAAACATTAAATTACACATTAATTACAAATTTGTTAAAATGCTAAAAACAAAATTACACATTAATTACAAATTTGTTAAAATGCTAAAAACAAAGTTGTGACTGCTGAGTTAGCGCTACATGCCAATAAATGCTATATCATATGCTAGCTTTTAGCTGATTAGTTGTTACTCAAAATGTATTTTTGTCAAAATGTATTTTTTTGTTTTTCTAATAAGGGCTCAAAATATAAGGTCTGTTTACTAATGTGAGCTGGCATGAGCCTCAGAGCAGAGCAATCAGAGCAGAGCTCAACATTATTATTCATGACACTTTCAAATAGGGCAAAAATAGACCATTTAATTAAAATGACAAATTCTAGGGTTGAAAATAGACATGTAAAAACGTTTCTGGATAATTTTTGCACTTAATAAAGCAACATACCTTCTATGTAATTGTCATAGAACAATTTAACATATTATGACAACACATCCTATGGCACCTTTAATCTGAGGTTTCATATTTATTAGGGTTACACATGTCAGAAACAACAAATATAGATTAGGCCTATTTTATTTGTATTTTATATTTGACTTTTTTGTGATGTCAGTGAAAATTCAGACTGGGCAAGTAAAATACTGAACCATCAGATTTCTTTCCAATCTACTCCAGCACTAGCCTAGAAATCTAGACGCACCCTAGCGGCCGCAAAATATATTTGCTGCCAGGGTTTAGTCTAGGCACTCTCAATACACTTAACCGGTCCAAAAACCAAAATTTGGTCAGGCCAATCACATCGTGTGTAGCGTCTGTGGGGCGGGCTTAACATGATGACGACAGAGCTGCAACGGTTCCTACTTGAAAACAGAGAATGGCTGCTGCTGCTGGCGAACAGCTATCTTTTGAAGCGGCTTTGGCCGCGACTCTGGAGGACTTAGACTTATGTTTTTCTTTGAGAGAAGAGCAAATAAACCATACTGAAGTCCTTTTTTAAGCAAGAAAGATGTGTTTGGAGTTTTGCCGACTGGTTACGGTAACTACGTCACCTTCTTTGTTGCTCTGATCCGTCATAGCGCTATCCTATTGCGTGCAGAGGCATTTTGAGGGACAACCTTATATCCCGCCCCTTGCATTGAGCCGTTTGTGTGAAGAGTTGCCAGACCTTACATCTTGATGTAGGTCTGGCTAACCAGGCTACTCCAGCACTCCACTATATAACACATTATACTTATTTAACAGCCATTACAAAAAACACAAACAAAAAAAGCTTACTACTGCAGTTAGCAATTATTTTATTGTTTGTGCTTTATAGACCTTTCTCACAGTAACCGGAAATACGTAATCGTCGTGTAAGCGGAGTTCCTGTCAAACGTCAACACACTAGAAAAACATAAACCCGGGCAAGTTTAAAATGGATCAAAGAGTCTACAAAACTTCGTTAACGGATTTGCCAAATATTACATTTGCTGATGTGACACGACTAATGGAGGAAAACTTTTTCCATGAAGAATTTGTCCATAAATTTCTACGTAAGTAGAGAGCGAGTCTAACTGTTACTGAACTGTTAACTAAAGCGACACATTATAAGTCTCGCCGGATAGCCTGAATCCACTTCTGTCTAACTTCACCATCAACAGGGAATTGATGGAACAGATATGGCTTTTTACATTGCCTTGACTGCGGAGGAAGTAGATTTCCGCGACGATTGCGTATTTCCGGTCATAAATACGGAAGTTGTGAGAAAGGTCTATTATTTTATGAGCAGTCTGTTTAAACTACATACACTATACGGATACAAGTTTGCAACTCTTCAGGTTAATATGGGATTGCCATGGAAAACAATGTCCCTGAATCGTTATGTGTAACAACGTGTCCCATATTTTGTGCATAAAACTGTTGATATAAGAATGCTTTCTTCCTCACACACTTACCGGTAGCCTGCCTGCATAATCATGCACATGATCGCGTCTCGTTCAGGCTGAGCTTTGGCGCTTGAAGCGCGAATGATGCAGCACGAGTGTAGACAAACCAATCATAAAGCGAAATAAGTTAGAGAGGCGGGACTAAGGAAAGGTAAAGCCAATCATATTAGCGATGTGAATTTTGGAGGCGGGACTCATCTGTCTACCGTTTGTGTGCCACAAATAGCGCTATTTTTCTTTATATAAGAGTTTGGTAACGCTTTAGATTACAGCCCGGAAAGTACTGCGTAAGTACAGCGAATTTACAGCGTATGTTTCTGTAATTATAGTAAACTTATGAAGTACGTACATGTAATTATAAGGGAACAATTTACAATATTTGGGGAACAAAGGGGTAACAACCAGGAAAAATACAAATAATATATGCAGTAAGTATTTTAGATTACTAAACAACAAAACTTGAAATTCAGTTAATGTGTTTATGCTATACAATACAATTTATTTAGAATTTTCAATAAAGGTTACTTACCTTAAGAAAGAAAAAGAGTACAGGAATTTGTTGGGTCATCAAGCAAAATTAAAAATAGGCAAGGCAACTATGGTGAAAACAAAGCAAGCAAAACTAGAACTACACTCTTAGAACGGATGTGTTAAAAACAACACATTAGTCTCTGTGTTATTATGGAAACAACACATTTTGTGTTACTTTTAACACAACTTGTGTGATATTTTAACACAAAATCAACACAAAATGACACATAATGTGTTTAAATTACACATAATGTTTTAAAAACTTAACACACAAAGATGTGTAAAAAATTAACACATCCTTCCTAAGAGTGTATTTTCTGTAGTTACTGTGTAAATAGTTTTGTGTTGTTACAGTCTAAGTCAAAAATGTTTACCCCCTTGTTTCATGTAGTAGGAGTAAGTACAGAATCTGCGGGCTGTAAATTAAAGTGGCACTTGTTACCCCCTTGTTTCACGTAGTTACAGAGTAAATACAACATCTGCGGGCTGTAAATTAAAGTGGCACTTGTTACCCCCTTGTTTCACGTAGTTACAGAGTAAATACAACATCTGCGGGCTGTAAATTAAAGTGGCACTTGTTACCCCCTTGTTTCACATAGTTACAGAGTAAATACAACATCTACGGGCTGTAAATTAAAGTGGCACTTGTTACCCCCTTGTTTCACGTAGTTACAGAGTAAATACAACATCTGCGGGCTGTAAATTAAAGTGGCACTTGTTACCCCTTTGTTCCGAAAATATTATAAATTGTTCCCTTAAAATTACACGTATGTACTTTATAAGTACACTATAATTACAGAAATGTATGCTGTAAATTCGCTGTACTTACGCAGTACTTTACTGCATATATTATTTGTATTTTTCCTGGTTGTTACCCTTTTATTCCCCAAATATTATAAATTGTTCCCTTATAATTACACGTACGTACTTCATAAGTAAACTATAATTATAGAAACATACGCTGTAAATTCCCTGTACTTACCCAGTACTTTCCGGGCTGTAATCTAAAGCGTTACCAAGAGTTTAAATCTCATTTAAATGATTCCTGAATAAATTCATGTTACATTAAATAAGCAACAAGTAAAAAACACAAGAAACAGACAGACATCAGTTGTTATATGAATAAAGATCATATTTTTTTTTTTTTTTTAAAAAGCACCCCAGAAAAAAGGGCACTTTCTCTCAAGGAATAAAAAGGGCAGGTGCTCAAGCCCCCTTTGATGTCTATGTGTGCACGTGCCTGCAATGCAATGCTAACACGAGTTAACTTACAGGCTGTGAATCAAATCGGTAGGAATTATGATAATGTCGGTCTTTTCTACATCATCAATCCCAGGAAGTAAACTGTTGCCTACAATCCTTGTGTTTGTTGTAGTCCAAGAAAAGAGATTTACGTTGGAGACGATAACGCACGTCATCGTTTACTTTGGGGTTTGTACCTTTTGCATATGGTTAATATGTACTAATACACACTTACACACCAAAGGGAATTTAAAAACGCGAATCGGACAATAGGCGCTTTTTAATATTATAAGCAATGTTCATAATACATTTACACCTATGCATTTGTCTAATGCTTAAATTTAAAATGACTTACAGTGCATACAAGGTATACATTTCTGGTAATACTTTACAATACGTTTTGTTAGCATTAGTTATACCACGGGTCTGTTGAATGCTGTATTCTGATTGGCTGAGAAATGTTCCATGGGTATGCATTAATTTCTGATAACCGCACACCTAACTTGTCAAATGTCTTAAAAATAGGCACCAGAGCAATGTTTGTGGTAACCGTGGTATAAGAGGAATACTTGACTTGGGTCCATTCATTTAAACTGTTTTTATTAAAATCCGATTTATTTTGTTTTAAAGGTAGGGTAACACATTTTGAAAAATGCTAACGGTAGCCGCCTAGCAATGAAATCCCGATCCCACCCTCAAGTCAAATCGCCATCCAAAGTCACGCCTCTTTCAACAACATGAACACGCACAGATCAGACGGTCACATCTCATGTCTCATTCACCAGTGAGAAAACTTTGCAGTACAAAGTGAATAACACTTCCAAAATAACCAACATAAACAACTGGTTTACATCAGAATTAGTTAAAGCACACTTTCGGTTGTGAAGACGTAGTAACTATTATCGTTACGCTAATCCGTAAACGAACACAAATTTCATAAGCAACACAATGTTTCATCAAAGTAGAATATCTGAATCCATCTCAATACAAACATATTGCGTACCTACCTTACCAAAATAAACAGTGCAACGACCCTTTCAGACCCTTTGCCTCCTGTAGCTGTTTGCATCTCGTGGTAAAGCAGTAAAGTTACCGATGTTAATTTGGGTTTTTGCTCTTGCTGATCCAGGCAGTTTTTTGCTGTTGTTGTTATAAAAGATGCCTTTAGTTTGGTGGCTCCTGTGTAGGTTGTCAATTCAGCAAAAAAGTTTGTTGTTCTCGCTGTTTACAGACAGGAGGTGAGCGCACGTGAACGCGCCGATGACGTATGGTGTCTGCGTGGACTTGCTGTGCTGTGGGCATTCAAATTACGCTTACGTATGAGGGACAAAAAAGGAAACGTCCGTTCGGACCGAAATCTATGATTTGTTGAACATTTTTTGGTCCTACGCCTTTCACAGATGACATAAATTTCTACAAATACATTTAAACAACTTAACACAGTGATTGCTATCAGGATGTGAGGAGACTTTTAACCAGCATAACTAAAAATGTTTCAGGATCAAATCTGTTACCCTACGTTTAATTGATATTTTAAATTTATGTATCTTTGATTTTTTGTTTTCTCATTTCTATGTAAAGCACTTTGAATGACCTCTGTGTATGAAATGTGCTATACAAATAAACTTGCCTTGCCTTGCCATTGAATTATAAGAAAATAATGCACACCTTGGTGTGCATTATTTTCTTATAATTCAATAGCCCGTCGTCAATTATTCCTTACTAAATGCATTAGCTAACATGAACTAACAGTTTTCTAGTATATTTTTCTAGTATATCTTTAATGGTAATTAATGTCAATTTAATTGTTTATTTTAATTCATTGTGTGTTAACTGATGTACTAGTAAATGCTGAAATTAAGATGAACAAAGATTCATAAATGCAGTAGAAATATTGTTCTTTGTTAATTTATGTTAGCTAACACTAGTGTTAACAAATACAACCTTTTTATAAAGGATTTCCACATTTTCTTTTATCAGTATGCGTGTTTCCTGTGTTCAAAACCGTGACCTTTCCAGCCGACACAATGCTCTACCATTAAGCTATACATCGACGATGCCTTAATGTTTGTCCTTTAAAGACATCCTTTATAAAAGTGGATGTCTGGTCACTAATAGCCACCTTCTCTCAAAGACCACACGGTCTATACGGTCACGACCTCTTAGTCTGGAAACATGGTACAAAATCATAACGTTACAAGCTTCTTTAATATGCTGCATGCACAGGTTTCCCTTAATGACAAAATCTTTCAAACCCACATCTTCACGACAGGGGTGTTTATTATGGCATGGAATCACACCCTGGCCAGAAGCAATGCATGCAAATGGAATGGCAGTAGGTTTTAGCAGCCATTCCAGGCAGGCAGCAGAGCATTATGTGGACAGATTGGAGTTGATACGTGATTGTGTGAGGGCAGAGACCCAGAAAATGGGCAGTTATTGAGACTGGGCTCTGAGGGGAGGACAATGTCCCATTCAATTGGTGAATGTGACACAAGTGTTGATGATGAAATGTGAAAGGAAAAGACTGGAAACCATGGAATTTGGTCCTTCCAAGTTTAGTATTTCGTCACACTTTAAACTTATTTAGGATCAGGTTTTGTTCGAAAGCTTGTTGTTTCATGTTCATTAGGCAACATCACTTCTAATGTTACGCATTTGGCGTTTATGAAACATGAAGTCCTTTAAAAGTATGATTAATCCCGTAGCACAGTTGGCAGAGTTTTGCGGTTGTGGATTTGATTACCAGGGAACACATGTATCTTATAAATTTAAATCGTATTCGTTGTTATACACTGTATGTCGCTTTTGATGAAAGTTTCTTCCAAATGCATCAATGTAAAATAAAACTGACTCAAATTCCTTATGTTTAAACAAACCTCATTAAAGAAATGTATCTGAAAGAGAGTCAGACATAATTAAACCCAATGAGTGGTCATTTAAGTACAACTAGAGGATAATCAATATTGATTTTTAGCTGTTTTGGAAGTACATTGATTAAACGTCACTGAAGAATAATTGACGTTGTAGACATATGTTATACCAAAAATGAGAACATGTGAAGCTCTCACCCAAATGTCTGAACATATAGCGCTAGGGTCCTGACAGGACCCTGCTAAAGGGGGTCACTGTGAACCGTACTCTAACAGAGGCAATGACCCAGCAGAAAGAGATCATCAGAGCAAACTAGGTCTGTTGCCCCTCAAGTGGGCTGTGACAGTGGAATCAAAAGACCATTAGAGTGGTATCAGATCCTCCACTGTCATTGAACTCCGTCCTGTCTCCTGAAGCAGAGCTTCCGGGACTCACAGAGCATCACGGAAACCCGCTGATTAGTTCATAACAACCTCTGATGAGGAGACCACTGACAGACCACCAAAACTCAAGAGATATAATAGAGTAATAAACCCAAATACTGCACCTTAAGACGTTTGATGATCTGTGCCCAGTACAATCCATTCATCCACAGAAATCACACTATAACTGTTCATAAACGAAAGTGAGGTTGTTGATGACACAGAGCCACAAGCCTCTTTCTCATTGGAGTAGAGAAGAGTGGGGTGAACTGGGCCACTTGTCGCACTTTAGTTAAATTTATTTGTCTTTCAGGGAAGGGCAAATGAGAAAGATAAAGTAATACTTCTATTAAAAATGTGAGATTTATAGCTTGAACCAATTTCAAAGTCATATTTTGCTGCGAATTACAGTATTTGCATTGTATATAAAGCCAGCCAAATATGTTTTTCATCGACACGCATGTTAGATCAAGATTCTTAAATGTAAAATTTATTTTAACTACCATGTCGAAAATCTTGTTTGACATGCAAAAAAGCTGTAACACTTTACAATAAGGTTGTATTTGTTAACAATTAGTTTATGCATTAGCTGGCATGAACTAATGAACAATTCATTTACAGCATTTATTAATCTTTGTTCATGTTAATTTCGACATTTACTCATACTTGTAATAAAATAAAGCATTGTAACTCTTAACTGTTAGTTAATGCACCATGAACTAACAAGAGTAACTGTATTGACATTAACAAGGATCAATACATGCTAAAAAACTGCGTTTCACAGAAAGTCGTGTTATAGACCAGTTCAAATGATGTAAACAACACTGGCCCAGAAACACTTCCTGTTACAGTTTGTGACAGTTATTTTTTTTATTTTACATATATTATTATCTTTAAGATGTTTGTTTAACTTCAGTTAATTCAGGTTTATGTGTTCTGTTGGTTTATTTTATCCCAACATTTATCTAGTGTTAAAAAACGGAAACAGGAAGTGCTTCTGGACCAGTGTTGTTTACATCTTTTGAAATGGTCTATAGTCAAGAAAAATTTGATTCATTAATTCGTGTTCATGGCAAGAAATTTAGAGACAATGATTTAAACATATGGGGAAAAAAAACAAAACATAAAATGACACAAAAAAGACATTCATGCTCAAGGCACGAAAAAAGCTGAATTTCGTGCCATGGACACAAATAAATTAATCAAAATTTTCGTGACAATAACACCAATTTCCGTGAGATCATGTTGGAAAAACTATATTGTTGTTTGTTCATGTTTTTAACTTGATTTACTAATGTTTATTAATACAACCTTATTGTAAAGTGTTACCAAACATTCTTACATGCAGTTTTGATAAGAAGGAGAATATATAATTTCATATCTAAAAATTTGATTAACCCCTTCAGACCCTATGTCCAATGGAATGGACATCACATGTTTTTTGGTTCAAACAAATAAAAATGCTGATCAATCAATCAAAATAAGGCAAAATAAGGCTTACTGATAAAATACCTGAAAAATCTGAAGGAGTTAAGTTACAAAAAATAAGCACCATCAGAAATGTGGACGCATCTTACCCCACTTTCCTATACAGTATGTCTCAAAACTGAGTGACTATGCCGGTGACTTCTTTTTTCAAGGGCGCACGATGCGAAGCTCGTCACAACATGTATGTAGCCCATCATGTGTGTGGCTCGTCGTTTCAAAATATGTATTCGGTGTGTCATGTGAACCTATGTGCATCATGGGTGATGTCAAAAATACGAGCCTGCTGCAGACGCGTCGAATGGGTTTATGATAAAAAAGAAGTTAGTGTTAAGTTAGTGTCTTCTAGTATTTCGTGAACGTGAGTGTCTCTTTTATCATAAATCCCTTTGAGGCGTGTACAGCAGGCACGTATTTTGACAGGACGCATGAGGCACATTGATCACATGACGCAACAAACACATTTTGAATTCACGCCCCTCGGAACAGAAGTCACCGGCCACTGCTCTCTTGAATTTATACATATTTTAAAAGTTGGCTAAATCCTACGAATTCGGATGCAGTGAATGATACAAAAACGTGCACTGTAAAAATTATTAGCTGCCTTTTATATTTTTGTTTAATCAACTTACTATTATTTATCGTGACAAAAGATGAGTTTCTACAACTTATAAGATGAAGTTGACATATTTCAACTATATATTTTTTTACAAGTTATAACAACAATCTAGATAAATAAGTTGAAATGACTTGTAAATCTGAGTTGATTAAACAAAAATTTTTACGATGTGCAAGAATAAAAAAAACAATAATGATACCCACATGGGCATGAAGCAAGTCAAACAAAAATGGATGAATTTGGTTGACCGAATTCATTTGAATTAGGCACCTTGTAAAATATGTACGAAAATCCATGAGATCGTGTTGTTGTTTCAGCTTTTCTGTAATAACACTAACATCACAATCTAAAAATGACAGGTATGAGATATCAAAACATTTGCTGGTATTCAAAATATTAATATCTCAGTTAATTCCACTACAAATCAACAAATCCAGTGAATTACATTATACCTGGTGAACACATGTATCTAGGCTGTGTCATGTCCTTCACTTAGCGCTCCACCTCTTAAAAAAGTCTATGTTGTGAAATGTTCATGTTTATTTACATGGCTTTGCAGTAACAGACTCTCTTTTCATTTTAAGAAGTCTTTTGGACACAGGAGAGCCAGACTATGAAACTCCAGCAGCATTATGTATATTTTATTTAGTGAGGTTTGTACCGTAGTGGAGTTTCACACCTCTTGTAAGTGCTGTAAGTTATGCTTGGGCCGTATTCTGTTTCACGTTCATAATGAGAAGGAATGGCAGAGAGGAATGTAATCACAGCTGCCCCTTATAAAACCCTCCTTGTGTTTTGCAAACCACATGCCACACCGAGCTAGCCGTGCCAAGTCAAATAACATGCATTGTGTAGTAACATTAACTGCGAGACAACAGCTTGATTGAAGATATTCACTTTAAACACAATCTCCCATTATGGTTGGAGGCTCTGGTGACTTGTCATCAATGTATTGATCAACAATTTGTCATACTCTGGATTTGATCTGGGCCCTGCGCTCGCTAGTAAATAACCATCATTAAAAACAGTTGCGTGTGACGTTGCCCATTAATCAAAAATTATAATGTTTGCTTGTTCGCTGTTCTTACAGTCTGTTAGTGTCAATGGTATTTCAGTAACAATAACATATTGAAAATCAGCTGATACGTGAGAAAATCAACAAGCTGGTTTCACTTAGCGAGTGTAAATATTTAAGATAGAAATAAGATTTGTCTAAATTAAGGTCATACTGAGAACATTTCATTTTGTGATTAACATTGTTTTGTCTTAGTCTAAATGTGTTTTATGTAAACATAAAAAAACCCACATGCAATTAAATGTGAATCTTTAAAAAAAATTTTTTTTTTTGAAGTAGGCACTTATCATATTTCACTCAGAAAGTATAAATTTGAGCTACAATCCTCAACATAAGATTAAATTGAAGAAATGCATTTTATATAATAGACCGTAGCATTGAAGTTCATTGCAATATGCTATTTCACAACACCTGATCAAAGACAAATCATTCTTTCAGCAGGATTTCTATCATACAGCTGCTCCGCATACAACCCCCCGCCCCCCCCCCCCCCACACACACACACACACACCTCATACACCATACACAGAAAGACAAGAGGGGACAAAAACAAGTAAAAATTGAAATCCAAAAACTCATCTTACATTGTTTGCTCTATAACATTCTGAGCAGAAGATATCAGATGCATGGCCAGACTGAGCCCAGGTGGAGTGGGAGTGCAATCACTCCAGAAGCAATAAAGAGCTGAAGAGATTGAGGTCTACACTGATCAAATCACACTGTTTCTTCTCATCAAAACCAGCACACTAATATTGATCTCGAACGTTAAAAAAAGTGCGCGCACCTGAACTCTTATTCCGAAGTCGTCACGGGCTATTACCACATTCATTTTTTCCTCTCCATTTCCCTTTAATTAATATCAAATTGAATTTCTAGTGGTGCCCTAACAACTAGACAAATCAAATCAAAGATTTTCGGGCTTGATAATACAATACATCCGCATCTCGGAGGCCGCGACGTTCCTTGCTGCTCTGTGCGGAAGTAATCATTACACTGCTGGTGTCAACAGCATAATCAGATCAAATTATACATGTGACTGTGTTTTGCTCGGCATAATTGATTTACATTGGTGTTTACTGATTTGTGGTGTCGTCTGCTCAACACCCTCCCAACTTGGTTTTTAAAGCGATTCCTGTGCAGATGCTGTGTATATGGCAGTTGTAATAAGGTGAGATACACTGGCTACAGGCTTTTCCCCTAGAGCTTTAAAAGACTGGATGTGAGTGGGGTGAATGTGGTACAGTACAAACTATAGCAGCAACATAATATGGGTTGCACAAGTAAAACAATATTGACATGGACTGACAGAAATAGTGAGAACATACAGAAAGTCTGTTTGACCATTATAAATCCTGTTTATTTTTATTCCCATAAATATAGTTTATTCAAGGACAAGCACTAATGCAAAATAAAGATGAATTGCACTAGGCCACTAATCAAATGCAGAGTCGTATAATAATAGAGTTACGACACTCACATAGACGTCCGTTGTAAGAATGGAATGCGGAAGTAACAGCGTTTCATGTAGTGACGCATAGTTCCAAACGCAGCACTGAAGCCCATTCATTTCAATGGCACCTGCTGGTAAATCGATGAAATTACCGTTTCTCTTTACATTTTCGGACATTTCATTAATATAGTCAACAGTGATATTTTATGAACTCTGCTGTAGGTAATGATTTTCGTTAATAATAACTAGTAAAATTTTTATATTTTAATGAGTTGTGTATAATGTGTGAATAATATAGATCTAATGGTTTAATATTTTATTACTGGTGGCCATCTACTTTATACTTATCTTTTTTATATATTACGAGTAACACTAGGGGGCAACAGCGACAAGCTAAATGCCTTATAAGAAAGTCACACTGCTTACAATGCTGCTATGTGTTTCATTGTGTTTGGTAAGTAATACGAGTGATGTATCCTCGAAAATCATGTATGATTATATTAACATTTAATGTGTGTACTATAAATACAATTAAATATTAATTTAGTGTGTTTATGTTATGCTTCACTGTTACAAATAACCGCGTTGGCGATCTTTTTTGTGATTTTAATATAGTAAAAGTGTAGGAATTATGTTTTTAGCAGATTGATAGCCATTTATATAGCCATATTTTGCTACAAAAATAAAAGATAAACTGTGTTGCTGTAGTTGTTGTTGGGCCACAATTAACTGTTTATCTTTATTAACTGTTTTACTATATTTACATCACTCCCTAGTAAAAAAACGTTATAAACATAGTAAGTATAGTGATCAATTCACATTACAAGCTAATATTTATCTAAAATAGCTGAAAACATATGCAAACAGATTGACAGCCCTGCTTGGTTTGGAACTGCAGAACGTTACATGAATCACGTGACCGCACGGCGGCGAGATCAAAGCGTTTCGTAACTCTGTTATTATACGACTCTGATCAAATGTAAGCAAATTTGAGACAATGACCATGTTGCTCGGGTCAAAAAAATCATGCTGAGGTGATTATCAGGTTTTGCAAAAAAATTTGCAGTCCTACATGTATGGTTTAATATTTAATATGCTATATATTACTCTGCACAATCATTTTATTGATCATATTGATTATTAACTTAATTATGCGCCATAAACCTACCTCCCTCTGTTTATTTCTGTCATGCTTTCATTGCACATATGGCACTTGTGTTTATTGACTTATGGTATGGATTTGGTGCATGCTATTATTATATTATATTATGCTATTATTATACAGCTTTTTACTGTAGGTATGTTTATGGTTTAAAGCCAGTGTAAAATGACAGCTGTTAGCCAGTGGAAAATTACATAGTGATCTACAACAACAAATAACACATGATTGTTAGTGTATAAAACAAAAACAAATACACATTTTGGAATGTCAGTTTTTTTTCTTCCCTTCCCTAACACTACTCCATCCTTTCTGCCTTTCAGTTTCATTTGTCAAAATTTCTAAAGATCACAATTTTTAAAGATCAAAATCATATTTGTCGGTTTGATCATTTTCACTATTTTTTTGTGAACATATGAGAGGATATTTTATTCAGTTAAAAGAGTTGTTCCTATTTTTGCCATTATGCAAGTCATTCATTTCAAAAATGTAAAAAACTCTCAAACCTTCACTAACTTCAGATCTATATTTCATTCTGTCAGTTTCAGACATTTCTAAGTCTGATATTTCCTCTTTAAATCACAAAGCAGGCTTATACAGTCATGGCCAAAAGTGTTGGCACCCTTAGTAAATATGAAGAGTTTCGTGATAGAGATAACTCCGTTTTTAACATTTTTGTCAAAAAAAAAATGTTTATTATTATGTTATCATGTTATTATTTAGTTTTATGGAGCTACTTAGCTGTATTTTTTTAAGTTATGAAGGTTTAAATCAAAAACAACCAACTGCAATTGAATTAATATTAATTGGAATGCACAACCACAAAACGAGATTTCTGAAATATTATAAAAAACTGAGTTATCTTGTTTTGCAATGAAACTCATATGAAGAAAGCTTTTAAAAAAAGTATCTACCGTGTTACTTCTTTTAATCTTTAATTAAAAGAAAATCACAAAAATATGATGTTTCATTGGGGGGAGGGGGGTGGTACCCCTAGACATTTTTATGAGTAAAATATTTCTGAAGTATATTAACAGTTATATTAATATTTTCTTAGCAAACCATGGTGACTAGAAACATGATGTTGTCCAGTCATGGCTTCCTGTTTCACGAGAGAATAAATACAAGTAACACAAACCCCAAGTCTTCTTAAGGGATGAAAAAGTGCTCTATGTCTGCAATTAAATATACCACTGGACCATTACATTGTGTTATGAATTATATCAAAAACCAACATAAAAGTCAAAACCTGACTTGCTCTGCTAGAAATCTTATAATGGGTCATGATTCAATCTTTCTCCAAGACATTGGTTTAAAACAAACATCAAAATCAACAAAAAATGTGTCACTAAACACAAAATCAAGCCACAGCCATCCCAGTTCCCTGACCTGAACCATACAGAAAACGACTGGAGTGAACTGAAGAGAGAGGAGAGCAACATGAAGGGTCTGGAGAAATTATGTTTGGAGGAATAATCTTAGATCACCTGCCATTAATTCTTCAACCTCACCAGACATTATAAGAGAAGACTCTGAGCTGTTATCCTTCCAAATGGAGGTGGCAAAGAGGATTAAATAAAGGGGTGCCGATAATTGTGTCCAGTTTGTGTTTGAGAAAAACATTTATTTCATAATGTAATTTCACTCCCACTTCAATTGTTTTACTTTAATGAAACATCATATTTTTGTGATTTTCTTTTAATTAAAGCTTAAAAGAAGAAACAGAGATTTTTTTTTTTGCTTTCTTTGCTCATATTTACCAAGGGTGCCAACACTTCTGGGCCATGATTGTATATTTATTTAGTTCAAAAGGTACTGAGTTACATGTCCCTGTAGTGCAAATTTTGTCTCCTTCTCTTCTTAAAGAAATGCCTGTTAGGACAAGACACAGTGTTCCCTGAACAGGCTAATGTTCTTTATATCGCTCTTTAGTGATGTTCAAAAAGCTCATTTCCATTTCTGACTAAGCCTAATCAAACACGAGGTGATATGTGGTTGTCTGTGTACATCAGCTTGTGTGTGTTTGTGAAATTTTGTTTGACAGTGATAGAGAGAATTTGGAAACAAGTAGAGGAAAAAGAAGGCCTTTGACACCACTAAATAAAATTTCTCTAAATGCTGAGATGTATGCTATCCTGCATTTTTTTATTGTGATATTAAAAATATTTTTCAGTTGACATCACACTGTGAAGTCATTAATGAAAACAAAATACACAATTGTAAATATGTGCCTTCACAAATGTATTTTGAAACTGCATTTTTTTTTAGCATTTACGATAACATTTCAATATAGAGACTTATTTTAACTTTGCCTTTTAGCATGCATAAAAATGGCATATTAGCTGTTTTTTAGTAAGCAGTAAAGTAGAAGTTTATTGATTATTAATAAATATGTTGTTATCGAGTTTAATATTGCAGGATAAAAATGAGCTTGACTTTGCTTTTCAAGTTTGCAATAGCAAACAATAAAATGCATGCATATACAACATACATAAATATACAATCAAGGAACGATTCTGACCCTAATTCAATTTAACAATTAAAATTTGCTCTTTTAATCTCTTCCAATTTTGTTTCTCCAATATTGCAAAAACGATGTGGGGGTTTCCAGTTCCCATCATGCTTTGCATGAGACTGAATATTGAGAGTAAATATCAAAATAAAGTGTTATTTTATGCATTTTTAATTAAGATAAGAAATGTGGGGGACTTATTTATGTTAAGTTGGGCTATTTTGTTATATTAGTATTTAAAAGAGTTTATGTTTTGTTGTTGGGTTTTTAAATGGTTACCATTGTGAAGAGCTCATTGACGAGAACCGTCTCATTGACATGTATCAGTTATTTTGTGTTGTTTTGATCAGAAAGCAGTACATTGTAAGGGTAAATGCATTGATTTGAAATGTTTATGCCATAATCAGCATCTGTTTCAATTAAGTGTTAGTTATGGTTAGCTTGCTAATGTGTGCTGTTATTGGTATAATAACTTTATATTTCTAAATTTTTATAGAAATAACATGATTAGATAATAGTAGCATTGCTAAATTTAACACATTTTTACTCAGATCAACTCAATTTAATTAAATTGTGCTAAGGTAACTAAAACAACTGAGTAAGTTCAACTAAATGCATATTTTTAAATTTAGATAACTTACTTGCAACCACTTAAAAAATGAGCAAATTCAACAAATCATTTTAGTGTTACAATATCACAGCATTGGATTTATACAGAAACTGTCATCTTTATACGTGCACCCAATTCTTGTCTAAAAGTTGTGGTTGGTTAATTCAATAGTCATTGGCATTTTCAGTCTCCCTGGTTTTCAAATGAGTCACATTTAGCTGTCTGCTTTAATTCTGGCTATGCAAAGCAAGCTTGTGTTACTAACACACCCTGATGATACAATTACAGATCTCCGTGGCCATAATGTTTCTGTCTAATGTAATAATATCATGTGTGTGGAAACTGAAAATGACCACGAGACAAAGCCCCCAATGGCAAATCAACAACAAATTAAGGACAATTTCACCTTGCTAGAAAGTTTTTTCCAAATATTTTGACTCTTACAATTAAATACCTTGAAATTAGCTGCAGACTATTTCTGTGTTTATCTACATAAAAAAATTCCCTATGAATATGATTATATTCAAATGACAGATATAGTCGATTTTCTATTAATTATGTTAGAAAGCAGAAAAAAATCCAGAGAGTGATGTTTTTTCCCTTATAAAACAAGTGTAAACATAGACTGAATGATGTCTTTGAGTGAAAAGGAAACTGTGCAGTTGGCTCCGGTCCCAGAATTACAGTGAAAGAAAAGAGGAAAATGAAGTCATATATTAATCTTTGGTAATTGCAGGATACAGTAAGGATATAGGACAGCCTTTGGACATCATTTGAGCTGGACCCAATGACATATAAGTAGAGCACCAATTTTGGGTTTGGCAACACACTATGCTATTAGAAGACCTGGAGGAATGTAAAACCACATGGTTTCCCTTTCTGTCCTTTAAAAATTGAGAATTTAGATGAACTGGGTATTTCTGTAGTTTATTTTTAAAAAGATAGGAAAGATACCAGGTACTTGATAAATTGTAAAAGCCATTTCAGAAGAAACAGACAAATACCTTAGATACTATAAAATGATCTGCATGCCATTTTAAAAGTGTTTGGACAATACATTATATGTCTGAGTTCAAGTGCTTTAGTGCTTTGACTGCTTTAAAAGAACAGATTGGGTTATAGACGGTTTCATCAGACGCACATGCACGATTACTGGTCTGGGGTGCTTTTCCCAAAAGCATCGTTAGCCAACGAACATCGTAAGTTCCATCGTTACTAATATCGTTCAACGATTTGGTGTTTCCCGAAACCAACGTTCAAACGAACATTCGCAAACTGCATCGCTAACTTTTGTCATTGGAATGACAGCTTTTGACCTGTCGTTAGAAGCATCGTTCCTTGTTATTATCATATGTAGACTTACGTTGATCATGCTTTTGAACAAAATAAGCAAAAAACATGTAGTACAGTCTATATCCATCATTCTAAATATATTACAATTTTATTTTACGTCTTTAAATTTGTAAACAGAATGAAAGGGCCAGAGATGGTACAAAGTCACACATTTGCAAGTCTCAAGTAAGTCTCAAGTCTGAACCTTCAAGTCTCAAGTAAGTCCCAAGTATTTTTTTTCTTGGGCAAGTCAAGTCAAGTCGAGTCACAGGCTATGTCAAGTCAAGTCAAGTCCTGTACACTCTAAAAACAAACGGTGCTATATAGCACCAAAAGTGGTTCTTTGCTCGTAATCATAGAAGAACCGTTTTTAGTGCCATATATCACCGGTGAAGCACCTGTAAAGCACCTGTGTAGAACCAAATAAGGGCCATATAGCACCACATATGGTTCTACATAGCACTATATGGTTCTACACAGGTGCTTCACTGGTGCTTCACCGGTGCTATATGGCACTAAAAATGGTTCTTCTATGATTACTAGCAAAGAACCACTTTTTGTGCTATATAGCACCGTTTTTTTTTTTTAGTGTGTAGTAGGTCAAGTCCAAGTCAAGTCACCTTATTATTGTAATTTTACCTGCAGAATCTGATCTTAATAAAGATATATAGAATATAAAGATGTAAAGAAATACTCATGTTCAGTAAAATACATCATGGAAACAATCAAAATTGTAATCTTTACCGTTCGCCCAACTACATTTGAGAAGGATGGCTCTTCAAATGACGGACGAAATTGGAGGCTGTCGTCTGGCTGCCCGTGATTTTAATGTTGCATGTCTTCCAACGCACTGTTCGTCTTTTGCCATCTTGTTGAAGCCGAAAGCGATGACCCTTGCTACCCCTCTGGCTGATGTTGATATCTGTTTTAAGTGGGCGTGGTGTGCGTAAGGTACAAGAGGGCATGACTGATGATAGTGTCATGATTCAGTCATGACATCGCCATTCTCAGCCTGCGCTCCAGTTGGGTCAACTTTATTTTTTTAAATAGTTTGTATATTTGATATTCAAACTGAAAACATGATGTGATTAACACTCAAGTCATTCAAGTCATCGTGTCTCAAGTCAAGTCCCGAGTTTTTAACTTTCAAGTCCGAGTCAAGTCTCAAGTATTTTATTTTTTGTCAAGTCAAGTTACAAGTCACATAAATAGCGACTCAAGTCGACTCGAGTCCAAGTCACCAAGTCACAAGTCCCCATGTCTGGAAAGCACTGCATTTGAAAACTGCGCATGTGCGAGAACTACGAGCTTTAAAACCCTGGGGAATCCCTGGGAGGAGTGACGTAACAGGGAACTTGCGCGTGAATTAAATATCTTTAAAATATACAACAGATAACTAAATCACGATAACAAAATCAGTCTTCCGATGCAATATATGTTATTTACAGCAATAATCTGACATTACATCGATTTGCACAGATTTATTATTAGTACTTCACCTCCCACGTGACATCATCAACTATGTTGTTAAACCAACATGGTTCAAACGATGAATGTGCGACAAAGTTACTATGCTTTCGGGAAACAGTCGTGACAAGGTAGTTTGTTTCTCCAATGATGCATCGTACTATGGTCGTTCAGCAACGACCCAGATAGCAGACGGACTCGGCCCGAATGTGGCCTCATGATGGCACTGCTGGCGTGCTGCCGGCAACGGCATGCAACATGTCAGCCAAGTATGGGCCAGGTGTGGCAATGATGGCACTGGATCCATGATGGCAGATAACATTTGGGCCAGTTGTGGGTGGGAGGTATGTGGCCCAGATCAGTGTAGTGATTGTGGCCCAGATCAGTCTAGTGATTGTAAGCCACATTTGAAATACTGTGATTTATAATAAATAATTATACAAATTGAAGGATTTTCAGGCTATCTTAATCTTAATGTTAATTCAACCTTTATTAAATAAAATGTTAGTTTTGTATTAAAATAAGCTAATATATTTGGACATGTTTGTCTACATTTTAATCACATAAAAGTGCCTTCAGATCATGGGTCAAGATTATTTTGTTCAAATGACCCTGAACTTCCAGAAGATTTTTTTCTGAATTTAAAATTTTTGATAACGTTACTTTGAGAAGCACCATGGATCGATTCGATTTAAACTTGGTTTTGCGTGATTTTCATTGTAGCAGGAGTTTATTCCTGCTGCAGATTTCTGACTTCAATGACTAAGTAAAATTATCATTGTGTACAATCAGATGTTAGATACTGTAGAAATACACGATATGTTTCACTGTGCTTTTGCATGCCGAAGTGTTAAAAAAGATCAAATCATTGTGTCAGTTAACCTTCGCGTTACGTTAAGGATGCGCAGTTTATTTATGCTGTGCAACAAGAACCTACACGCGGATGACATCAAAGTACTGCGAGAGCGACTCGAATGATCATGGGCAGGATTCTGATTTCAAATCGCTCTCGCGGTATTTTAACGTCATCCGTTGGTCAGTTCCTCCAACGCAGCATTATGTCGAACACCTTGTCAGAAATGATTGAGATGGCCAATCAAATAAAAAAAGGCGAGTGTCACTGGCCAATCACATAACAGAAGACGAGCGGCGGCCAATCAAATTAACCAATAGGCGGGTTTACCGCCAGGAGAAGCAGTTACGCCGCGTCAATCAATCATAACGGACACGGATTTCAAAGGCAGCAGGATGAGAGTTAACAAGTAAGTACCTGAACTTAAATATTTAAACTTTTCCAATCATAAAAATGTTTTTGTTTAAATGTCTAACAAACGTATAAAGGGATGCAAACGTTAACGTGATTCCTGTTTAATGTAATGCGTTATATTGTCCGTGTGACATTTAAATTGATATTAAATTAGCTGTTTTCTATAAGGTTAAAGGGATAGTTCGGCCAAAAACGATATTAAACCCATGATTTATTCACCCCCAAGCTGTCCGAGTTGCATATGTCCATCATTTTTCAGACAAACACATTTTCGGATATTTTAGAAAATATTTTAGATCTTTCTGTTGATTAAATGTAATGTTACGGGGTCCAGCAATAGTCCACGACCTTCAAGTCCAAAAAAGTGCGTCCATCCTTCACAAATTAAATCCAAACGGCTCCAGGATGATAAACAAAGGTCTTCTGTGGGTAATCCGTGCGGTGTTGTTGTAGAAATATCCATATTTAAAATGTTATTAACGTTATAAACTACCTTCCGGTAGCGCCGCCATCTTAGAGTGATGCGCATTCAGGATGAGAGCTTACAGAGTTTCTCTGCTGCTGCTCTGTGCCCCCGCCCTCCGAATTTGTCATACGTCACTAAGAAAAGTGCGTACACTACGCTAATACTCTCTCCTGAGTCTAAGATGGCGGCGAAACCGGAAGGTAGTTTATAACGTTAATAACATTTTAAATATGGATATTTCTACAACAACACCGCACGGATTACCCACAGAAGACCTTTGTTTATCATCCTGGAGCCGTTTGGATTTAATTTGTGAAGGATGGACGCACTTTTTTTGGACTTGAAGGTCGTGGACTATTGCTGGACCCCGTAACATTACATTTAATCAACTGAAAGATATAAAATATTTTCTAAAATATCCGAAAATGTGTTTGTCTGAAAAACGATGGACATATGCAACTCGGACAGCTTGGGGGTGAGTAAATCATGGGTTTAATATCGTTTTTGGCCGAACTATCCCTTTAAGAATTACTGTGATCATATTATAATGAAGTAATCGAACTTGGTTATCTGGTCTTCCTGATGTTAGAACATTTATTTAATATATATATATATATATATATATATATATATATATATATATATATATATATATATATATATATATATATATATATATATATATATATATATATATTTAAAATGTATTTCTGTAATGTTTAATTTTATTTTTTTGTGAAAGTGTATCAGGTCTGTTTTCATCAAGACATGAAGACTCTGGAGTGGGACAAGAGAAGGATGGTGGGGTGTTATTCCAATAGACACATTAAGGTAAATTAAATATTTTTGGCCCATGTTTGCATCTTTGTGTTTATATATCAAAAGATTGCTCTGTGATTTCAGTGAAAGCTGATAAAT
The DNA here is from genome assembly GCF_030506205.2 of Paramisgurnus dabryanus. Taxonomy (NCBI): domain Eukaryota; kingdom Metazoa; phylum Chordata; class Actinopteri; order Cypriniformes; family Cobitidae; genus Paramisgurnus; species Paramisgurnus dabryanus. The sequence goes on along the minus strand of NC_133342.1, from coordinate 23,792,804 downwards.
ACAGAGGGCTGGACAGTGGTTTCATTGATTAAGTTAGTAAGAACTGACCATAGCCTAACATTAATTTAGTTACCCGAATTGCATTGTTGAATACAAAGGAAAATAGTAAAAATAAAAATATTTTGAATATGGAATACTGTGAAATTATTTTCTGTTAATCATCTGCTGTGTTTGCTTCAGGTAAAGAGGTGGGACAAGGATGCTGACAGGACAGGAGGAGGTGACATTCAGGTTAGTGACAGTACATCAGGGCCACCATTTAATTTAATGTTAATTTGTTTGCTTCCAAAATCAATACTTGACAAATCTTTACAATTATATCTGCAAAGCTGAATTTCTCATAGGTGGATAAAGTATGACAGCAATTGTGAAGACCTTAGACGTGCAGTATATGGTTCTTCTCTCTTTCATTTATATTGATTTGACTTAATTTTCTTGGTAACTAATAATGGGGATATTCCTAATATAATATATTTTAAATACATGCTTAGAACATATCTCATTTGCTCATGTGCTTTGTATCTAAATGAAAAGTACATCTTTAAGGTCTAATCTATGTTTCATTTTATTTAGACATTCAGCGCAGACATTTTCATCCAAAGCAACTTGAGGAAGAAAACAAGCAGCAGTTCATCCTAAAAGGTTCATCTTCTAATTGTTTATCTAACTGTCTGTTTTAAAGTATATCATTATGCTTTTAATTACTTTATTATATGGCTTTTGCTTCATAACAATTATTGATTTGCATCTGTTTTCTTTTATGTAACAGTGGGCTGCTGTAATGTTTACATCTGGAGCTGAGAAGAAAAGAGAGGCTGGAAAGCAGTACTTCTTGTTGAGGACAATCCTGAATAGGAACACTTTCTCATACACCTAGATTATTATTAGTGCTGAAATGTTTGTTTCATTTTTATGAATTGTATTGTTTTAATTTTTTGTTTTATTTGAAATTACCTAAGTTAGATTCATGCTAATACTTTAACTGGACCTTGTATCTTTTGCTGGCTGGCTGGCTGTAGAGTTGGTTTCACATACACATGAAGTTTCTAATTAATTAACTTTTAAGTTCAGTTTGGTTTAAACTTGTATTTACCCATGGTTATTCATTTACATTTCAATTCATGCTAATATATTAATTTCAATGAAAACTTCTGTATTTGTGTATAGCTGGTAATTTGGGCAAACTATGTTTCACATACCAATGTAACTGTCACAAATTTTTTTTATTATCAGTTTGTTCTAAACTTTTGTTGGTTTACTAAGGATGAAATTGCTTTGTAATTTAAGTTGTTGGTGTTAGTTTCATGCCAATAATGTATTTGAACAAACTAGTATTTTTGTTTATTGCTGGCAGTTTATACTAGAAGAGTTTTAACACATACAATGCCATAGTGTTATTGACTTGTGTGTTATTGATTAATAAAAAGGCAAACAATTTGAAAGTAATTTTTTGTGTGATTTATTTATTAATAAATAATTTGGGCAAGATTAGGCTGAGTTATGGCTCAGTTTTGGAAGTTCTGGTTAAATGCTGGTTTTAATATGGTTGACCTATGGCTGAGAACTGGTACCGATGTTAGAACCTGTTCTGGCCCAGGTTTGGGCCGATTATGGGCTATTATCTGGCAGAGACATGGGCCAGTTATGGCCCATGTGTGGCCCTTGTCTGTAATTCAGAACTGGGCCACTGTAGGGCCGTCATTCTTTGTTGTATGTGGGCCGAGGAAAAACAGGTTGTGTGGGCCAGAGCTGGGCCGGAACAAAATTGCTATCTGGGGAGTTGCGTTGTTGTTTGGGAAACGCAACCCTGGTCAGAACTTTACTTCTGGTTTCTGTTTGTTTAATGGACTAGTTGCTAAACTGAACTCTTAAACAAATACCTCGTCGTGAAAAACAAATGTTTTGCTTTCCTAGGTAATCTACGTGTTGTTTAATTGGCTTGTTATCCAAAATAAACTACTCTAAAAGGACTTTGTTGTTATTTATTCTTAGCGGAGTTTACCCAAAGTTACATGTGTTCCACGAAAGCCGCTTGTTTATGTTGTTACTGCTGAAACCGTCTTCAGATGTGAAGCAAAATAGTGCTGATTCTCAAATTTTCACCCACCCTGAATGTACTATAAGATCAAAAGCCCACAAACCCAAACCAAAGTTATAAAAATGTAAAACAAAACACTGGTACTGAAACACTGCACGTAAACAATTGTGTGAATATTAATGTGGAGTTACAGTAAGGCAATTTGTAGGCATTTTCATCCCAAACTTTCTTTACAATACATTACAGCAGTGGTTCTCAAACTGGGGGTGGACGCCTTTGGAGGGTGCAAGATGGTGCCAAGGGGGCCCCAATTTATTACATTTTATAAAATACAAGAGTTTATTATAGTTTATTTATAATAGTTTATTAATTCTGTGTAATTAAACCTCAGAAAATAAGACCAATAACCAACAGCACTACATTGTATAATTTAATGTTTTGTTTAATTCAAATTTGGATGTTTTGTTTTCTTTTAAAAAGTTTGCACTGTTGTAGGCATAATACCAAAATTCTGTACAATACATTAAAGTTATACACATTTCTGTTTTGTGTGTATTCAAACTCATGAACTTGGAATTGAAAAAAAAATTCAATGCCCTACCAATTTGGCAATAAAGCAACATCTCCTCTTTGACATCTCAAACAGATGCTGCTTAAAACACAACATTAATGTTTGTCTGTGTTCGTATGGGCTTAAATAGCTAATCTGCAAATTGAGTGGCAGTATGTAAAAGTTCAATGTAATGGATGATTTAACCCTTTAGATGAGGAGTCACAGCACGGTACCAGTAAGAAGAGAAATGAACAAGCATCCTCATTACCTCTAAATGCAATTAATTATTTATCCATGCAAATTCAAACTTCACATGGTCCTGTTTTGAAAGAAAAAATCTGAATTTTTATCATATCGAGAGGGTTATATTAATAAAACATCAGGCCTTTGCAATGTAGTCATCTTTATTCCTTACATCTTCCACCAGACTCAGAAATATTCTCTTTTGGTGCCACAATGCAGTCTAATGAAAAAGAGTGACAGGGCGGATTGCTTTTTATTCAGAGAATCAGGGTGGAATACACCTCATTTGAACACACCTGGAGGCTGCACAAGGAGGTTAGCTTCATTGATCAAAGAACAAACTGATTCGCGAACGTGAAATCTCTGACACGTAGAGTCTGTGTATCCTATTTCAGGGACAAGGACTGCATTACAGCCGTTCCTCTCCAAAAAACACGACGGAACAAACTGAGAAGCCCATCTTAACCTTAGACTCAACAAACAATATATATGCACTGATGAAGGTAAAACATTCAAATAACATCCCTGCCACGAGTTCACCCGCACCGACACCCTGCACAGGAAATGTCGATCTCAATTTTTTATCTAAATGTGTTGTCTGAGTGGAAAGAGAAAGAATGAGAAATCTAAATTAGCCTGTCGACAATAGGTTGTCTAGATGCACGAATCCTCCTGCATCTTGCTTTTCTCTCTTATTGAACTTGGTCTCTCTAAATCAAAGCAACAATCAGTCTGAAATCACAGTGTTCTGAAATCTCACTTAATTCTTTGAAGATTTACTGTAGTGAGCCGTGCAAGTTGAAAGCGGTAAATGAGGGTTAATACGCAGACTAGTTTTAACAGCCATGAAATTTTGCCCAGGGCGTTCGACAATTCCGAGATCTCTGTAATGACATGACTGCTGCCAACATGAAAATCCAAACTACGATTCATTGGTACTGACAGATGGCGAAGACTCAGAGGTGGATGAGTTTTACAGTTCATCGTGGCTTCTCCAGGCTTCACATCATTCTCATCTTTTAACATTGTGGATGATCCAGAATAAAGCAAAAGATGAAATAGCATTTGAGGAGTTCAGGTGCAAAACCCTTTAAGTGTTTTCATATAAACAAGCCTTTTTAAGTCAGGCTTTTGTGGTTAGGTTGAGTAATTATACTTTAATGGCAATGAAAATGTTATTAGTCAGTAATTGAAATGCCTTATTTTTCCAAAAGTCACTTTAGTTTTCATTGGTATTTAATAATTTTGACCGTTTTTGCTGCAAAAGTTTTTTTAGCAAAAGCCAAAAAATCCACTTCTTTCATAAACAGTTAAAAAAATCCTCAAAGAAACATTGCAAATAATGAAAATCAGAATGTAATAATGAAGAAACTTAACTCATTACATTCTGGTTGTATTCAGGTCCATATACTCACAAGGGACACAAGTTTGAATGTGGCTCTAACACTGTAAAAAATGTTTTGTCAGATCAACTTAGAAATTGTACTTCATTTGGTAACATCTGCATTAACTGAGTTTGTTGAAGTTAATATCTCATTTTAGATGACTGAGAATAACTCAATTCAACCAACCCGAAATGCCAAGGTTTTACTAAGGCAAAACTGTCATTGGCTGTAACTTGGTTTGTCCTGCAATTTTAAATCAGATTGCAAGTTTGACATTACCTATTTTGTCTTACACATTGAAACTTTATTTCCACTTTGATGTAAATATGTATGTTATATTAGTTGAAATCTAAATTTAAGTCTGCTGTCACTTCATATTTTGTATTACCTGCAATCCCAATTTTGCATTGATGTGACCTCATGTGTTGTATAGAGGCAAATATCAGTGTGACTTTAATGTAATTTCATGTGTAGCATAACTTCAAAACATGTTTTCACTTTGATGTAAAGTAATTTATTTTATAAGGTCAAAATATAGTTTCATTTTGTTGTTACTTCATATGTAGCATAACTTGAAATTATCTTTTTACTTTGATGTAAGGTCATTTATTTTATTATGCAAATGTCCTGTTTCATTTTGATGCAAATTCATGTGTTGCTTAACTTCAAATCAAGTTTTTACTTTCATATAAGGTAATTTCTTTTATTAGGTCAAAATACAGTTTCATTTTGATGTAACTTCATGTGTAGCATAACTTCAAATCACGTTTTTACTTCCATGTAAGGTAATTTCTTTTATAAAATCAAAATATAGTTTCATTTTTATGTAACATCATATGTAGCATAACCTCAAATCAATATTTTACTTTGATGCAAGGTAATTTATTTAATAAAATTAAAATATGTTTTCACTCTTATGTAACGTTATGCATAGCATAAAAATAATTTTTACTTTAGTACAGAAATTATGTTACAAAGTGAAATCTCATTTACAGCTTCCAATACATTCTTTAAAAAGCACTTTAATCAGTTTTTATTTTAGCAGGGCAGTAAGGAGGCAGGACACAGACAGATGCTTAAATGCCCAAGTGGGGCATTTTATTAACAATAGTGAAGGGAATGGGGGGCAGTGAGGGGCTGATATGTCCTCCTGGGCTTTGTGGGTGCCTCGTGATTTTGGGCATCCTGGTGAATTCGGGGAATCGCTTGCTTCGTGCAGTACTGGATAGTTATGTCAGCTCAGCCTGGGTCTTATGCTGTGTTCCAGGCAACCTGTAACCCATAAATCATGACTTCAAAACCACGACTCAGGACTCTGAACTCGGGTAGGAAGTCACGGATTTGACTGTCGTTCCAGTGCACTTTCACAGGTAGAAGGTTGTAAAAACACGGGTTACAGGCTGCCTGGAACGCATACTCCCAGTTCAGAGTCGTGAGTCGTGGTTTTGAAGTCGTAGTTCACGTGTTCAAAAACATGCCTGGAACGCAGCATTAAGTCGCTTCCTATGAAAAGGGGAACACACATTAGACAGGGTATTTTACTGATACGTTCATACGACACCAATGTACTAAAAATTTTTTCTTTGTATAGACAAAAAATCTGATCACACGGATCCGCGAAAACGACTATCATTGTACGATGTATGCCAGACCCGTCGTTAGTGCTTACAAGCTACAGTATGGACTGCACGCCTCATTTAATCTGCATACAAACACAGTCAACACGAACAAGCGCACCCACACCGTCACAGTTTTCACAGATTCATTTTTGTAGTCTACACTCAGCGCATAACAAGTTAGCAACATATTTTTTTTAAAACCTTTACATTAAAACCCGTTTTCACAACCTTGTTTTCTATAAAAAAAATATAACTGTTTCAGATTCCAGTTGAAACTTGTCTCGTGTAAACAGTCCCTGCTGCTTCTTGTGGCCTTTATATCGCTCTCTGCCTGATTACCTGAGTAGGGTCAGCTGTGCCCTGGCAGTTAGCGCAGGAGGCAGTCGCACTCAATTATGGTTTGCTGCAGGTCGGAATGGCGGTGGCGAAAGGTAGGGGGCATGTCATGCAATAAAGTTTATCATTGGTGCTCGGTTTACATGTACTTACAGTTAAATAGAACCCTGATATTCCCTGAATATCACAACACTTAATAGCAAGTTCAACTTCAATACAATCCAGGATTACCTTTATTTTACATTTACACTAAAGCAAAATATGATAAAACACAATCCTGCTTTTTCATTTTATTGTTAATGCATTTATATGTTTTAAAGGGCATGTAATCGGATTATCTTTATGTTTTTACTAAAATTAAATGTGATACAAAACATTTTATTGAAAAATATAAAAAGTTTGTAACAGGGAAAAAGATTCAATCAAAAGTACACAGGCAGTGCTCCAAGCTAACATTGAAGTGAAAATATATAGCTATAGTGCATGGATAAAATGATTAAACTCTGCAGACAAATAATTATGACTGATGTCAAACAAATATTACATTCTATTAGACCAAAGACTGCCAATGGCAATTAGATATATGCAAGACAACTAATATCCTAGGTTCACCACTGAAGAAACATCTAAGCCAACTGCAATTTTTGTGTGTATTTGCAGAGATCATGCGGTTCTCTGTGGCCCCGAGCCAGATGATTGCCCAGAAATTGCACCTCAGATCTCGTCAAAACAAATATACATGAAATTTGCAGCTGGCTCTGATGTTTCTTCAGTCAAGGATGTGTTCATTCTAACACATTGTTTTGGGTTATCCTATTTAACACATTGTGTTATTTTAACAAATTATGTGTAATTTCATGTGGATTTTGAGTTCAAATAAATTAAAGGGACAACACAAGATCCGTTAAAACAACACAAAGTTTGTTCCTCCAAAAATAACACAAAGATGTGTTGCCCTTAACAAGACAAAATTTGTTTTAAGAGTGTTCAGTGGTGAACCTAGGATATTAATCTTCTTGCATATTTCCTTCCAATGGTCTGAATCTCTGTGATACACCTTGGAAAAACAGAGGTTCAGACCATGGTAACCTCAAAGGTGGATCCGGCTCTCCTAATAACTATATTTTGACACCATACGCATAACACTTGGTTTTATTTAAAATAATGTAAGACAAACACAATGAATCACAACTTCATGTAACTGATAACTTCTTGTTTTTAATAATCAATTTATCAATGCCATTTTTTTCCTTTGCTGAGTCACAACAAATAAAAATTAATCAGCAACCTAGAGAAGAAAAGCTTGGATAATAAAGACTTCAGACAAACCAAAACAGTGTAGATGCTACATAATGTTAAACCATCGGTCCTTGATATCAAAAATATTTCAGCCAAATAATTATAATAAATTACTTGTCCTCCCACCCAAATGCTTACTCTGTTTGTAGCAACTTCACATAAAGATTGTGCACCTTGCTGGACTTTTTCTGACCTTCAAGGTCCATAAAAACTTTTGTATCATCTCAAATGTGTATTTTAAATCTCGTGGGTAGCTGAGGTTTAAACAATACATTAGGCCAAAAAGAAAAGAAAAGGCAGATGCAACTGATTTTAAATTATTCAACACCACATTTCCTTCTATGACGATTCCCACGTCATCTGGCATTTCAAAGGGTCTCTCACATGGTTTTCGTTTCACAAAGATGGCCATTGTCTGTTTAGAGAGGTCATCTGATTCCTGCTCATCTTGTATATCCTGCAAAAGAAATTAAAAAAAGGGTACACCACACATTATAATAATTAAAAGTTGTACCTGCCAAAACCAGTGCCACACACACACACAAAATGGTTAAACACTTCAGCTACACAACAGGACTTCGACATTTAAAGCATTTCTAATGTTAAAGCACATCTTAAAAATTATGTAACTTTAATAGAAAATGTTATACATTTAAAATGTCTCCAAAATGCTTAAAATACTCTACAAACAAGTTACCATATTAGCACAGAACAGTGGCCATCATCAATATTAATATTAATTGTCCTTACCATGTAGTCTTTTATCAGGTTTTTGTCATCCTCACCAAGGTAGAGAATGATGGATCTAAGGATACACTCTCTCCTTATATTTATGTCACTAGTCTGAAAATTATTTAAAGATTTGTCAGCAGTAAATACCAATAAATAAAGGGAGTGCAGCAAAAATGTAAACTAAAGCAGGCTGTGAATACAACAAAAACTGAACTGTGAAGTTTAGTGTACCTCATCAAATGCCAACACATATAGGCTAGTTTTGAAACGAATGGCTCCACCTCTGCCTCTGATAACTTTTACAAGATTTGTGGAAAGTCTGTCTAATTCTGCAAAGAATCGAATCTGAAGGGGGACTGTTGTGATGCGGAGAAATTCTGCATTGATCTAAAAGATAAAAAACAGAAGTGTGTTCTCATTAGGCAACATAGCAATTACAGTAAAATCAAACATAAGCTTTACGTGCCAAAAACATACCTTATTCTCCTGGAAAAGAGTAGGCCATCTATTCATAAAATCTGCTATTTTTGGCTGTTCTGTGACGATTTCATAACGCCTATAGGCAAAAGGCTTTGCCAAAATTTCACGAATTACTTTATCATTGTTTTTTTTCTTCGCTTCATTCAAAAGAGTTATGCGCAGTTTTTCAAGGCTCTCTCGTTTCACCAACTGGCAGACAAGGACAGTAGTTTGCCTCTGCTCGTCTTGGTCTTTTAATATTCTTAGATGGGTGATCATCTTCATTACCTTTAGCTTTTAGTGAATTAATATTAATTTCGGCACAACCATGTAATTTCAGCATTTTTCTGTAGTTGGCCATTTTAAATTTTAGCCTCTGCTTCAATCCATAGGATCCACAACAGGAACCGAGCTCCTTTAGGCAAGGATGTCTCTCCACTAATGCCTCTGCTACCTCACTAAAATCAGTGTCTAATGGATATGCTTTAAATTTGTAGATTTGTTCTGCCACTTTTTGTAGAATGTCATTTTTCATCTTCGACCCAACAGTCAACACCTTCTTATTAGCTTGATATTCAGCATTTCCCCTTTCTAATTGAAGCTCAGTCTCATATGAGAAGCACGGGATTGGGAAATTTGTTGGCCATGGATGGGTTCTGGACAAAACAGACTCAGGATGGGAAATGTTTGGGCTTTCTGTGCTGCATTCTGTATTGCAGATGTAACGTCATCCATCTCCATGGTCAATCCTGAGGTGGCTGGAGAGCCTAATTCTTGCACTGGAAACATTTCATCCTGTAGCTGAATTACCTTTATGGTGCCAAGATGTTGTATTTCAGAAATGTCAGTTACATTAACAAATTCATCAAAATCAGCATCCAAGTACTGCAGCCTTATGTTTCCTATCAAATTAAAAGTCGTCTTTACTTTCTCAAGCATATCATCCAGGGATGCAGGCAAGCCATTAGGAATGAACATTTTGTGTGCATCATCTTTTCCAAAAAGTACTCGAAGCCCTATGTTCTTTGTGCAAGCCATTGTGACAATCTAAAGAGAGAAAAGACATAACATTAATAATAGTCACTAAATAAAGTGAAATACATCAGTCAAATTCCTTATATACAAGTGGTTACATACCTAACCATGTATGTATCTCTTAACTGTTGTAAGATGCATCCCTGAAACACAGTAATCTGCAAGTGGGTACACATCCCTTAATTCATGAGGCTCTACAAGCAACACTTCTGAATTCAAAGACTTTTCCAAAATAAATGATCTGTAGTGTTCAAAGTACCACGCCTTCAGCTTCCTGACAATAAAACATAATCCGTCTAGCACAACAACCATTTGGACAATTTCACAAAACTCTGGGAGTCCTGCAAGGGAGCCATGTGCCAAAATCATTCCAGTCTTGTAATTTAGGCCATTGTATGTTACATTTTTCGACAAACATGCCTCCTCAATATGCACATATTTTTGCTTCAGTGCTTGTGCAATGTTTTCATTTAGAACATCAAGTGGTAGTGTAGAAACATCTGTAACTTCAAGAGATGGTTTGGGGACAGAGCTCACATGCAAATAATATGCTATCTGAAATTGATGTTTCATTGACAATGACTGGAGCACATTCTTAAAGCAGCTTGTGTGTCTGACAACTCTCTTAAAGAAGCTATGTTTGGATTCAAAACGCATCGTCCAAACTGCCACCAGTGGACCAAACTGACGAATAAGTTGGGGATAGTGCTCCAAGTAATGGTGCTTTGGCCGAAGTGTTGAATCTGGAAATACCTCTTGAAATCTCACTCTGTGTTCTGAGATCTTAAAATCAAGATATGGTATAGAATCTTCAGTGTGAACTGGAGTGACAACAAGGTCTACAATATCTTTCAAGTCTGTCAAGATCTGCCATGCTTGTTCCTCATGGGGAACCTTACTGCCAATCAACAGAGGCAAAAATCTTATCAAAGCCCAATTTTCATGAGCATTTCCACCCACAGTTTTTTTTGATGCAAAGTTGAGAGGGATAGAATGAGGGCGATTTGTTTTGTCAGTCCACTTAAAAGGAAAGTTGTGTATTGACTGATTTAGATCATCCAAAGTGAAATACTTCTTGGAGATAAGTACAGACAGGCACAGGGCAATTTCAACTGGCACAATTCCTTCAAATAGGTCATGGGCAATATCAGGTGGAAATCCAGAGGTTACATTGAAAAATGACAGTTTTTCTGACAAAATGCAACTTTTCTTCACACCACAGTAACTGGGCAATGACTTTTGTCTGATTGTTTCAAGGTGCTCTTCATGAATTTCTTTTGGTCTGGAACAAAATGTACCGCTTCTAACTTCTTGTGACTGTATTTCTGACTTTTCAGCAGTACAAAACCTGCACACATGAGTTCCAGAAAAGCTCTCAACAAATCCTCCAATACCATGTGCAGCAAGATTATCAGCAACCACAAATTGAACTGTACCTTTTAAAACCCTGCCCAACTTGCTAATGAAAACACCATGCTGCTCCAAGTTTACAAGATCATTTATCAGTGGCTGCAGCACCTTCTCGTACCCATAACTCTTAACATCTTCAGATTTGATTAAAGCAGCCAAATAAATTGATGACAAAGATGACTGACAATATGAGGGTAAGCTTCCTAGAACCCAATAAACTCCACAAACTTTGTGTTTTTTCTTTGATGTGCCAAGAGGATTGCAGATTTCAAAATCATCCACATACAGTATCAAAGAAATAACTGAGGCTTCTGAAAGTAAAGGATTCTCTTTAAAATGTAGTCCATCACGATATGATTTATACACTGGTGTTTCAGTGTGTGGTTCTGATGTTCCTTCTGTAAAGTTTATCACTTTATCCAAGATGGGTTGACAATTTAACACCTGCTGTAAAGATTTCAATAATGGTACATACTGGAATGTTTTGTTTTTCTTTGGGTCTAACACATATTCAGTTGGCTCAACCACATTAAAATGACTCCTATAGTAAGCCTTTCGTCTCCATGAAGTGGACAGTGGACCATTGTCTGCAATTGCACAATGAATCGGATTTGACTTACAAAGTGTTGATGCCAACTCCTGCAGTACACTCTCCTCTATCTGGTAGCTGTGATGCTGAAAGACCTGACTAACAATTCTCAGTGTAGCTGGCACACTCAGTGAGCCAATTAAGTACCGTAACTCACAGAGAAGATCATTAATAGCTGAGCTAGATACAAGATATATGTTTTCTAGCTTTAATAAAAGTGAAGCTAGGTTTACTTCAATGTCATTCAACTGGTCTTGGTCTTCATTGGCAAAGCCTGGACTTGTACATTCCTTACTGGTTGATTCCTCAAATTCTGATGTATTAGCACTTTCTAATGGCAAGCCTGAAATTGGCCTTTGTTCAACAACTCCAGGCTTGAAGTCTTCCAATCGGAAATGTCTGTGTTTTCTGTATTTGTGGGTTTTAAAATTGTTATAAATGTTGGTTTCATAAGAGCAACCTAAAAACATACAATTGATTGTCTCATAGTTTTTAAGATGCACACTAATGTGTTGAAAGTATTCTTTGTCTGATGAAAGCTGATTGCAGCCACAAACATGACATGTGTATATAACAGTTGCAACAGCTTGATGTTGTTGCTTAGATGGATGGCCTCTTGATAAATGGCTTATTAAAGCATTCCAAGTTTTAAAGCGGCAGGGGCAGTTCACATATGTGCATGGATACAAATGACCTCTTCCATGGTGCTTATGGTCCAGTCTGTAGTGTTTAAGGAGAACAGATCTTCTTTGAAAAGATGCATCACAATCTTTGCATGTCCACATTAATGTCCTAAAAGAAAACAATATAAAATTTATTTTATGTACAACACTAAATCCTTTGCAATCAAAATTGCCTAAACGTTCAATAATCATTCTCAATTTAACCTTAACTTTGCAATGTGCAACCACACCGCTAGATGCTGCTAAAATGTACACACTGCTTCGGGTAACTAAACAACAGGATAAGCAGCAATATGTCTGACAACGAGAATAGACACACATGCATGTATCTGTGCGTGTGTGTGTGTGTGTGTGTGTGTGTCTGTGCATGTGTATCTGTGCGTGTGTGTGTGTCTGTGCATGTGTGTCTGTGCGTGTGTGTGTGTCTGTGCGTGTGTGTGTGTCTGTGCGTGTGTGTGTGTCTGTGCGTGTGTGTGTGTCTGTGCGTGTGTGTGTGTCTGTGCGTGTGTATGTGTCTGTGCATGTGTGTCTGTGCATGTGTGTCTGTGCATGTGTGTCTGTGCGTGTGTCTGTGCGTGTGTCTGTGCGCGTGTCTGTGCACATGTGTCTGTGCACATGCATCTTGTGCATGTGCATCTGTGTCTGTGTCTGTGCATGTGCGTCTGTGCAGGTGCATGCGCGTCTGTGTCTGTATACACACACACACACACACACACACACTATATACAGTGCCCTCCATCAGTATAAATTTTTTTCTGTTTGCTGTGGAGACCAGAAATTGGTAAGATGAACCAGTATTTCAGAAGTACAGAATGTCACGTTTTATAAACATTTGATTATGTTTCAATCAACACATATATGCTTTACCAACAAAGAACAACAACCATTTAATGGTGACTTGTGTGTTGTACCCAAATGCAAGACTCAAGGATCAAACTGACAATACACATTCTCTGCTTTTTATGTGTGAACAATGAATGTATCAGGACACAGATCATCAGCCAATGGTCTTAATATGCCCACATTAGTTAGAAGTATTAAAATACAAACGTGTTGTCGTGTCATTGAGCTGGAATATTGTGCATGTTAAAACATTCAAAATAAATGTGACATTCTGTACTTTTGTGTCATGTTCACCTTTTAATGTTTAGACATTGCTTAATTCCACAGCAAACAGAGCAATTTTGCCTGACCTGTATTGTGCCAATGCATATAAAAGGACACTTAAACAGCATTTATAAAATTGCAACATACACAAACAGTAGAGATTAAAAAAATATTTTATACCGAATAGACAAGCATATCTATAAAATTAACTGTAGTCTCAATGTTGATGTAGCGAAGCTTAAATATCAGACAAGTAGAGTTTTGCATATTAAAGTTAACTCAGAGAATCTTCTAAAATGGACATCAACAGCTTACACTTAACTTAAAAATACTTAAAACTGATTTTAGACAAAACTCATGTTGTCTTTTGTTGTGAATCTCATGTCACGTGTGTGCTGGGAGAAGCACTTACATCATACAGTACAGTATACAGCGAATCAGACATCAATCATCGATGGATTTTCTTCATTCTGTGTTTCAGTCACGTGTATACAATATTTCTGGAGGTTGTGCGAGTTTAACTGTGTAAGACGACGAATAGTTTGTGCCTATATGACGATTCAGTTTTGGCAGTGATCTAAACAATTCATTCAAACTGATTCGCGAACCAATTCAAAACAATTGGCCCATTTGCTTAGTAAAGAAACCGACTCAAACGAGTTATTCATTTGCGAATGACTCAGAAACACGAGACAGCGATTTTAAATTAAAATACACATTTCGTAATTAATTAAAATACAGTAACGAAGGAATGCTGCACAGTGTAATGAACTACAAGTAAAAAGTTTCCTAAGTAAGCGTAAAAGTACCATTTTTTTAAATGTACTCTTAAGAGTGCATATTTTCCAAAATTGTACTCAAGTAGATGCACGTTAACGAAATAAATGTACCACCTCTGTAAGTGTGCCATTGCAAAAACCAGTTCAAGCTCAATGACCCCTATTAATAGTCATACACACCTCCCACTTGTGCATAAAATACTTGGTGAATAAGACCCATTTAATTTGACCATTTACATGTTTTTGTCTTTGACACCCAAAATAATTTCTTAAACTGAAATGTTGGTGTCATGATGACAACAAAACAGATTTGTGTGTTGCATTTTGCCAACAAAAGTAAAGTATCAATCACATCTAACAACTAACAATCTTAATAAATGTATTTTATACTAAAATTAAAAGGAAAATCACAACTTACTTTTAAGCTGGCTAAATGAGTTGCACCAAACGACAAACACCACTTCCAGCTGCTTCTCATTTCAAATGTCCTCAGGTGTTCTTTTTATTTTCTGTCCTTAAGAGAAGTTGTCTTGTAGATGACACAACTCTATACCGCCCTCTATGTCTTGGGCTGTGTTAAATGTGTCCATCCCAAGCTCTAGAAATTGAAATTGTATGTTGGTTGAATGTACCCTATTAAGTTTAAACAGCATTCCCTTGTTCTACGTTACATAAACTTGCTTTAAGTAGATTTCAGCTACAAAATTACTTTTATAGGTAGAATCAGGTAAAAATAGCTCACTAAGTCAACAACTGCACATGTTCACTTTTTACAGTGAAGATTGTTCATCATTCATTCAATTCATCTTCTGTGCGCTTAGAGGATTTTGCTGAAAAACTGTAATGGCATTTGGGGGATTTTGCCAACAAATCAGTATTTCTGAATGGCCTGAGGCAGGGATTAAGCAGATTTAAACCGGAAGTATATGATTACATATAATACTTGCCGAGAGCATTTGGCTTTAACAAAGAGCATTTAGCAGCTTTTGGTTTTGTTATAAACAATATTCTGCTTCATCTGCGGGTTAAAATTCAGACATTGAGATTAAAGCTTGCTAACAGTATTGTTGCTGCTAAATGTCTGCTTAAAGACTAAGGGCCAGATTTATTAACAACTTGCGCAAGCGCAAACCATCATTTTGGCGTTAAATAATTATTAAATAATGTCGTAATTTAATAAAAACGCACAGTGGATAATTAGCGCTGAAATGGGAGTCTAGTTAATTTTGTGACTGACATTATTGCGTATGCATTTCTAGGAGTTTCTGTTTTAGACATATAATTTATGGGAAGAAAGTATTTAAATGATTCATGCAACGTGGTTTACTGTTTGCGGGTATGATATTACTCTTCTTTTACTAACCTTTTGATTTAAATAAATCATTTCACAACATATTATTCAAAAATATCGTTTGCCAAGTCATTCATTTTTTAATTGCAGGAGAAAATAAAAGAAGAGTCACTAGATGTCACACAATACGAGGCGTTTCAAAACTTCTTGTAAACCTTAATAATTTTTTGTCCTCCAGTTCTTTTTAGTTTACTATGGCTTTGTTAGCTGGGATTTTACACCTTGAATTTTCTGCTGGGATGTCAATGGTGCTGATCTTATGTGCTTTAGGTATTAGTAGATCACCCGCACCTCATCAGCTCTGTTTATTTACAAGCCTGAACTAATTTGCGCTGCTCTTAGTCGATTGTGTTGGCCATTATGGAAATCAGCTGTTGCGCTGTATTATTTAGTTTGTGCTTTTTTTGTAAATAACTTTGAAATATTACCACTCCCATCAGTCCTTTTTTGGAAATGCACTCTCACGCTTATTTGCCCCCGTTTAATAAATCTGGCCCAATATATGTTATTCACAGTTGTTTTGAAACATGGCCCTTTATTATCCTAAATGTTAAAACAATAACTAGTCACACTTTTGCCAACTGATATCTACATTAAGAAAACACCATTTAATACTAAATTATAACTGATCCCATCAAGGCCAGACTCCATGCAACATTCATAACTATAGGAGAATATAGGAGCCCAGGGTCCCCAGAGATTATAAACATGTCCTGTGGCATTTTCAAGGGCTCACAAGTTGACAGTAACTTCAAGCTTTTTGCTGTTTACTGAAAGAAAAAAGCCATTTCATGGTTATACACACAACACCACCAAGAGAGAAATCAATTAAAAAGCAAAATACATTGCCAAAATAAATCCTGCTGAAGTAATGAAGCGACCATTTGTGAATTTTTCAAATCCAATTTTGTGGTCGAGTTTTGAAGAGCGAGTATGGAAGATTGCCATTTTGGATTATGAGGAAGCTTGATTCATGTGTTATTGATTATAGTGGCGATGTTCCTTTTCTTAAAACATATTTCATGATGTTACCAATTATATTTTCCTGCTTGTTGTTTAGCAATACCACTGGCATAGTGAATTTTCCTACTGAAATTGTCATTATTATTTTAAATTTTTCAGATAATGTTGCAAATTTAGTTGTGTTTTTCATTGAAAGGTTTATAATAGATTGTTTGGTGATGTGACAAAACAGGCAAGACCAGCTGGTGTAAATCTTCATTAAGTCTTTTGTTCATTTCATCTGGTATTGATGCTAAATCTAAACATGCTGTGGTATTTTGGGTAAAGCCACTGGGTTAAAATAACCCAGAAAATGTTTATATTTGACCCAACAATGGGTTAAAACAATACAGCATTTTGTATTTATTTATTATTTTGTATTAATTATTTAGAAAGCATTTGAATTAAAACAACACAGCATAGGTTAGTTTAAATGTGTAATGTGTTTTTCAGAAAATTAGGGGGTGGTACACCAAGGAGTTTACACCACTGATGATATAGTTATGTATATTATATTGCATTTCTGTCAAGAGATCCTTTGAAAAGTCTCACATTGCACCTTTAAATCCCAGTGGGTTGGGTTCGTCCCTTTTTGACTCATCGCTGAGTTAAAAATACTCTTTTTCTTTATGATCGGATTTGTTACAAGGTGAAATGCAAATTTTAGGATTTCTGTGGCTCAGAAATGACTGCTGCTCACACTCTGTACTGTGAGGCCGTGAAGACAGCTTTCAATTTATATCAATGCAAAATCTCCATTTATCTATAAAAAAACTCTTGGATTATGAGGACATACTTTCTGTCTGTCCTGCTTAAGAGAAAAGAATGACAGTAAGTCATTCTCTTCTCTCCACACTTCTTTTCATTTATGTGTTGTTAGGGGGGTGCATTACACTTAAAAAAAATGCTGGTATTTTCAATACAACTATGGGTTAAAGTAACCCAGAAAATTTTTATATTTGACCCAACAATGGGTTAAAACAACCTAGCATTTTATTTTGTAAGTAGGATAGTGTTTTGTTAAATATGTGGTGGAGCACAGATATGATATTTATAGTGCTGGGCAAAGATTAATCGCGATTAATCGCATACAAAATAAAAGTGATTTTTTGCATAATATATGTGCGTGTACTGTGTCTAATTATTGTGTATATTTAACCACACACACATTCATATATTCATTTCAGAATTGTTTTACTTATATATAATTTTTTTAAATTTATTTTTAATATAGAATATATAAAAATATCAATAAATATATATAAACATGTAAATGTTTCTTAAATACATACATGAATGTGTGTGTATTTATTTATACATAATAATTACACACAGCACATACTCATATATTATGCCAAAAATCACTTTTATTTTGTATGCGATTAATCGCGATTAATCTTTGCCCAGCACTAGATATTTAATACTTAGATGCGAGGTGGCATGCCAGAAGAATTGTTGATGCAGAATGGACAGGATCTTTGGACACGACAGAATGATTTGAATCATCAGGCTCCTCCCTAATGTACGATTATAAATTAGTAACATGTTTTATCTTTAAAAAAGCTTAAGAAAATAAGCCTTTTTATTGATTTGAAGATTTAGTATGTTGCTTTCAACCAAGGTTTGGCCACATCCACTATGCTTATACTCACTATGTTGATATCACTATGTTGTTCTTATTAGAGGAAAGACAGATAACCTATGCTATTGCATCAGGTGGATACCGAAATTTAAATTGCAATCGATCATGAAACGTATTTGAGCCACTTTACCTCATGTTTCACTTTTGCTAAATTCATCCTGCCATTGCTGTATTCATGAAATATAATGTATGCAATAAAATATGAACAGTGATACAGATGCCTGAAGCTAGACAATTTATGTAAACGAAATTGCATCGTTTTGTTATGAAAAACATAAACATATGTTGACTTCTCTCAATAAAAAAACAAGTGGATTGCCTGTACCTGTGTGTTTGTTTAGATGGTCAATAAAAGTGGGAACATGTGGCTGCCCTATTGATAAGAAAATAGTTCTCAGCACACCTCTGGTGCAATTCATCATACCGGCTATTAATGTCCAATGTCACCAACAACATCTATTGCTGCTGCTCCCTGCTTGTATTGACGTTTGTTAAAGCTTGGTTTAACCAATCCCATTTTATAGAATTTTTCGATATTACTGGAACATGATCGTATGCAAACTAGAGTAGTCCATTAGCAACAAATGAGACATAAAAAGAACCATTAGTAATAAAATGAATAGTCAAGAGACTTGGAGTGGTGTAGAAATAAAGCCTACCCAGTAGTGTCTTTGCTGTCTTCGGGACAGAAGGAATAATTTTGCAAGATAGTTAAGAAGATAACCCTTTCACAGAAGCATCCTTCACAAGCCATTATGGCTGACAGCCTATTACATTTCAGATTGAGGAGCTGAAATGATTAAGAACATTGTACTGTGTTGCCATGACAGCGTGCATTTTTTCATCCTTAGAGTGTAATCACTATAGTTTCAATGATGTACAATCAAACCAGATGATAATAAGCAGTGGAGACATGGAGATATTGGGTTTGGAGGGATGTTTCCATGGCAACTGAAATAATAATCCTCATGATTGATGTTTTCTTTTTCGTTTTCCCTTTTGTATGGCTGTAAGATTCAAAGCCCATGTTTTTTCCCTTTTTTTCTCCTCCACAGTAGCTTCATATAGTTTATTAGTCTGTCAGAATAGTTTATGAGATGTTGTTGCAAAGGAAATAACCAAGTTCTCTTGCTTAATAACATGCCACATTTTCTGTTTACATACTCTTTGGGTATAAAACAAACATCAATGGATTCATCTTTCTCAAACACATTTTCCAGTTGCATTCTGGGTAAACAATTTTGCTGTCTATTAGCATCCAGGTCACACGTAAATGTCATGGAGATAGGGCTTTTGGGCAGAAATGAAAATAACACATACAAAATGACTTGCCACTATTTGCTCATGAAATATGTTAAAAGTGTGACACCCAATTACTCGGCCAATAATTCTGCAGCCTGTTATTCTTTTCAAATAAAATTCCACATTACTTTTCATAATAAAAATCCAATCTACTTGAAATCACCTTAGATGGTGAATAAGAGGTAGAATTAGGTATTAAGCTCTGTATACTTGTACGTAGTAGTAATCAGATAGACATGTTTTGTGAAGTGTGAGAACTAATATGTTAAAGAACAGATGGTCTTTAAGTATAAAATCTAGCAGCACACCAACACAAATAATGCAACACACATGGGCATTAAGCACCGGTTACATTTTAATATTTTACCGAAATCAAGCTCAAATGGAGTTGCAAGGTTTTAACCAACAAATGCTGGACATAATGTGTTTTGTCCATCATTAGAATGGCTGCATCTGAGGCCGTATAAGTGCCTCAAATTACGTTTTCATTAACTTATAAAGTTTCTTGTATCGATGTGGGCACATACATTTTTCAGTCATTTAAACAAAATTTCATGTTTCAGAAAATTAAGAGCTATGCACAGTCTATTTAAGACAATTCTGTCTATATTAGGGGTTTCATTCCAAGACCCACATACATTAAAAACTTATTTTTTGGGTCTGACTTTTGGCAGACACTTTTAACCAAAGCAACTTAAAATTCATTACAAGCTATAATTTTTTATTAACTTGTGTTCCCTGGGTTCAGACCCATGACCTTTTGTGCTGCAAATGCTTAAACATTCAATATCTTTAAGTAGAGAGTAATTCATTTTTTGTCATTGTTTATGTAAGAAATAAGGTATGAGAGGCTGTGCTGTATTGTGAATAAGTAACGGCTGAAGGGCGTTGTTAGGCACGACACAAAGTGAAGTGCATGCAACCCCTTAAGCCATTACTTACAGCACTTGCCTTGAGTACCTTATTGCTTTTATAAAAAAAGTAAAAAAAAATATTAGTGCAACTTTCATAAAGTTAAATCAATAAAAGCATTCCTTCCACTAGAAAAAATAGTCCCTGACCGCGAACAACAACGTTCCAATGTGTAATATGCATAAAAGCTCAAATAAAAACAACAAACCGATACGTGTGGTTGCTAAGGGTGTTGCTAAGGGCGCAGTGATAAACAGAACCGTTGGGTGAAGCGGTCATAGCTGTGTTTTATCGTGAAAAAAGTGTGTGGTTTGTAATTTCAAATTATGTGTTCTGCGTGTCGAGAGATCCTATGTGTCTTGTCAAAATAAGTGCCTGCTGCAGATGCGTCTACATATTTTGAAAACATAAGCAACACACATTTTATATTTGCGCCCCTCGAATGAACAGTCACGAGCCGCCACTGATGAAGATTTTAAAGTGCACCTATTTCATGTGCACAACGTTATTTTGTGTATTTGGTTTAATACAATGTGTTTGCATGTGGTTTAAAAAACATTATTTTCCATTATTTTATGAAATTAAAATATTTTTTTTAAATGGATTTCGTTGGTTTTAAGGAGGCAAAGTGTCTCCAAAAAGACAATATTACAAGTAATGTTTAGTCATGATACGTAATTGAGTAAGTAAAGACAAGTTTAGGGTTTAAGGTGTCTGGTATTATTAGTAATTTTTCATTTTTTGTTGTTTTTTATATATGCTGTTTCTGGAATATGTTTACATATTTTTGGTGGGGCCATAGAACACATACACCACATTTCTGCATTCCACAGACATGAGGCAATTGGTTCTCTCAACCCTATATGGATCACATGAAGAGTTTATTGGGGCCTGAAAAACTCACATTGCGGCATGCATTGAAAAATAAGAAGCATCTTCAAAGTGGTTTAAACAACCAAAAGCATTCCTCATCCAAAAAATATGACATTGTCAAAGACCTCCTTCATCATTTAAAAAATATCTGTTAACCTTAAAGTTCATAATATTAGATATTTTAAATGCAATGCCATAACCTTACATTAAAGGTCTGAGGTTGATGAATGAATTACCGATAATGTTTTAGCACTGACACTCTGTATAAATCAATTTATTTTAGAGATTTATACTCTAGAATTATGTGCTTTTGTAGGGCATGTGAAAAAACACAATTGCAATGCATACCATGCCTGAACTTAGAAATATGTCCTCATTTCTGAAATGGCCACACCTGTTGTACATTATGCTTTAGTGGTAACGTATATAAGCCTGTTCAGGCTCCATGCTATTTGTCTTTTGCGTGTTATGACTGCATCATTGAGTCTTTTCTTGTTTTATGGATAATTGCATCTGTGTATTTTACATATGCATATTTTTCTCCCTTTCACCTGGTTTTGATATTATTGGAATAAGACTTGGCTCACAATGTCTAAAGCTGTTTTAGTAAATCTTTATAGCCAAGTGATGTGAATTATGCATAATGAAAACTGCAGACTTTTTAGCAACCCTTCTCTTACAAAATATTGAACAGTTTCCAACACAATCACCACAATAATGGTTGCACTGGACAATGGAATACTGTAACTAGTTCTATTTCCCATGAAATTACTTTAACTTTAAGCAATCCTAGGTTAGTTTAAACTAATTAGTAAAATTCACCAGCCAACTATTCACCAGCTTAGATAAGCTTAATACTATCCTTCAGTAAAAGTAACGTGTTACATTATGCTAACTTAAGTGATGTTAATTTGGAATGAATATGAGATGGAGGAATATGTGTGTGTAGGGAAGGATGATGGAGATATCTAATCAAAACAAATAAACTGTAATTACAAACAAACAAAAAACAGGAATACGGGTATTGCAAACACATACATGACATATAACATGACAATAAAGCTAAACACAGGTAGAGTTTATATAAAGGAGCTGATGAGGGTAATTGTATAAATATTGTATAAAGCAGTGGGAAACTGGATTATATTTAAACTATAACTAGAAAAGAATCCAGAGGCTGATCATAATTTGAATAAAGCAGTATGATATACATGTTATAGTTGTGTTTCTTACATAAGCACAAAGTTGCAGGCTGAGGTGTCTCTAATAGGTGTGACTGAACATATGTTTCTGTCCTGACATGTCCACTGAAAAATATTTAACTTGACCATAGTATCGTTTCCATAGTTACTGTGGAAGAGTGATGCAAAACAATACCTACCGTTCATCCTTGATTTTGATTTTGTTGTGACAGTTGTTAAAAGTACCAATGCTAAAATACAAAACTGTCTAAAGTGTTCATTTTTCCCTGAAATCATCAAAAAAACAACAACAACAACAACAACAACAACACAATAAACCTACAGTAAGTAGATACAAACTATATAGATATAGAAACTAGTATAGTAACAGTTGTTGTTTATTTGGTACACTACCTGAAAATAACGAAAATTAACATTGCACATGGTAAACAATTACATATTGTAGGGCAACCATGATAAAATCACCATGTTTAAAAGTGTAAAGATACACTTAGGGGCGGTTTCCCGGACCAGGATTAGCTTAATCCAGGACTAGGCCTTAGTTTAATTAGGAAATATAACTAGTTTTAACAAACATGCCTTACTAAAAACATTACCTGTGTGCATTTTGAGGTAAAACAAAGGGCCCTGATGTATTTTAACCCTATAACTGTCACTGTCCCACAGGTGGGACGTTTGGCATTACATATTTAAAACAATAATTACATAGTCTTAACCTACATCAATCTTGACAAACTATATACCGTTGGAAAGCTCTAAGAATGTAGTTTTAATATATCAAAACCATTTTGAAAAAAAAAGTATGTAATAAGAGTCATTTTCTAAAATATCGCAGACCAACAGTTGGGCCCAAAATGTTATTACATATTTATTTGTAAATATCCCATTAACCTGAAATAACCTCGACAAACTATATATTGTTGGAAAGCTCAGGGAATGTAGTTTTCATATTTCAAGGCCATTTGATGATAGAATTTGTATAGGGACAGTTATTTTGTTAAATGTCACTCACCCCATAGGAATACATATAAATGATTATAAATTTATAACACTAATACCCTATAAACTTGAAATAATCTTGACAAACTATATATTGTTGGAAAGCTCTAGGAATGTAGTTTTCATATTTCAAGGCCATTTGATGATGGAAATTTAGTAGGGACAGTCATTTTGTTATTTGTCACTGACCCAGTAGGAGTCCATATGAATTCGTATATATTCATAATTCTAATATTCTTCAAAATGAATATATGAATCTTCAAAAATCTTGACAAACTATATATCGTTGGAAAGCTCTAAGAATGTAGTTTTCATATTTCAAAACCTTTTTGCATTAAACACAATGCAGAGACAGTAATTTATCAACTTTTGACAAGATATTGCAACTAACCGTTGACACCTAGTGGCCTTGGTTGGTAAAACCACTAAAAGTGTGACAGAAACTTCATTTTTTGTTATTTTCACCTAAAATTTGGTTCAGAACTAGTTGAGACTTGTGTCTTTATTGGTGTGGTGTTTTGAGAGTAAAACATTTTAATTTTTATATACATTTGATTAGAGAGTATATACTTTATTGCATTATTTTTATTATTTAAAATAAATTTAAACGAGTATAACTTTTTTGTCATTTAATATTTACAACTTCAAACACCTCAGTGTAAAACTATAAATTGTCTTCTTAAAAAAGAGACCAAGATTTTGCTTCTAAACCAAAGAATGCCAGAGTTATAGTAATTTTAACGTGCAGATCACCTTTTCACCCCCCCACTCAAAAGGGGCAGTGACAGTTATAGGGTTAAGATATGAAAGTGCAAGTTGTTTGGAGAGCTCTTAAAAGTGTTTAAGTCTAGGACTAGTCTAATCCCTGTCCGGGAAACCGCCCCTAAATGTATCATTATTATAATCAATGGACATACACCATTGTAGAGATGCAGAAAACATTTCTTTTTGTTTGTTACAAACTTCCCTGTCAGGTTAATGTTTGTAATTGCAATATTCAATTTTCACAATGTTTTTCCTCTTGTGTTTTGAGCTACCAGAACTATCATAACATCTTACACAAATGCACTTATAGACCGTTTCAGCAGTAACAACATAAACAAGCGGCTGTCGCGGTCCGCACGTAACTTCCGGTAAACTCCGCTAAGAATAAATAACAACAAAGTTCTTTAAATGTAGTTTATTTACATAACAAGCAAAAAAAACAACACATAGATTACCTAGGAAACCAAAACATTTGTTATTTTCGACGAGGCATTCGTTCAAGAGATCAGTTTAGTAACTAGTCAGACCATTAAAAAAAACGAAACCGGAAGTAAGGTTCGGATCCAGACGTGTATCACGTGCGTCCGATGAAACCGTCTATACCTTTTGAAAGTTTCGTAGTATGAATGCAGACGTTTTTGCCATAAAAAAAAATCCCATAATAAATTTAACTTCCAAATCATGTAACCCACTACATTGTAGTTGTAATTGTTATCTTTTATATTCTACTTGGTTCTCTTTAAAAGTTGTTTTCTTTCAGTTATGGAAGTAAAAATTGCAGGCTTTTAATTGCTGTAAATGTATGGATAGCCTACATGATCATTGTAATCTCAAAGAATAATTTGCGGTAACACTTTACAATAATGTTCATTAGTTAACATTAGTTAATGTATTAACTAACATGAACAAATCATGAGCAATACATTTGTTACAGTATTTATTAATCTTTGTTAATGTTAGTTAATAGAAATAAAGCTGTTCATTCTTTGTTCATGTTATTTCACAGTGCATTAACTAACCTTAACCAAATTTTAATAAAGTATTAGCAATTGTTGAAATTAACATTAATAAAGATTAATAAATGCTGAATAAGTGCAGTTAATCATTAGTTCATGTTAACTAATGTAGTTAACTAATGTTAACTAATGAACATTATTGTAAAGTGTAAAGATTCAATCTTTGGGCTGTTGTTTCACTCCTGGCCTGCAGGGGGGCGCACCATTAAAGCTTCCTTGTTGGACACCCTCCTCATCTCCAGATGGCACTGTAACCCCAAGCTCAGTGCTCACCACGCCTGCTGATGGCAATATTGTGTGTGATTGTTCTCTCCTCATTAGCCTTGATTTCTTTCACCTGTGTCTTGCCCTTTTATAAGAGTGCTTGTTCTTTGCCATCTTTTTCAGTCTTGAGACCAGGCTACAGATCTCCAGACAATAATTTGTATCTTATTGTACCTTTTTTGACCCTTGTGTCTATTTTGTGTTTCACTGTTTTACGGAAGCTCTGCTATCCTAGTTTTTTGTACTTTATTCCTTGATTTCTCAAGTTTGGGTTCCACTGTCTGGGAGTTAGCTCAGCAGATAACATGCCACGCTTAGAACACCAGAGACCCGGGTTCAAACCCAGCCAAAGTCAATCACATTACAGCAAGATTGAACCATGGAAGGGAGCCCAGCAGAACGACCATCACCCTTCTCCAATGTAGATCGTATTCTGACATCCCTATCAGATCAAGCAGCAATCATACAGTGACATGATCAGACGGCGTTCAACACCCCGACTGGCCACTACGAGTACCAGGTAATGCCATTTGGCTTAGTCAATGCACCAGCCGTCTTCCAAGCATTTATTAATGATGTTCTAAGAGAGATGCTGAATACATCTATCAGAGATTCTTCTTATTTTGAATCTCCAGTCTCAAGCCTCCTCGCCCCAAGCATCCCAATCACCCCCTGATCTTCCCAGCAGACCCATGTATCACTCCCATCAGAACCCAAGCTACCAGCTCCCGAGAGATTCAATGGCACTCCAGAGAGTTGTAGAGGTTTCATTACCCAATGTACCCTGGCCTTTCAGCTACAACCCAGCATCTTTCCTACTGAGAATAGTCAGGTAGCCTACATTTTTACCCTCCTAACTGGTAAAGCCTTGGACTGGGCATCTGCCCTGTGGGATCAGGGATCTCCAGTAACCACCAACTGCCATGACTTTTTCACCATCCGGCCTGTAGGGGGGATGTGGATCACCGCCTGCTCCATCTCTCTCAAGGTACCCGAAGTGCAGCTGAGTTTGCTATAGAGTTTCGCACCCTTGCCACAGAGGGTGGGTGGGATCAGCGAGCATTGAGGGCTACATTTCACCATGCTCTATCCCCTGAGATCAAGGATGAGCTTGCCTTCCGTGACCCGGCGCCGGACCTCTAGGGCCTCATTGATGTGGCAATCCGGGTGGATCATCGGCTCAGGGAACGCCAGCAGGAGTGTCAATGGGAGACTAGATTTTTTGAGTCCGCCAGTGCTGTTAAGGTGCCTTCTTCTCTTAGTGCCCCTGAAGAATCCATGCAGCTGTGTGGAACCAGAATTTCCCAGACTGAGCGCAACCGACGGATGAGGGAGAAGTGCTGCCTCTACTGTGGCAAACCAGGTCACTTTCGCCTTGTTTGTCCAAAGTTATCGGGAAAAGTCAACTCTCGCCCAGGAGGAGGGGGGCCAGGGCGAGATTAGAATCTATCCCCTGCTCAGCACCCACAGGGTTGACCATCCAGGCTACTGTCACCCATGGCAACCACCATTATCCAATCTGTGCCTTTGTTGACTCTGGGGCTGCTAAGTTTTATGGACTTTGAGATGGCCAAGAGGTTTGCTATTCAGCCAACTATGCTCCAAAGACCCCTTAACATCACAGCAGTCAATGGCAGTCCTCTGGGATCAGGAGAGGTCAGTCAATGTATCCCTCCTCTGCAGCTAAAGGTGGGGCAACACCGAGAATGGATACAGTTCTTTCTGAATAACTCTCCAAAGCTTCCTGTTATCCTCGGTTTCCCTTGGCCGACCTTACACACCCACACATTGACTGGGCCAGAGGGATGGTTAGAACCTGGTAAACTGACTGCCTAGTGTCAGAGAACACCTTCTGTCACCCTTCCAAGCCATTAGAGATATTTTCAGAGCCCTCACCAGACGTCCTTAAGGGGAGATCTGCATCTGTTTCCCAAACCCTATCCACAGAAGTCATGGCCGTTCCCGAAATGGTGCCGGTAAAGACCCAGCCACTTGCTCTCTGTTCTGAGTTATCTCGAGTTCCCCAGGAATATGCAGACCTCCAGGAAGTCTTTAGTAAGACCCAAGCTGGCACTCTGCCCCCGCATAGAGCTTATGACTGCTCTATTGAATTACTCCCTGGTACTAGCCCACCACGTGGAATGCTCTATTCCAGCTCTGGCCCTGAGAGAGTCGCCATGGACAAGTACCTCAAGGAGGCCTTAGACAGCGGGTTCATCCGTCCATCTACCTCACCTGCAGGGGCCGGGTTTTTCTTTGTGGAAAAGAAGGACGGGGGCCTCCGACCCTGCATAGACTATCGGGGCTTGAACCTTATAACCATAAAGAACCGGTATCCTCTCCCTCTTATGTCCACAGCCTTCGAGATCCTGCAAGGGGCCATGATCTTCATGAAACTTGACCTTCGTAATGCGTACCACTTGGTTAGAATTCGTGAGGGGGACGAGTGGAAGACGGCGTTCAACACCCCGACTGGCCACTACGAGTACCAGGTAATGCCATTTGGCTTAGTCAATGCACCAGCCGTCTTCCAAGCATTTATTAATGATGTTCTAAGAGAGATGCTGAATACATCTGTGTTTGTCTACCTGGATGATATTTTGATTTTTTCCCACAATTATCAAGAGCATGTTCAGCAGGTCAGACAGGTCCTGGCCCAGCTACTGAAACATAGGCTCTATGTAAAGTTGGAAAAGAGCGAGTTTCATGTTTCGGAAGTTTCCTTCCTGGGCTTTACAGTATCTAAGGGAAACCTTCAAATGGACCCAGGCAAGATACGGGCTGTTTTGGATTGGCCTTGACCAACTTCAGTGAAACAGGTACAGCGCTTCCTGGGCTTTTCTAACTTTTAAAGAAGATTTATTAGAGACTTTAGTTCTGTGGCCGAGCCTTTATCTGCAGTGACCAGGAAGTCAGCTAAGCCATTTGTGTGGACTAACAGAGCAGATCACGCCTTCAACAGGCTAAAGCAACTCTTCACATCTGCCCCAATTCTAACCCTCCCTGACCCAGAGCTTCCTTTTGTGTTGGAGGTGGATGCCTCAGACGTGGGAATAGGAGCCGTCTTGTCACAGAAAAGTAAGTGTGATAACAAGCTTCACCCATGTGCTTTCTTCTCTCGTCAGCTTACCCCCACGCAGGGGAACTATGATATTGGGAACCAGGAACTACTGGCTATCAAGCTGGCCTTATAAGAGTGGAGGCACTGGCTGGAGGGGGCCAAACAACCATTCCTAATATGGACTGACCACAAGAAACTCACTTATATCCAGCAGGCAAAGAGATTGAATGCCCGACAAGCCCGCTGGGCCCTTGTGTGCCTCATGTGTTTTTTCAAAATAAGTGCCTGCTGCACAAGCATCAAAACCGTTTATGATAAAAGAGACGCTTACGTTCACAAAATACACACAAGACACTCTCTTAACAGTAAACTCTGATTACGCATGAGATTATGCGAGTATCTGGAAATGGGAGCGTCTCTTTTATCATAAACCCTTTAGACGCGTCTGCAACAGGCACTTATTTTGACATGACGCGTGATGCATATAGGTTCACTCGACGCACAGAACACATATTTTTGGAATTACGAACCACACACATGACGGGCTACATATATGTTGTAACGAACTTCGCATCGAGCGCCCTCGAAAAAGAAGTCACCGACCGCCACTGTTTATTTGTAACAAATAGGAGATATAGAATTTACAAATGTGTGGAGAGCCAAACGTTTCAGCACTCGGACAGCGCTGTGCGTGTTTTGAAAGGCATTATTTAAAAAAGGTTCTCATCTCAACATATCCAGAGGTACAAAGTCATCATATACAATAAATCAGCGGGGTAGCATTTAAAAAAAAGTCACGATTTGCGCATGCAGAGTATGTATGATATGGCCCCTAGACTGACCATTGTAATATCAGTGTCAGATTTAAAGATAACTTTTATTATCTTTCATATTATTTTTAAAGATTTTACTTTTATTTTTAAAAATCATTCAGTGGTATTTATTTTATAGTACTTATAGATTTTTTATTATTAATCAATCAATTTAATCCATAAATTAAACTACTGGGAAAATTATAAACACTGTTCAAATCTGTACAGACTTCGGCAAGAAGAATTATGATTCAAACGTAGTGAGTAAACTTCTTGAAACAATTAAATGACAGCAGGATTCAGTTAATTATAAAATTATATATAATCTTAATACCACAAATATCTAAAAAAATTGAAATGCGTCCAGTTACTATCTATGTAGTGTGAATTATAGCACAACATACAAAAACACAATTCATGCTTGGAAACGTGCCTATGACAAATAGTATACACACACTGAAGCAATTACACAAATCTTGAAGATGCAATGAAGCAATTTTTCACATAGAACGTGGGGTCTGAAGAAGACATCTAATTGAACATTAAAATGAACATGTGTAACCAATACTGTTTCTGAAACCATGACACTTTCTTGCCGTCCAAAGTTTGTGAGACTCACAAAATCTATTTTTTAAAAATGTTTTGTTTAAGGGACTTGATAAGAGTTGAGTTTTTAATATCTTTGAGAACAACTTTACATATTTGGCTTTGTATATTTTTAGATGTCTGTAAAATAATCTGTACTTCTGTTATTACTTCTGGATGAGTGGAATTTTGGTCCACAAAGTCTAAATACATTATCCAATGAATTTTTATGTACATTCATTTTCGGTGACTTATGAGTCATAATTTTAAAGTTGCAATGAAATTGAAATGAAAAACTAATTTGTTTTAGAATATTGTGGTATTTTTGACAAATGACAGCTTTATAATTTTTTTTAAATGCATGTACCATAATAATCTTATTGTATATCTCCATCATATATATATATATCTGTCCTGTGTTTTTGGCTTCTTTACAAGGTCATGCAGAGTATATTTTATTAAACCATCAAGATGAGCTAAATGATTTATCATTCTTTTCATTTTTGACTTAACATTACAAAGTACTTCTATTGGAGATTTTGTGTTCCAGTTGAAGATGAGGAAGAGCACACAGAGTGAACTGGAATGTATTTGGTCTGAGAATGATGAAGAGGATGCCAGAGAGAATCTATTTTCCATGAGGCCCTGTGACATTATTTAATTTAATGATGATGTGCCGCTTTAAGAGGCTGAATCAATCTCATTGTGTCATTGTGTTAGAGCGCTCAAGCGTTGAGTGTGTGTGGTTTGTGCCATGTTCAGCTGCTTGTGTGTCTGCGTGTGTGTAGTAAGATCATTTTGTTGTGTGTGTAGTGATAGTGTGAGGTGTGGTCTGATGGTTGCAGTATTTGTGGGTATGTGGGTTTGTGTGGGGCACGCTCGTTTTATTGTATGTTTGCGACTGTGACAATGGGGTCAAATCAGACTGTAAAGAATAGAATGAAACCCAGTGGAACAAACTGCTTATGAGCCCGAGCACCCCTCACCCTCCCCTTGCACCATGTATATGTAAAATACTGGCTATAATACATCAATACGAGCTAAACCCATACCTCAAGCATACTTTTCATTGTGAGATATCTTTAGAAAAAAGATAAATCACATCAAGAATACCAAATTAGCTTTGTTACGTCAACTTATTCAGGGCTTTTATGAATGCATATGAATGAGGACCTACCAGAGTGAGCGATGGATGATAAAGCAGTCTCTCTAATAAGGGCTAATGAACCAATGACAAACTTCATCTGTATCTGTAACGCATAGGGCGCTCTACTGGACCCCTAATGTTTCAAGCTACTATACGGCTATTTATAATGCAGACATTGCTATACATTGCATTGTCCTTTATACAGCAATGTTTATAAAAATGTATGATAATGTTACAGCATCTATGTTAGAAACATGATACCTCAATTATCCTCCATCTGATATAATGTTATGCATTTGTTGCTCCCTTCACAATGATATTGTGGTTGTTGTTTTTCTGCAAGAAAACAAAATATTGAACAGACATGGGTTGTAAAAGTTATACGTGCATACAAATGTTCCTAAACCTGCACACAGATAAATGCGTACAAACACCCACACACTGGCACAAGCTAGTGTGGTTTGTGCAGACAGCTGCGCATACACCAGTCACCAAAAACTGTCAGTGACATAATGCCACAGCACAAAATAAGTCTCATGAGCTTTAATGTGGCATCTGAGCGTTATCTAATAATATAATGTGAAACAACAAAAAATTTAATTAAACCTTCTGATAAAAAAGTGAAACAAAGATAGCATATGGCGTATTGAATAGCTGAAAGTACTCATATTCTGCTCCCTACCTTCTGTTTTGAATTATTTTTGAAAACCATCAGCATATATTATCTACTCTATGTTCTGGCCTCAGGTTCAGGAAAACAGCAAAACCCTAGAAATGAACTTTTCGTTCCAGTGTAAAATAGCAGCTCTGTCACATTCTTAAAGTCTCCAGGCAGTATCTTCAGTCTACACCATGTGACAGGCAAGAGACTTCCCGATCCAAAATCAAAAGCAAAATTGAATTTGATCTGATAGATTCAAAATAATCTGGTTGTCTTGGTGACGGATGTGAAAATCAGAAGCAGGGGAGTCAAAAAGGGTTGATATCAACAGAGAACTGGACAGGCTGTCATTGCCGGCACAATCAATTTCTGTCTGACGCACCGCACACACATACATACATACATACATACATACATACATGTGGTTCGTGAAACAACACGTGGACTTGTGTGAGATATTTCACTGCTTAAGTGACATATTGATATTTATGTCACAAGGTTTGGTATCTTGATGTAGTTTAACACATTTTTCTAATTTGTTTTTCTAATTTCCCCCCAGATTTGTTTTACCATATGCAAGAAGGCCAATAACATGAAGTAAGCGTAAGGTCTGAATGAAATAGTGTAGCACTAACATTAACTAAAGTGCTGACCAAATCAAGCTTTGGACCAGTATGACATAAACTTGTCATTGAATATGCGAGAAAATGCACGGGCAAACAAATGCATTAAATAATGATGAGATTTATGGAGAAGGAAAATGGTTGCAGAATGGCCCCTGAGCAATGAAAGTGCAAATATATTCAATGTACACTACTTGACATTCATCTATTGAAAGACAGACAGATCACCAAGTGTGTGTGTATGTGTGTGTTTCTCTCTGTATGTGTGTGTGTGTGTGTGTGTGTGTTTGTGTGTGTAAAAGTGTATGTATATGTGTGGGTGGGTGAGTGGTTAAGCAGTGGGGGAAGATTACATTTGGTGTTAGATGCAGTTTTTTATGTAACAGAGCTCATCAAAAAAGAGGAAGAGAAGGAAACAGTAGAAGAACGAAGTGGAATAAATTTGAATGTATGATATGATGTATGCACCCTGATGCAGTGATGATACCTTACCCACAGACTGTACTGTAGGTGAGATGCATTCACTGTTTCAATGAAATAAGACACTGTTTGTATAAAAACATGTCCCAACATCATACTGCATCTCTGCTATCACCCATGGTGAAATTTAATTCCTTACTTAACATATTTATAAGAAATAAAATCTATGTAAAACACATATGTGATTATCACAAATAAATGAATGTGCTATCATGCACAGTAACAGCAGCACATACTTAGATAAGACAGCAAAAAATGTTTATATTTTCTTCGGTATCATATTTAAAACAGATTATCTATACATTAAAAAGCATTTTGAAAAGCACGTGTCAATAAAGGGGAGTTAGCAGTGTTTGTTCTGTATGGTTTTTAAATGATTATTATAGATAAAACTGTATGTAAGTGTTTGAGCGTAGGCCTGTGGTCTGCACGAATTATCTGGCTAAATCTTGAAGTTATTATATGCACTGTTTAACGCAACTAGAATAGAAGTGCTTGTGTGTGCGTGCGTGCATTAGTGTATGTGTGTGTGTGATAGATATAGATTTGTGATGTATATATATTCACATAGATCAAACTGCACAGCGGAAGGGGGAGGTTGTGCATATGGGGGAAGGGAGTATGCGCGAGGGGGTTGTTTGAATGTACTTAATAGGTAATACAGTGGGGGATGGGACGTTGACATTCAGGAGATGCGGATTTCTGAGGTAAAGTTATGAATCCAAGTATGCGGTTCTGGTACATGTGCAGCTCTCTGAAATATACAAGAGACAAAACAATAGGCAATCAGAGTAATCATTGCTCATACAAGTCTAATAAATCCCCTTGACACCCAAAACCTCTGTACCTCTTAAAGGGGTCATATTATGAGATTTTTTTTAAAAGATGTAAAATAAGTGTTTGGTGTTCCCAGAGTGTGTATGTGAAGTTTTAGCTCAAAATACCCACAGATAATTTATTATAGCATGTTAAAATTGCCACTTTGTAGGTCGGAGCAAAAATGTCCCATTTTCGGGTAGGGGTGCGAATCTCTAGGCACCTCACCATTCAATTCGATTACGATTCAGAGGGCGGCGATGCGATGCTAAAAACGATTATCTGAACTTTTTTTTGTGTTACTAGATACTTTGCTTTAAAAGCATAGGTGTCATTTACACTGGGGACGATGGGGACAAAATGACCTAAGAAAATAAGTCTACTTTTTAGACAAAAAATATGCAATTTAAGTGAATTTGTGAT
Source organism: Paramisgurnus dabryanus (assembly GCF_030506205.2). Classification (NCBI taxonomy): domain Eukaryota; kingdom Metazoa; phylum Chordata; class Actinopteri; order Cypriniformes; family Cobitidae; genus Paramisgurnus; species Paramisgurnus dabryanus. The sequence continues at coordinate 23,758,601 of NC_133342.1, read as the reverse complement.
TAAAACAAGCAAAAAATATCTGCCAATGGGGTGAGAAAAAAATCTAAAAAAAATAAGATTTATTTTTTCTTTAACACTTAATTTAAGCAAAATTTTCTCACCCCATTGGCAGATATTTTTGCTTGTTTTAAGCACAAATTCACTTAAATTGTATAGTTTTTTAAAAAAATGTGACTTATTTTCTTAAGACATTTTGCTCATCAAGAAAATACATCTTGATTTAAGAATTTTTAGAAATTTCTACTGAAAGCAAGACAAAAATACTAAGAAAGAAAGTCAGATTTTCAAGAAAAAAATTCTTAGTATTTTTGTCTTGTTTTCAGTAAAAATATCAAAAAATTCTTACATTAAGATGCTTTTTCTTGATGAGCAAAAGTCTAGTTTTTAGACCAAAAATATCAAATTTAGGTGATTCTGTGCATAAAACAAGCGAAAAAATCTGCCAATGGGGTAAGCATTTTTTTCTTGAATTTTTCTTGAATTTAGTGTTTAAGAAAAATGTTCAAGGTTTTTTTTGCTTACCCCAATAGTTTGTCGTGTTTCCGAAATATTTTAGTTTTGTTTGGAATAACATACAAATAGCGCGGCTCTTCTCTAGCTCATTTCTGCCTTCAACTTCACAGAAGCTAAAATATTTCCACATGTCAGCTTTTAACGAGGAGGGTGTTCGTATTTCGCACTCAGCCATTGCTTCGGATTGCGTCTCTGTCTTTTATGTGCACGCCACAGACTGCACTTCCGTGCTTTACAGTTCCACCTTTTGCATTTCGTCAATATTACTTTATTAGAATTTTTTTTCAGAAAACCGATTTTTGACTTTTGTGAATCGATTCAGAATCATCCACCTCCCGCATCGCGATGCATCTAAGAATCGATTTATTCCCCCACCTCTATTTTTGGGAGTGTTCTCTAAATTGCAAATGAGCTGATGAGATGCAAACACTGATCGTAATGATGGTGGTTTTTTGAAATTGAAACTCAATTGTGCTGTCAATTATTTTTTTCTCTCTGTCTCTATCTGCACTAAATGGCAGTGCCGTGGTTGGCTCGTGCAGATTAAGGCTTCAGTCACACCAAAAGCGCTTTAAACGCTTGCAAACGCAAGGCGCGACGCACTGCCTTTTTTTAAAAAAGAGCAGTGCGACGCGGCTTTTCATATTGCTAAGCAACCACCGAGTCAGCTGTCTTGTCAATCAAATATTGAAGCGTGAGCGCTCTTTTGCTGTTAACTGTCATATCAGCAGAAACTTTAAAAAGAGGACGCTTGCTCTGACCTTGTTTGAGGGTGAGAGGTGCACAAACACACAGGAGAGAGTGAGCGAGTGGTGTCCGGTTCTTCAAAGCAACTGTAGACTTCCCTCACCACAACGTAAGGCCCGCCTCTCCCCTCATTCGATTGGACAATGGAAAGACACGAATGACGTCGGGCGCTTCTCCGCTCTCAGCGCTCCTTCAAAAACGCGTGCGCGGCAGGCGGCAAAAAACCGCAAGGCGCTCGGCGCGCATAAACAGCGCGCAAACGCGCCCTGCCCATAGAATATCATTCAAAAAAGGCGCCTGCAACTGCCATAAACGCTATTGGTGTGACTGGCCCCTAAGGGGTGGTATTATTGTAATTGGACTTGCTACCTAAGTCACAAAACAGGTGAAATCTGAACGACCTAACTTTTCACATGCTTGCAGAAAATGGTTGACCAAAACAAAATTAATTGGTTGTTCTTTTTCACATTTTTTAGATTGATAGCCTTGGGGACCAAATTATAGCATTTAAACATGGAACAAGTCAGATTTTCACGCTATGACCCCTTTAACCGACCCTCAGTTGCTAGTATACTGCACAGTGCTCATATTTTGAACTTGGCCCATAGTGGTTCATGATAAACAGGTGCTTTGAAAAATCTTTTAAACCAGGGAAGGATGATTAGGTTTAAAACTGGTGGGTGTATCTGTAGTTGTTAGGTTGTTTAGATGTCTCACATTGTGAATTCCCATTGATTTTTGGTTCTGTGTACATCAGTTGAAATAACATATTGACTAAAATAGAACTTCCCCGTGGACACAACCTCCAACCACTCCAAATACCCTTCCCACATAAAAGAGACTCAGTTTCCTCCAAAAATAGTTTGTCCGTGTTTTTTAGTATTATGAAATTTAACTAATATCCTACTCCTGTATTGTTCACCTCTTGTCCTACATTTGATTAATTAACTTCAGCAGCCAATTGAAATAAGTCTATGTGCTCTCTCATGATACGATAGCTAAGTGTTAGTCTCCCAACACAATGCTTCAAATGCCAGCTGATACTCAAAGGTTAATGGAATAGAAACCTCATTGTACATTTAGCCACCCTATGCGGGCAACATATTGTTCTTTAATAAAATGTCAGCATAGCTCAAATGTTAATGATTTCGAGAATTTCTCAGCTCTGAACTTCTTTGCCACATTACTCTGTCTACCTGTTCAGACTGATTTCACAACAGGAGGTCAAGTTTTGTCTACCAAAATCGGTTCTTTCTGAATTGTCAAATTTTCCCCTCAGTGTTAAGGATTTCGAGATCACACAAAAGTCTTAGAATGTTTATCTGTGGTTAAAGACCCTGTTCTTTCTGTGTTTTTGAAGCTTTGATTGTGTTTACAGTGCACAATATAACATGTCTTCATGTTTCACGTGTAAAAAAACGTGGTATTTTTCACACAATTTACTTATCTGTATACCGCTGTTTTCACTGTCCTAAAAACTATTTTCAGTGTCTTCCTTGTTCTATGAAGTTCCTCCTTCAGAAATATGTATCGAGTTCTGATTGTGTAGTTTGTTTAGTGTGTTGTGATTCGACAGCAGCTTAACTTGCCGTTAGCTTAGCTGGTAAATGACGTATTCCTGTGGGCGGAGTTTAGTCAAAAAACTGTTCTAGTGACATCATTAAAGCAGGAAGTATAGGGCTGTAGTCCAAACCGGCCGTTCGCTGTAAGCTTTGAAAGGCGAATTCTGTGAAAGAAAATATATCACCTGGCAGTGAACTTTAAGCTTTATCATTTTACAGGTATTATTTATGCTATAACAGCAACATTACACACTAACTAAAGTTTAAAAAAAATGGGATCAAAAAGAACGTGACCTTTAAATTAGAAGAAGCACCGAAATAGCTTCAAATTGCATCTGCTAGATATTATTTAGTTTAATGGTCGGTGTCAAAAAGAATTGGAATATAGACCAAGAGCCATTAGGACTATAATGGTAGCCTACTTTTTAATGGCTGATAGCAAAATGCATTGTCTTTTGTTTGGATGCTGGTCAAAAATCTGATATGTTTTATGCAAAAATGTCCAGAGCTACTGTTTACATTTTCCATAACATCATCTCGACCAGTTTACTGTCAGTAGTTTCTCATTAGAACTTAAAAAAGTGTAATATCTAAACTGTGTTGTAAGGGACAATAGTTAAACTCAGGAAGTGCAGTCATCAATAGACGCTTGAATTGGTTTGGCTATACTTGTAAAGGGCAAGTGCCTAAACGTGTTCATTTGAAGTGACCCTTACTATTTAAAAAGCATTCATGTTTTGAATCAAATCTAAAAATCTGAACAGTGTTTGTGTTAGGCTTATGTGTGGGGTACTCTGTCAGAAAAAAAATGTCAAAAAATGGTCCCAAGCTGTCGCTGGGGCAGAACCCTTTGAAAAGGTCGTAATATGTACCATTTAGGAACAGTATACATTTATTACAGTACTTTTGAAGTATTTATATACACTTTTTGTTATCAATATATACTATTGGTAATAATATACTAATATGAACTCTTTAAGTGCAAATGTGAAATATTTGAAAGGGTAGGCTACTGCTCCAATGATAGCTAGGGACCATTTTTTGACCATTTCTTTTGATAGTTTATAATAAATGAAGTAAAAAAACATTGCATCTAGCTTTGAAGGTATATGTATATAAATATAGATTAATTTTTGTCTTTGTTTTTTGGAAGATGCATGTTAATATCTTATTGTTTATTTCAGTAATTTAATAGTAGTTCTAATGTATGAGAATTACATGAAGCCAGGATAGTTTTTGGCTGCCATTCACACATTGTTCAGAGATTAACTGCCTTTGAAAAAAATGCTGACATGACTTTAACCACAAAAAGCAAGCTGTTGTGTGAGGTAGCATTCACAATTCAGTATCCAAACAGAACCGAAGCAGATTTCATTTTACTGCGGCTTTTAATGCAGAAAGGCATCTGTAATGATACACTCAGATTTGGTTCATTTGTTGGCAAAAACATTACACCAACAGCAGCACTGTCATCTCTATCATCATCAATCCTACCATCATCATCATCATAATCAATGAGAAATGATGAATAATGCCAAGTTTTTCAACGTAATTGACAAGAAATAGGACCACCTGCACCCTCTTTTCAACTCCTTCATTTCCATTTGTCTGTGGAAAACACATTTTCAAGGAAAGCATTATGCTCTGTCATACTGTAGCCATAGTTTTGTATTTCTTTCAACCTAGTTTTTAAGTAAGTTAAACAGAAATCTATCTATCAAACAGACAGACTGACAGACAGACAGACAGAGAGATAGATAGCGCAAACCCTTGTCCACTAAATGAATAGAAATGTAGGTCTTGACATCTAAATGAGAAATCATTCTACTGAAGAAAGATGGCAGAAGATTACAGAAATATGGTAGATGGTTGAGAAAATCATGCTTGAATATACGATTGATGTGGCAGACAGTCAAGAATATTTTTTTGGACAAAAGCTAAAATGCATACTACGTAAAAATAAGAACAAAAAAAATGCATGGATAATGCACTTTTTTAATGTGGTGCAATTTTGCAACACAAATTTATAAACAGAACCAGCTTTTATTTATTAAAATAACTGGAACTAAGGCATGCAAACATTGTAATAAGAAGAATGCATATCTTGAATTATGAGAGCAAAACTAGTATAGCCCAAGCCCTTGTCCTCGCTTGTGCGCAGAGCTGCTTAATAGACTGTTGTGTGCTGAGGTCTGAGAGTGATTGGTGAAGCCTGTCAGCTCTCTATTTTAATTCAGTAAAGCAGCTTTAGCTGTAGCTGCCTCTTCTTTGAAATGCCTAGGTGCATCTTCATTGATTATAAATATTCCTTAAGATTGCATGACATTTGAGATGTTGCTTTTCAAGAAAACTGGAGCAGTACAAATGATTTCAAAATTATTAATAGTTGCTACTTTCATTGGACACTCCGCCCTGCCGCTTTAAAACAAGAAGCCACTTCTTTTTTGCTTGTTTTTAAGGTACAATGGTCAAATTGGTTTCTTAAACATGATAATAAGTTCACTGTACTCATATGGCCTCCACAGTCACCAGATCTCAATCCAATAGAGCACCTTTGGGATGTGGTGAAACAGGAGATTTTGCGTTATGGATGTGCAGAGGACAAATGTGCAGCATCTGCTTGATGCTATCATGTCAATATAGACCAAAATCTCTTAGGACTGTTTCCAACACCTTGTTGAAGGTACTAGCAAGGTGTACCTTATAAAGTGGCCGGTGATGTTTCCTTACAAAAACCCACCGCTTTACTTTGGAAGACATTTAAAGGAGCTGTATGTAGAGTTATTTTTTTTACTCAAAAAAAAAATATATAAAAACACACTATAATGTGTCTCAGATATTTAGAAAACATGCTACGTTCACCTATCTGTTTCTCTGAAAAACAATGCTACAGCCATAATCTCTTTTTGAAATCTGTGTTTTCCATCAGAATTTCTGTTTTTGTTTTGGTCTGTGTGACCCGCCCAATTTACCCAATATTTGTATTTTGACAACTCGGTTGCCAGTTATTATGTTTACTTAAATGAAACCGCAAAGGCCCATAAATGCAACCTCCAGAGGACGCAATCTCTGAAATAAGCCGCAGACTGAGTTACCAAAAACACAAAAGAGTGTTTGTAATTTTGGTAAAATAATATTGCAAACGTAAAAATTTGCAGATAAACTTACAGGCTAAAGCTCTATGACAGAGGTCTTCAACCTTTTTCAGGCCAAGGACCCCTTAAGTAGAAAGGAGGAGTAAGGACCCCCCGTATGTATCAAATTAAGGACTAGATTTATATACTTCTTTATGATGGTTATGTAAAATTACCATTTTATATACAGAGATGCATAGACCGGTACAGAGATACAGAGATACCGGTATTTTTTCATGCTGCCAAAAGACAATCAAATCCCGATCCCGCAAAAAAAGGCAATCCCACAAATTATTGGAAATGTATAATGTTTTTCCAGAGAGTTATTGATGAACGAGTGTTTCGGTGGCATGTAAGTACATTTTTTCATTATATATATTTTTTTTCGGTTTCTAAGTTGGATGTGTAAGATACCAAATCCAATGCTTTGTCATATTTATCAGTGTCTTGACTATGACTTAAACATAGCATCGTCTTGAAATATGTCTGCAGGTCTTTTTTGGTGGACTTAAAAATATTTTGACCCAGCAGGGTTAATTTTAACGCTGTGTAACAACTAACCCCTCAGCACTTACAATATGAAAACTGCTAACGTTAGCGTAATTCTTGCCGTTGTTTTAAATAGGCTTCACACGAATGATTGCTGGCTGCCAACAAATGTGCCTGTCTTATCTAAAATCAAGTGTTAAATTTATTTTTGTTCATATCTTTAATATTGATTGAATGAGGTCACGTCAAAGATTGAAATCATAAAGAAATGAATGGCTAAAATCAGACTTTGATGCTCATTATCTCATTTTGAAATTGTAGTATGGTTATTACAAACTGGGTTACATATAAAAAAAATCATATTTGTGCTGCTTTTCTCACATATTTAGACATTTGTATCCATTTATAATTGAACTTATTGTTAGAAAAGGGCTGGATGAATGAATACAGCATGGATACCTGTCTATTATAGACAAATATATATACAATATCCACTTCAAGTATATAGACAAAATAGTATTTAAATATTTGCCTGCAAACTTAATTTTTAGCAAGTGTTACAACTACACCCCTGCCTGTTACATTTAAACCCAACTGGGGTAAGTTGTAACGTTTGGTGTAATTGTCCAAGAATGGTAAGTACTAGAAACAAACTTCAAATGGTCATTTGTAGCAGAGATGTGTGTGTTGCTTGTGTAAAAATATAATTAATCAAACTCAAATATTTTTTTAATGATTGAGCCAAAACCAAAAAGTGTTAGGTTGTGCCCCACTCTCCCCTACTGTTAACATACTACATAACATTTTACATTTACTGAATAGATTTTAACGGGGAACCTTCATTTTATTTAAGTTTTTAATTTCTATTATCAGCCTATGAATGCATTTTGTCTGATAAACAATTTTTCCAAAGAATATTTTTAATTCCAATCATATTTGGAGGACCTCCACAAATACCACCATGGACCCCCTGTAGGAGACCCATGCTGTGCTTTCCATCGTCAGTTGCTATCCTGAGTCTGAGCATTGAGTCTGAGGAGGATGGGACGGGGAATAAACCATCTCCAATATTTTGAATAGTTTGCTGTACCAAGTTCAACCTCTAGATGTCAATAATACATACTGCACCTTTAATAATCGTATAGATTAGTTTTTGATGGATGGATACTTTTTGGATCTTTAAAAATGGGGCACTATTCAATGCCATTAAAAAAGAGCCAGTATAATATTAAATGTAACTCTGACTGTGTTTGGATGAAAGTAGAAAGTTATATATACCTAGGATGGTTTGAGAGTGTATGGGCTAAGTTTCATTCTTGGGGGAACTGTTGCTTTATTAAAAGCTATGTTTTGTCTCCGTTGGTTAAGATCAATCTGTAGCTTTTACATGTACGGCATCTTATTTAAGTTTTAATAAAAGGTAACCTATATCCATTTTAATCCATTTAATGTAAGATATCCAGGTAAACATGCACAATTTCTGTTTCCCCCAACTTTATTTACAACTGTCACTGGCATTTTGTGAACTGCAGACTTTTTCCTACAAAATGAACGGAATCTTTTCGTCACAATATCTACAGACAGTATCATGCAAAATCAATGCAAATTGTCCAGTATAGGTGCGCACTTTGCAGCGCCCCCTATGCGCCGCTCAGAAGAACAGGCGCGTTTCTCCTGAGTCTTTTGTGTTTGAACACAGGCAAAGCGTTCGCTCCTCTCCATACAGCAGTTACACTGAGCCACAGCTGCAACGATAACATACACATCTCTACTCTCAGCAGTCAACACATTAACGTCCTCGACAGATGCTCTTGTTCTCGCCAAACCTGAGCGACTTCTTCAGCGGTATCTCTCTGTTTTAAAACGCCCGCGTTAGAGGTTCATATAAAAGTTTTTGTGAAAACCGCGGAACGGATGTGAGTGTCTCAGTCTTTCAGTCTTCAGCTTTCACCTTCTCTCTCATTTGCGTTGCGATCTCTGAGTAAGAGAGGAACACACAATCTAGTGGAAAGGCAATAGGGACCGGTTGATGATTTTACTGAAATGGACGTGAGATTTTATCCACAGCCTCCATCAGCAACAGATCCCTCTCGGCTGGGACAGTCGCACTATTCGGACTCTCCGTATTGCAATAAGGTAAAGCCTATTTTAATGATGCATGGTGTTTTATAATGTGGCTTTTCATAGACATGACCTGTTTTATTGCAATACATTTGTGTAACTGCTTGGCTGAACGTGAATCGAAGACTGCTGTGGACTTGTTCAAACTAAGTTTGTACTTCACCGACTGTCACCTCAAGTCTGAAAGCGGGTCCGAATGAGCGCGGGACCGAAAATTAATCTAAACAAACTTGTATCCGTCGACCATAAACCATTGACTGCCTTTGTTATTTAGCATTTTTGTTAAGTTTATTTGTATATATATATATATATATATATATATATATATATATATATATATATATATATTTTTTTTAATGCGCACATCATTATTTTCGCATGTGTTTAATACATCGCAAACTTAAAAGCGCGCTCGTGGGCTGTCACAGAAAACTAGCGCGCGCGTAAAATTCTAACAATTAAAGATGGAAGTCATTACGATAGGGAGAAGTAGCGCGCGTTTTCCTAAATACACCTGCTCATCACAGACCCAAACTCACTCAACATGGACATAGCAAACTGTCCTTAACACAGAAAGCTGCTAAACGTGCACAAACAATAAATAACATATTATTGGTTTTGGTATTATCATTAATATCATACACATAATTCCATACGTTTGTCTTTTACTTTAAAATCTATGGCATCATTTATTCCTGAAGTCCCTGTGGAACAACAGAGATATGTGGGGTTTGTATTCCTCTCCCTCTCCTAATGATGGTGCTGTTACTGTGTGAGTGTGTGTAGTGCATGTAGGATAAAGAGAGAGATGGGGAAAGAAAGTGTGTGTGTGTGTGTGTGTTTGAATGAGGAGGGGGTAGGGTTACTGTGGGGTGATTGGAGTGGGGGTTGGGGTTGTATTATTCCTTTCAATGCTTCTTGATTCACTGCCATAGGTCTCATATCCACGACTAAGTGTAGTCACATACACAATTCAATGTTTTATGGATGAACCGCACATTTTTAGAGGCACCACTATGACTGCCCCAATTTAAAAAGAAGTAAAAACACTGAAAGCGCAATCTCACCCGCATTGTCTCTGTGTTTCATTTGTTAGATGTAATTTTGATGCAGCGGTAAATTGTTAATATCTTTGCTGAGTTCATAAAACCTTTCAGGAGAGAGAGAGAGAGAAAGAGAGAGAGAGAGAGAGATGAGGTTGGTGGGGGTAGAGAGGAAAGGAAGAGGGAGGGGGAAGGCTTTCAGATATAATCTATATAGTGTAATTTTACTGCAGAGGCAAGTCAGCCTATATCAACTCCACTCGAGAATTTTCATTTTAGCAATTCAGAAATAGAGAAAGATGGGGTGGAGCTACAGTTATAGAGTGGGGGGGGGGGCACAGAGAGCAAACAAGTGAGATTGTGACAGTGGTGTGTGGTATATTGAGAACAAATAGACAGAAATTGATGGTATGTGGCTAAACGGGGGTCATAGTGCCAGTGGGGATGATTCAGTCGGTGCACATAGTCCCCTAACTGATTACCTTCATCCTTACCTGCTGTACCACTCTTCACAAATCCCTAAAGACTTTGGTCTTCGCTGCCTCTATTTGATGTGGATAGAAAGATATAAACAAACAATGCATACTACATTTTTATTATTCATATGGTATGGACTGTAGTTCCTTGCATGGCTCAGCCTTAGAGACAAATAAAAGAATTTCATCCCTGTACACTTTGTTGTGGATTTTCTTGTGATTGCAGCAAGTAAGGTGTTTGTATAGTATAGTGTTGTGCATAAAGTTACGCTGTTGTAAATGGTGCTCTTGCTGCAAGGAGAAAAAAAACGAACCACTTTGAACACACTATCTAAACTTAATGCTCCACACTTCCTGCACTATACAATATGGGCCTTATCGCTTTTTGCTTATCATGTCACCTACCAGGGCGTTTATCACAAGGCACAATGTTGCTGTGGTGAGAAAGCGATTGCCAAGCAAATAAATGCAAAAGCAATTACATTTGAATTTGAGAAACTTACTGGACTTCATAGATCATTTATTTGAATCAGCATTGGTTGCATGTGGCATTTCAGATGTATGTTTTAATACAAGAGCACTGGCGTGGTACAGTTGCCGCTGTTGAGGAAATCAAGAGTGGTCTTGAGGAGTGCTTCACAGGGGTACTCAAGAGAGAGAGAAAGAGAGAGAGTGGCATCATGGGTAGGATTGGATTACAGTCTGTTTGGAATTATGAAAACCAGCAGAGATGAAGCCCTATACCGTTAATGGCCAACAAAACTACTCCGCTGAAGCCAACCTATATCAAAGTCAATGATTTATTTTATGCCTAATGACTTTCAGCTGGTGCACAAGTCATTGCCGTAATGGAGTTTGCAGGCTTGAAGTTATTATAGCCAATGAGATAATGCAAGCAAGCTGTTAACACTACGCATGACTCATTGTCTTGTAAGCCTGTCATTGATGTAGGTTTAAGAAATGCTCCTCATTCACTTCCAAATTTCACAGTTGTTGTTTGTTTACACAGTCAGGTTAAGGTAAGAGGCAGTCTTGTGCTCTTGTCAGTTCAGAGGATAACAGAAGTTCAATTGAACTAATTGGGCCGGTGTCAAATACGTGAAGTTGATGGGTGTAAAGTGTTAAATTTGGTACCTGGAAGGTTTGAATGATACTTATGAATGATAATGCTGATACAAGAGGATTTAATTGCTTGCACATTTTAAACAACAAAATAATTGTTGAGCTGAGTTGAGCAGAACAGGACTGTGGATTTCCTATTGACACACTTAACAAATAACCAGTAAACAGATGGTTTTAGTTTGGTTACAGTTTGACTGGAGACACAACAGACATCTTTGAACATGTTTTCAATTGGGAAAACTAATCCATGGCAAACCCACAAACATAAATGCAAGGTTTTTTGATTAAAAATAGCCGCAGAAAAATGTTTTTGCATGCGCTTCAATAGCTCAGAAGATTTGATGGAGTTCTCAGTTAAGTATTAAATCAGAGGTTTCTCCTAAAATTGTTATTAAATAGATACGAATTGTTGAAATACTTTATTCTAAAAATTTTGCCTTTTGTATCAGACTTTGTAAATCTAATCTTAGTTTGGGACATTGTTGGGAATAGCTTCTAGTGAAAATATTATACAGTATGTAAGATTTTTGGGAATTTCCTCAGGAGAAATATTTAAGACACATGATGCTTAAGCAAAGGTTTCCATTCATTTTCCATTTAGTCTCTTTTCTGTCTTGAAGAAACAGTAAAAGAAATCTTAGTGTTTTTCCTTTATGAGGGTATTGGCTAAAACAATATAATCTCTAGATAGAATATTTTGTGTGTGTGTATCTTTAATTACTCAGAGATGACTTTTTGTGTAAAAATTTAATATTCGTGGTACATTCCGAATGTGATTCATGGTCTTAAGGGATTACATTAAAAACGGATGAGAAATTAGATATCTCAGATATGTATTGCTGTCATGGACCATGCTTTGTAATATAAAGTGTGCTGAGTGCGTGTCTTAGCCACAGGCATTTTCAATTAAGTAGAAATTACTGAGATCTTTGGTGGTCCTGGATGTCAGAGGGGTCTCTGGATGTCGATCCTGACATAATATGCTGTCTTTTGTGTTTGTTAGTCAAGAGCAGTACTCAAAACCCACTCCTAAACCTCAGCACCCCCATCCCAAAGTCCTTATAGGCTACTCCAGCTGCAATGAACATTACATGCATGTGCATTTTTAACAAAGGATCATACAGACTTGACTGATTTGACTCTGAGAGAGAAGGTAAGAGAGGAGCATGTGCTGGTAATCTCTATTTACCAGGTCACTTTTCCTCAGAAAGAGTGATGTGATGACAGGGTGAGACTGAGTGGGCATGTCATTCCCGCCTCCTTTAGCCTTTAGAAGCACACTCCCAAATAGTGAAAGGAAATCAATGTGCGCAGCAGTCAGTTGATATTTCATGTTGTATGGTTCACATGATGTCATAATGGTAAGTGGTTTTGGGATGTTGAGGTGTTTACTGTTATTGGCACAAAATGAAACGCATAAATTTAATAGATGCTTTTATCAAAGGAACTTGCAGTGCATTCCACATTTTATTTGTACGTTTGCTCTCTGGGTTTATAACTTATAACCTTTGCATTGGGAATGCTACGCTTTATCAGTTGAGCTACAAAAGCACTAATTCAAGAATGCATAATTATTGTTAATACCTTGTTGCTGCTTTGCTTAAGTATGTCTGCTATTCAAAGTTAACTGTGGTGTCAATATGCATCATTAGGTACGAAAATACAGCCTAGTTTTCAGAGGTGTAACACCTCCATGTTTGAGTACGTTTAAAAGCATTCTACTGTAACCAATTCCCAAAACTCCCTTTCTTCCTTTGGCTTTAAAGAGCGATGCTCTTCCACTGACAGATTTCTGGGAGTTTCTCCTATGTCAACAGCTTATGTCAACATCACACCGGCAGGCCACACATGGGTGGATTGTCGTAAATGTGAGATGTTTACATAGGCTGTGATCTTTGCTCATGTTGTGCCTAGGTCAAGCACGACACAGCACAAAGAACGCAACGCATCATCTGTGTTTGAATTACAAATGATGATACTGTACGTCCGCACCAGCGGTGTTTGGCGTATCACGCAGTGCAGATGTTCTTGTAACTGATTGACGTTTTATGTTGTTGTCAGTATGGCCAGCAGTAGTCACTGCAGTTCCCTGTGTGAGTGTGTACATTTAAGCCGCGCTGTACGGCGGTGTGGTTTACACATGGCCGGTAGCCCAAGAGCCTGCTGTGGTCATACATTACAGCGATCCTGTTTGAGAGCCGCTAAAAGCTTATTCAATGAGTAAAGTGCATTACCATTCTGTTGAGCTCGGAGTAAGTCCATATAACATACATAAGCATGACAGGTTGAAAAATAATGTTAGTGTTACGTAGGAGTGGCACAGCTTCCAGTATAGTTTCTAGAACCAATTGTCAGTTAATAAACCGAAATGTACACTTGCTGAAAGAACAAAACTTACAGCACCGAGATCCAATTAATGTCTTGTCTTCACAACATCCATATATTCTCATTTAAGTTCAACTTAATTGCATCCAAATTTTGTCTTGCTGGTAACAAAAGCCATTACTGTTTGAGTTCCTGTTCAGTGGCTAGCTGGCACGGTTCACTGGCTACTGTCAGAAAGGATTTGCTTCTGATTGACAGCCTCACTGGAATGTGAATGGAGTTTTTAATTGCATATCATGTGTGCATATCTAAAGAGACAGGCTATGTGGATCGGACTACTGTTCATTACTACTTTACAGGTCAATGTACAACTGCGTATACAAGCACACACAAAAATAAACCCAAACATATAAGACCATTATGTGGTGGTGTGCTTCATCTAACTTTGGTACACTGTCCATTACGCCGGACGAAATCTGCTTAGTTTGTTTGCTTTGTCTTTATGGGCACGTCCAAGTAAAATATTCCTCCATGTAGATATCATATACAGAGAAAGCCTGTTACAGAGCACCATAAATGACGCACCTTATAAGCGATTGTGTTACAAAAATCCACCAGCTACATATTTTTGTGTTTGATATTAGCAAGAACTTCAACTTACAAAAATGTTCGAAGAGGTCAGATGCAAAACCCTTTAAAATGTGTCTGACATGTTTTCTTGTGAATGAGCATTTTTATCAGGTTCTTAATAGATGTTGCCTACAAACCCGAGAAATTGACGGATTTTAAGTATCTGATGTACGTACAATAGGTGCTTAAAGCATTTGTTAACATCAATAATTGGTGGAGGTGGCGTTTTCATGAGAGCTTCTCGTTTTTTCTTGGAATTTACAAAGAATGAATGATTGTTGTTTGTTTGATACCCAGACCTGAAGAAAAGTTAAGAAAAAAAAAAAATATTCCAAGAAACCAAGGTGGGAAATCTATAAGAGATGCATGCTGTTACTTGTAAAAGACAAAGGCAAAACTTCAAATGTAAAGAAGTGAGACAGTTTAAGAAGAGGCCTGAGCTGTAAAAATGGAAAAGACAAAATTTGGCTTGGCTTGGGTTAGTTTGTTCCACTTTTATATATATATATCACTGTGGAAAATCTGAGGTCATAAACACAAGCATTACTGGGAGAATGGCAACATTCAGTTGCATTTTACGGGCATGAATTTTAGGGACATGTTTACGTTGTCGCTGTCTGTGTTTACGATGTTTGTCGTCAGTTCCAGTACAGCCCTCTCAATCTCCGAGTCTGCCTCGGCGTGTAATTCAAACAAATGTGACATTGCATTGTAGCCATATTTGTTACAGAATAGGATTATTTTCGCAATATAATTAGCATTCCATCTCTGCTAGCGTATCAGCCAGTGTTGTGTGATGCAGAAAATGCCAAAAGATCAACTCATTAAGTAGCAGAACATAATGATCATAAAATCTGGACATGTGTTCGCTTTATTTTGGCTGGGGAAATGGGTTTTTCTCCAGTCTGCCATGCGCGTCGTGAAAACTCTGGCACAAATCTGGGATTGCGATTCATTGGAGGCATCTCATTTTTTTGGGTCGACTTTGCCCAATGACAGTCTACATATGAATAGCTGATTGGGCTCCCAGTTTGAGGAAACATCCAGACAGATGGCTCTATGAAAACCAATCCAGAATAGCTTAATTGTTTGGTTTAATCTCACTATGAAACATATTGCAATCATTTTCACATAAAGGTTTTTTTTTTCTCGGAATGTAATGAAAATTGTGGTGCATTTCCAGGATTTTTGGAGCTGTGTGAAAACATCCCAAACATTTTCCTATGCCATCACTATAATTGCTAATATCTTCAAAGGCCACTCACAATAATAATTCACTTTCGTCGTTGTTTGCGGCGTTTGAGTGGACGTAGCGTCAACATATTACGCATCTCGCAACTGTGGCCCACTGTTTGTTCACCCGCTTCCTGCTCTATTATTTCATGGCATCTGTTTGAGTTTTTGCACTGTTTATGTGTGTGTGACAGAGGCCAGCATCTGTTAAATACATATTTGTCCGTGTTTGTTCGTTGGCGTGGTTTGCGTGCTGTTTTGGCCACAACAATAGTGCCAGCCTCTCCATTGTGTAGAGCTGTTGCGTGAAGGGACTTCGCTTCGCTGCCTCCCAGCCACACATCAGTACGGATACACACACTGCAGCATTGTGAAGAAGCAAGCACACACCCTGGCTTTTGTGGGCCCATCTGTAGGTGAACTAATGGCCTGTTGCGTTTCCCTTCATTCAACTCGGCCTTTGGTGTTTAAGTGGCACCTGTCAGTCTTTTGATGCCTGTCCACTGTCCTCCTGTGATCACACTGAGAGTTCCTGATCACTGTCTTGTGACAGTGTGAGATCACATTTCAGCAGCGCTAGAACAGGTGGACCCCACACCTTTATTCTCTAGAACATAATCATCGAAATGGACTCTGCACTTTGTGGTTTATCATTATCTGTAATCAAAACCTATATGCACACAAAGTAGGAGGGGGGGTCCTAAAACATCAATATTGCACTAATAGTAGTGCAGTTTCATTATGAGAGTGACATTTTAGAGCCTTGTTTTATATTATTATGTTTTTTTATTAATACATTAGTGATGCAAGTCATTGATAGTTTCCTTTGAAAAAAAAACAGCAAGCTACTCATTTGATAACTAGGATTTGTTGTATTATATATATATATGTTTGCTTAGGTGTATGGACAGGGTTAATAACCAAAATCTTTTATCTTGGAATATTAAAGGGCATATATTATGCTAATTTTACAAGATGTAATATAAGGGCGCACTCACATTATCCCAACCAAACCAAACCATGCCTGGGCGCGATTGCCACCCCTCCCTACTCCCCCAGTTGCACGCACTCGCACTGTACTTCTTATCGATCCGAGTCCGGGCGCGCTTTCGTCATTAAGATGCGATTGTTTTGAAAAAGCAGGAAGTAAAGCTCTCTCTTAACACTGGAACCCACCGTAATGATAAGTCTGTGTTTTTTTATTCGGAGTCGTTTGGTGCGCGATTACAGACAGCCCTCTCACATGTCATCATATTGCTTAGTTGATCTGTCACGTGTACAGCTCGGACATTCACGTAACCCCGCTGTGCGCATTAAAAGGTTTTTACGGAGGCAGATGAAGGTGAGTGGTCGCGCAACTGACGTCTTCACCTTTTGAATCGCGCTCAGGCGCGATTGCGCTCACACCACAGCATTCCGCGCCTGAGCCCAAGTGAACCGCGCTCCGGCCCACCTCTGCAACCCGGCCGCGGCGCGATTAAACAATCCGCGCCCGGGCGCGGAACGAAGCGATCACACTAGTCAAACAAACCAAGCTTTGGGGGTCAAACGCGCCCGAGCGCGGTTTGGTTTGGATAATGTGAGTGCGCCCTAAGTCTCAGGTGTGCCTAGAATGTTCCTGTAAAGTTTCAGTTCAGAATACCCCACAGATAATTTGTTATAACATGTCCAAAATGGGCGGGAGCAAAAAAGTGCTGTTTTCATGTGTGTACATTTAAATGCAAATTAGCTTCTGCTTTCATTTAAAAAAGATCTGATTCATGTGAAACAATCTGGGACAAAAGTATCTTGTAGCCGCATTAGCGCAGCAATGAGCTAAAAAACACATTTAGAAAACCTTTTGGGTGAAATTAACCAGTCAGTCAGTGGCTGTGGGGGGGACCCTGTTTGTCTGATGTCACATTAACAAGAGCAACAAAACAGCATGTCTAAATAGACTGCTTTGGTTTAATGGGGATTAAAAAAGAAGGAATAATTAAGTTAATAAATTATCAATATTTCTTCAGTTTTACATTACGTAAAGCGAAACAACAAACTAATGCACATAATTTACTGTACTGTATACAATGTCAGAAAAAAAGGTACAAAGTTGTTCCTTTTTCTGTCGCTGGGGTGGTACCCTAAAAGGTACATTTTTGTACCTTTGAGGGTATATAACACATTGAAATGTTGTACCTTATGGGTTACAATATTATACTCTAAGGACCAATTGTGTACCTTAAGGAACAGTTTTGTACCAGTTAAATTTAAGGGGTACAAAACAGTTAACTGTACCTTTAAAGGTACAAAATAGATCTTTAAGGAACAGTAATGTACCCCAAAAGGTACAACATTGTATTATGTTTATATACCTGTAAAGGTACAAAACGGTACCTTGTTTTGTACCCTTTTTTCTGACTGTGTATGTAAGGAATAATTGAGTCAATTATTCAGATTATATACTAAGGTTACAATAAACATTGCTCTGGTGGTTATTTAAAGACATTTGACAGGTTAGGTGAGCATTTTACATAACAAGAAAAATTTCTCAATGTTCAATCAGAATAAAGCATTCAGCAACCCTGTGGTATAAACCGCAATATAAACTATATTTCAAAATCTGCCCACTGAGCTAACATTAACTAATAATGAATAATACTTCTACAGCATTTATTAATCTTTGTTCATGTTAATGCTGCCATATAGTAATACATTTATAAAATCAAGCATTGTAACTGTTCAACATTAATTCATGCTCCATAAACTAACATGAATAACTGTATTGACATTAACAAGAATTAATACATGTTAAAAAACGATATTGTTTGTGCATGTTAGGTTTTACATTTATAATGTTTACTATGGAGCTTTATGGTGTGCATATTCTCGAAAGTTATCTTAACATTTCCCTTACATGTAAAATTTAAGAGAAAAAATAAATAGAAGTTTTTAACAGACATATTTATTTTTCTGTCCACGCTGCAAGCAGCTGTGTTTGAGGTCAAAATCGACCCAAAATAACAGACTTAAAGTTATAATTGCACAGTTGACTCTGACAGAAACTCCCTCAGCTTGTTCATGGTCTGGTGAAAAGCTTTGAAGCAAGTCATTTACCCAAGTTATTATTTAAAGGGTTGAGTCTGATCGATGTTCCATATTTTGGGTGTTTACACTTTCAGGCTTTTAGAGGACACGTTCAGCCAACTCAACTCATGAACCTAAAATTAGGCATGAAAATATGCTGTTACTCTGACTGCAGCGTACAAGAGAGCAATTAATTTGAGCCCGGCAAGCGCGTACAGTGTTCATAAGCAAAAGAGAAGGTAATTCAAAGAGACTTAAACCTTATCAGTACCGCTACAAGTGAAATGGAAATGAAAGGCCGCGGACAAAGAAAACAAGGAGCTCATTTCAACAGGAAACCAGTAGAAAGTCATACTCAATTTTGTTTTGTATTAGTCATACCTTCTCCGTGGTTTGCCACTGAAAGAATAGAAAATGGCCTTAAAAACGGTTCCAAACCCATTTGTTTCATAGAAACACTTTGAAAACTTTGTGGTCGATGCCAACATTAGATTAGTTTGGATATGAGTCTGTCATCACCGTACACAAAACTGCTTTTGATCCACTACCATTACTTTATTTGAGGTCTTTCATAACATTTCAGCAGCATAACTTTAAATAGAAACAGTGCCTTGTGCTCCTGATGCAGTAAAATGGGCTTTTTATAGTGTAAGAAGAAAGACACAGTATATTAAAATCTGTCTAGAAAGACAAGTTTCTAGCCCATTTTGGATAAGAGTGCAAATGGGTCTGTCATCATAAATATATAAAACAATTCATGAATTTTACAAGCCTCAGGCATGCCGATTCAAGCCTTTTCGTTCATGTAAATGCAAACCAGTATTACACAGGTTTGGTATGGTTTTTAAATGATGAAAATTTTTCTTCTGTCATTTTAATAACATGCAGTTTTTTACCTTCCATTTCAGTCTGTACAGGTTTATAAGTTAAATACAAAATAGTCCCTATTTCTGTACCTCCGAGTCTCATGGCAGTGCACACATAGTGTTTTGCTCTCTGCAAACAAGGCCCTGAAGAGAGAGAGAGAGAGAGAGAGAGAGAGAGAGAGAGAGAGAGAGAGAGAGAGAGAGAGAGAGAGAGAGAGAGAGAGAGAGAGAGAGAGAGAGAGAGAGAGAGAGAGAGAGAGAGAGAGAGAGAGATACACACGCACATACACACATTCAAATATATGACCCCAGTGTAAATGAGGAACAGCTGCACCATTGTAATTAAACATGGGCACAGAAAACTACACAAACAAATGAACCTCACAGCCGTAGGTCCTGAGGCACATTAAGGGGGTGAGAGAGAGAGAAAGAGAGAGAGAGAGAGAAAGTTACAAAGCTTTCTACAGGTGGTTAAAACACAGAATTGCTTCTTGGAAGACGAATGAAGCACCCTATAAATTTGTCAGATAGGAAGTTAATGCTTTTAGTGCTGTTAGCAAAGATCAGGCAACCGCACTCGCATCTGACACGTTCAGTTTCACTGGGTGAAACTCACAGTGCTCAGCTGAAGTGAGAATCATTTAAATATTATTTTAAAACATTATCACACTAATATGCCATTATTATATATCCTTATATGCCATTATTATATATCACTTCAATGTTCTGAATCTATGGCTACACAAAAAGAGATTCTGGACTTATTTTATTTTAATTTTCTTATGTAGTCACTATGATATGTTGTTGTATTCTATAATTCTGAATATAAATATACATTCTCAGAAATAAATAACACCTTTTGTGCTCTATGAATAACATTAAAAGCATACAGGTTTGAAACATAAGGGAGAATAAATAATGAATTTTCATGTTTGGCTTTTAAGTAAACATGAAAGCAAATAAAATCCTTGCGACATGACAGATAGAAGTGCTCACATGAAATTGCTTTTTCCTGTGTTATGGTTGCATTTTTAATATAGCAAGTATAAAAACATGCCATTATAGGTTTTTTTCAATGTTTGTACGCTCTTAAAGTCCTCTAAAGCATTACTCTGCTTGATTAATATTATTATACGTCATGTTTTTCAAAGGAAACTTCAAAGTAAAATCGCAGCTCAGGTTCAGCCACAATCAATACTGTAATTTGATAGAGATATTTTTGTCCTCTTAGCATGTTGGCTATTTGCAGACTACAGTTCAAGAGATGGCATTATCCAAGGAAGAGAAAAATGACATAAAAGTAGATTTTATTCTCAGGTTTACCCCTAATCAATAGTTTTGTTAAAAAACATACAATAATGATGAGTCGATAATAGTGTTAAGGATACAGGTGCAAGCTTGGTAACGCCATCGAGTCCCGTGTGATGCCCATCGGCCTGAAACACATTAGCCAGATTTGTGTGATTGCTCAGGATACCGAAATCTTGCACCAAATGGATCTTGTGGTGGATGCTTGTCATGGCAACAGCATGTATCAATAAAGCAATCTTTATTTCCTGACAGGGAACAAGACCTGCATGCTAATGGAGGAGCTGTTATTGTGCCTTAGCATAAACGCAGCAGTCAAACTGGATTTAGCTAACCCTTATGTTTTTGTGTTAATAAGCGAACGTCGACAACAGGTTTGGATGATTGGCACATAATAGGATGTTTGTGCCTGGTAGTGTCCAAGCTTGTTTTTCAGCGTATATGTTTTCAGCGGTGGCTCATTGGTCAGGCCGCATTAATTCCTACATGTTTTCTTAGCAGGGAAGGTAATGAACAGGAAGTGATTGTGGTCATGCGTTCAGAAAGGAGAGCTTGTGTCCTAGCATCCCCGATGCTTATCACCCACCACACCAGGGCGGCAGCTGCAGAGGAAGTATGTAGCGCCATAGCAACAGCCCAAGAGATGACAATTTGCTTTAAAGCTCACAAAAATGCATCTTAGGTTGAGCTTAACACTAAGTCCTATCAATCATTTAAACACTTTCTGAAACTCTCAGTGGTACTCAAGCAATTCTTGAGCAATCTGCAGACATTTATAATCAGTAATTTTATTGTGTTTATTTAAAATTGTTACAAGAGAGACAAAATATTACAGATACAGATTTGGTGTGATGCAAGATGCAACCTTTCCAAAACTCCATCTGTAGCAAAATATAAATTATGAAACACACATTAACGTTGTGCAAAAAAGCAAATCCGAATACATTTTAAAGAAGTGCCTTTACTTTAAAATATGTTGGGTTGTTTTTAACCCACGGCTGAGTAAATATTGGACAGAACACACTGTTGAGTTATAAATAAACTTCTTATGCTGGGTTGTTGTTGTTGTTACCCAACCATGAGCAGAGTGTTGAAATTCAAACAGCTTTGTTCAGTATGTTGCCAAAATTTCCACTGAAAAGGAAGAAGGAAGGAGTTTGAAGTGGCTCCTCCCCTTTTTAAAGAGCCCCTATGGTCCGATTCACAATTTTACATTTCCTTTGGTGTCTATGGGCTTTATCTTACACCCGGCGCAATGCAGCGCAATGCGCGACGCAAGTGTCTTTTGCTAGTTTCCACCCTGCGTAATTATCATTTTCACGTTAAGCGCCACGTTGTTTAAATAGCAAATGCATTTGCGCCCCCTTTTGCGCCCATGGGCGTTCTGGTCTGAAAACGAGGTGTGTTCAGGCGCATTGTTGGCGCGTTGCTATTTTGAGGCAACTAAAATAGACTACGCCATTGACCAACAAAAACCTGGTCTAAAGTCTAAAGTCAATGGCGCAATATGTTTTTGTTATTTAAAGAGCGCATTAGTAATTTGAGTTGTTATTATTATTATTATTATTGAGTCTCTTGGACATAAATGAGGACTAATTATGAGACATTAGAAGACAAAAAGAGCTGCTTCACCTGTAGCCTGGTAAGTAAATAAATGCTTTGCTTTAAACAAATGCATCTGTTTTTAAATGTTTTTTTAAATGCTACTTCACAGATTTATTTTATATGATGACCTGTGGATATGGTGAGATGAGAAACATTTTAAAATAATGCTTTAAAACTGTTGCTGTCCAAGTGCTGAAAGGTGCGGAGAGCCGTTTGTAAATTTATCTCCTGTTTGTTACAAATAAAGTATTGTTAGAAAACAAACCTTTTCTTACATACTTGTAAATAATTTTTTTGATGATAGCCATACATTTATAGCATTTAAGCCTGCTATTTTTACTTCCATTACTAAAAGAAAACGGGTTTTAAAGGTTTTAATAAAAAAATAACAATTTCAATACAAGGGAAAAACAACATAATTATTTAACATTAATCTTAAACTGGGGATCTTCTTCCTCCGCTTAGTTTTTCAGTTTACAAGTCCGTCATCTAAATAGGGATTAGACATAGCGCCAGCACAGCTGGCTTTTAAAGGGGATGAGAGCTGAGACTCTCATTGGTTTATTGCACGTTACGCCCAAAATACTCCCATTACTCATTAAAAAAAAGGACCAGCCCTTTTCGACCATGCGCTCGGTGCACAAACCATTTTTCCCGTCGTTAAACTAGCAAAAGTGGATTCGGACACGCCCATTTAGACGTTGCGCTGTGCGCTTTAGACAATGCGCTTAATTCTTTAAAATAGGGCCCTTAGTGTGTATTAGTTAACGATATGCAAAAGGTACAAACCCCAAGATAAACAATGACGCAAGTTATCGTCTTCAACGTTAATCTCTTTTCTTGGACTACAACAAACATACGTATTATAGGAAACAATCAAGACAAGACAAGACAAGACAGACATTACCATAATTCCACCCGCTTGGACTCACAGCCTGTAAGTTAACTCCCAAATACATGAAATAACATTGTTTTTAGCCATGAAATAGGTGCACTTTAAAATAGCCAATAGCATTTAGTTTACCTCACAGCCTGGAATCTGATGAGAAGTGCAGAATGATGTCATAAAAACAGTTGATCCGTATTAGTTGAGGTGAGAGACTGTAAGTGTTCAATGCTTATATCTTCTGAATGCAAATGTGTTTATGTTTTGTAGTGCACCAGTTCATAGATATCATTAAGGCTAACATATTGATACAAAAAGCAAAAAAACTTCAATTTTGATTATATAGGGACTTTATCTGTCAAAGAAGGCAGAATAAGCTTTAATTTACAACGACTATTACTCTAAGAAATGTTAAATTGAGAAATGCCAGTAAAATTCCCATCACTAATTGACACAGACAAACAGAATACAACAGTGCATGAATGTTTGTATGTGTGTGATAAGATATGAAATTAAAGCATGAGCTACGGATTGAACAGAACAAATGTGGGGCAGATGCTTGGAATGTTTTTCCTAAGTGTGTCCACTACTGATAACATTCCTGGTCTCTTGTGTCGTGTCACTGTAAAAGGCAGGGCCAGCTCTAGGGATGTGTAGCACTGCTGTGCTGTTGACTGAAACTGTGCTGATGATGAGAACACAGTGGCTCATTGTACCGGGTTCAAATACAGGGGCCGATGTGTGAATCCGGTCAGCTCCTGCTGGGAGCTTTTGTTAAGCAGAGTAGCGTGCTCGAGGCTGTTGCTTCCCCCCAGATACTTAAATTTCTGTGGGAGATTTGGGGAGGGGCCTCTCTTAATGATCATCCCTCTTTTGATTTGTCATCATCACTAACGAACCGCGCGTCACCCTTAGTGTCAAGTTAAATGATGGATTAGCGTCCTGATTTACCCAGATATTTCACTTAATTGTCTTTTATGTTTTGTAAATTAGGAGGAAAATTAACATGATTCTCTTTGTGGCTTTTTGTGTTTTTGATTAAATCTGTATGTTAGACTTATATAAATGCGAGTTCATTACGTATTTATTTACTGACATATGCAGTCGATAAAAATAGCCTGATAATTCAGCGAGTGATCTTATTTATGCCAATCAGGTGTGTTCTTAATTTAAAGCAAGAAAGATTCATATTTTATTAAGCCACCACGTGTGGCACTTAGCCGTGAGGTACGAAAAAAGTAAACCTTACATCTGAATTAAT
Source organism: Paramisgurnus dabryanus (assembly GCF_030506205.2). Taxonomy (NCBI): domain Eukaryota; kingdom Metazoa; phylum Chordata; class Actinopteri; order Cypriniformes; family Cobitidae; genus Paramisgurnus; species Paramisgurnus dabryanus. The sequence goes on along the minus strand of NC_133342.1, from coordinate 23,734,217 downwards.
CATATTGGAGGTTAAATTCAATTTCATGTAATGGGTCTTGGCACAGGTTTTTTTCCCCAGCATAATAGTTGAAATTGCAGCCCTTTCAGCTGGCTGTTGGCAGCCGTCCACCCAGGTCATGCTGGCTCCTGCCTCCTTGTTGTCTGTTTTTTCTCCGTGTATTAAGATACAGGCAGAAAAATTTTAATCCTTTCAATGTATCGCACCTGTTGACATTTATTGGGGTCTATCAGTTCGGAGATTACCGCGGTTTAGAGTAGCTTACCTCCCTGAAACAAGGATGCTAAGAAAATTCTGCGTCTTTTGTGTCAATTTTCTTGATACACCAGGACAGATTCTTCGAGTCTATGGAGAGTGATTAGATTTCTCAAGGGTCCTTGTCTCAGAAATACTACCCTACATAAATTACTCATGGACTGCTCTCATAGTCAACCTAGGGAATGACTGCCAGCACTACAGCTCATTTCCCTGTCCATGTAATACAAAATGGACCAGTCTCCTTTAATGTAGTCTCACTGTTTTCAATTATGTTATCATTCTAATAGGAGGTTGCTCTGATACCTCAGATGCACATTACATATAACTCCTGTAAGTGTTTTGCGGTCTGTGCCGGTGACAGTGGTCCAGTGTGGTGTTTTGTAACAGTAGGATGTCATAAACAGGTTTCATGTCTACAGCTAGCTGCTTTGTGGTTGAAGTGCATTGTGGGACATTGGTGTAGACATATGTCGGACTGCATCTCAGACACCATCGCAGCCCTGAAACTAGCACACACATACACAAACACACAAAAAACTCCTGTTGAGATAAAAATAACGTGACCTACCTTTCAGCTGCAAACATCCTCAAGTGAGCAGATACACTTAAACACTCTCCCACACGTGTTAAACACTGTTGACCCCACACAGCTGCACCAAAATCTGCACCATTTATCAAAATATAGAAATGAAACAGACACCGAAGACAAACAAGGAGTGTAAATGTTGTCTTTGGGCTTTCGGTGCTAGAAAACACTTGTTCAAACAGCCTTATCAAACCAAATTTTCCCCTCAACCGATCGTAAAATTAAGCAATTAAGTGGTCATGTCACCATCTATTGGTCTCTAGTGAAATATGCCTTAATTTACCTCCATCGGGATTCCTGAGGCAGTAAATTATGATACACTGTAATTTTGTCTCAGTGTGAAAGGATATTTAACAAGCCACTGGCTGCTCACTCTGAAACTTAATCATTTTTATCCCCCATCCTTTTTTTTTTCAGGTCAGCTCTGTTTTAGATGAGATTCAGTGTTGAAGCGTATCTAAAGACCTGGTTATAAGAAACAGACATTAAAGGTTCTCTAATGGTTTAAAAGCTAATTGACGCTTTTGCTTTAATTGTGCTGGCACCAGTGACCAACACCACAAGTGGTTTAAAGTGATAAAGCACTTAGTTCCCTCCAGGATAAATGAAAATTCAGCCATTTATTAACCTTCGTGTTATTCTAAATACAAGAAACGGTTGTTTTCTTCTTCCTGAATATCCTGGCCACTCAATTGTAATAGAGGCTGTCAAGCTCCTAAATGCTAAAAAGCACCATTTAGGTTTGATCCTCGCACAAAGCTTTAAAATATGGTGCATAAGTCATATGGACCACTTTCATGATACTTTTATGGTGCTTTTTGTCATTTTACACCTTGACAGCCACTTCCACTATTGTACATAAAAAGTGTCCAGGATGTTCTTCAAAAATGAATCTTTTTGATTCTTTTAAAATGAATCACTTGTCATGCAAGTTTACACCCTACACGAGGGTGAGTATATAACAGAATTTTCATATTTTTGGGGGCGAGCAGAAAAGCAATATGTCATCATCATTCATGAATCATTAAACCAATGAAGTCAAAATGTTTCCCAGACGCTAAGCTGTCTTTTTCGGCGGACGTTGTGCCGGTTTCTCGTCTGGAACAGGAGCGCTGCGTCACCCTGTTATTCCCCCTTATACAAATTACCATTCAAATATAAACTGCCATTCTTCACAGATCTATGTCGGGCCATTGTGAAGATAATTGTAACATAGGAGGGTGGTTTCTCGTCAGCGTTTGTCTCTCAGCATGGAGTTTCCACCTATGTTCAATCAGCAATCAACTGATAGAAATGAATACCTGCATTACGGGTAATGCATTCTAAAATAAATCCGCACAACAGCTCGGAGGCAAAGCGCAAGGGAAAAGCCCAACATGGTTCCTCGGCTCGACATGAAATCGTACCAATTCAATAAGAGCTAGGCAGTGATTTATACTTCATCTTCATCTGTGGGCCTAATATCAGAGTGCCTCTATAGGTAGTCATGAAAGTCACTCTAGCTCACTGTAATAAATTACAGTGGTGGAACACGGATGAAGACGCTTTCTGTTCAGCTTCAGGCTCTCAGAAAATTGCCATTTTGAGGAGGGGGGAAAAGAAATCACTTTGTGCCGTAATGCAGTACAGACAAAGGTTATTCATCAGAGGAATGATTTGAAGTCAAAGATGACTGCCACTCTTGATATTGAATGCTAGGGAGCAAAGAGAGAAACACCCCCGCCTTCTCTCTACGTCTCTCTCTCTCTCTCTCTCTTCTTTTCCTATCTCTCTCTGCCTCTATTTCTCTCCATGACGACCCTGACCCACTTTTGTGGCTGCTTATTATTCAGGCTACGGTTTATCCATGGAAAGAATGTGTGTAATTTGGTTTGACAACAAACCCCTGCATGTTCCTCTCTGAGGAGGGGTTGCTATCGACAGTGCCTCCTATTGAGTAATTTTTTTATTTCTTTATTTTAATATAAAAGAAATCATAATGCACTCATATCTGGGGAATAAGCTATAATTTTCGACACGGGAGCCGCTTTGAGTGTGCGACTCAGAACTATTGCTTTTAGTAACTGCGTTTGACCTTTAGATTTCACTTGAAATGAAACCATGAGAAAACCTCTCCTTTATCACCCCTACATTTACTCGGCTGCGTGTCATTACGGTCGCCTATCTGTGTTTTATAAACGTTGACATGTTTAGAAAGTGAAGTTCACCAGTGACTAATTACACCGGAGTTGTACGTTTGAATGTTGATACTGTTCATCGCTTGAGCATCTGCTGATCACAAATGAAACGGAGAGCATTTGTGGCACGTCTCCAAGAAAGCATTAGCATGTTGCGAGAAGGAAGATGAATATATTCTTTATTGACCAACATAGTTGTGGTTTTTTTGCATGTTCAGACAGGAAAGTCAACTGGAGGTCTGAAAGGTTAAATGGTTATAAAAGTGCGTCGGTGAAGTCTGGGGACATTAAATTAAGCTGTTAAGCTTAAGTTGAGTGAGATATTCAATTGATTTTTTTGGATGCAAAACTGTGTTAGATAATCCATCCTAGAAATCCATGTAATCACAGCATCTTGCATGCTTTAATGGAAACAGGGACATTTGACATTTTGGACAAAAGAGCTGGCACGGTTGATGTAGCACATTTGCTTATTTGTAACCCTGTCTGTGAAAACCCAGCTAAAATCATTCTTCAAGTTTTCAACAAAAATCATTCTGCATAATGTAAAGACCATTCAGTGAAAATATAACCTTGATATGTTTAATATTGACTGATGTCATGTCAAACATTGAAATCAATGTGAAGTCAATCATTGAAATCATTGATGCTTCTAATAATTAGTTTACAGTATGAGACTTTAGCCTAGATTTCACAGACAGGTTATCTAAAGTAGGAACATTGCAGACTTTAAGGTATTTCACATTTTTTTCTCTTTTTGAAGTGTGTATTACATTTTTCAAACCATAATACTTTTCTTTGGATTTCCAGGTTTAAATTTAAATCTGTGGTGATGATTTTGGACCCCACTTTAAGTTAAAGTTTACACAGGGACGTTTATAACAAAATGACAGGACTGAGTATTTCCCTCTGTCCCCATTATGTAGTCTGTATATATATATATACTGTATATGCAGCAGAAGTGAAATGTATTTATATAAAGCATCATTCCATGTATGTTTTGAAAATGGGGCAGGGAAAGAGTTTTCAGAAGTAGATATTTAACCAATGTAGAGCAAAACAGTGTTCGCTCATAATTTTAGTTCAGACAAAACAATATCCATTGTAACCATTACTGTACAAAAATAAGGCCAAAATTAAGGGTTTTGTTGCTTATAATTATTTGCATATATTTTTTGTAAAAGAAAAATCGGGACACAATTTGGTTGCTATTGTGTACTTAAAGGGACACAAATATGCTAATTTTCCAGCTCCCCTAGAGTTAAACATCTGATTTTTACCATTTTGGAATCCATTCAGCTGAACTCCGGGTCTGGCGCTAGCACTTTTAGCATAGCTTAGCACAATCCATTGAATCTGATTAGACCATTAGCATCCCTCCTAATAAATAACCAAAGAATTTTGATATGTTTCCTATTTAAAACTTGACTCTTCTGTAGCTCTTCGTGTACTAAGGCCGACAGAAAATTAAAAGTTGAGATTGTTTAGGCTGATATGGTTAGGAACTAAACTCTCATTCTTGCGTAATAATCAAAGACTTTGCTGCCGTAACATGGCTGCAGGCAGCACAATGATATTATACACAGCAGCTGAAAATAGTCCTCTTAGTATCTTTCAATAGCAGGGGACTATTTTCGGACACTATGTAATATCATTGCGCCGCCTGCAGCCATGTCACGGCAGCAAAGTCCTTGATTATGGGGTTGGCTGGTTTAATGACATTTTATAAAATAAATGAATTTATCATAAATTCAGTTTAAATAAATCTTAGAAAAATAAGGCTGCTGTTGAAAAACACTACATTGAAAAATGTATTATGTTTTGTTTAATTCCAATTTAATTCCAATTTTAAGTTTTGGAATGTTTTGTGTCATAAACCCTCTTTTGGGGGGTGGGCATGAAGGGATGCACTGTGCACAAGGGGGGCTGCATGCTAAAAAAAGTTTGAAAACCACTGACTTAAGTAACAAACTGCAATATAAGGCTTGAATAATGATAAAAATACAGTGTTTGTAAGTCCTTGTTTTATTAGACTAGAGCATATTGTTTTGTAGCGAGTGTATTTACATTTTTCTGCATTGCAATTTATCCCAAATAAAATTAAAACAGCTTTACTATGAGTGATAACAACACGTAAGCTTTTTAGATGTTGGAAAAAATCAAATGCAGAGATAAAACGCAGCCCTGGAATATTTCATGTTTAAGAACCGCATTAGCACTTTGAAAAATGCATTATATCCATTTCTGTCAGTTCAAGAGGTTTTTATAATAGATATTTTAGGGGCCCCATATATTCCAGCAGCTCCAACATAAAAGGGGACGAAAATGAGCATGGTGCTGAGTAGTGAGTGCATTTAAACCACAGGGTGTGGAAAGAATACACATTCGCAGTTTGATTTTCCCATACTCTGACCTTCCATAAGAAACTGATGAGGAATGAAATTGGTTCCAGTCTCCTAAAAAAATAAAAGCTCTGATTCACATCTGGACATTTGAGAGGGAGAGAGAGAGAGAGAGAGAGAGAGAGAGAGAGAGAGAGAGAGAGAGAGAAACACACACACACACACACACACACACAAAGCATCTTAGTTGGTGCAGCAGAAATGTTTTCTTTCATATAATATGCACTTACGATATGAGAGAAGCTGTCTTATTAAAAATCGCGCCCTGTTTTGCATTCCTGTCGAACAACTGCGTTTAAGGAGCGAAAGCTTTAGCGCACTAAAACATTTGAGAAAAAAAGATAATGTCATTCACATCTGCGTCACATGAAATGATGAGTACAGCGCAGCAATAAAGTCTGAGCACAGGTGCAATGCCAGAAATAGGATTCGTTCTATTTGATTACAGTATGTATCACTGAGCAGGAGATATGTCACTTCTAGACATATCATCCAGTGCCAGAGAAGCAAATGCATAAAGCCAATTTGACAAAGGGGTCAATATACAGCATCCAATAAAAAAGAAATCTACAAGATCTGCCAAGAGCTATAAACATCAAAATAATGGTCTCACTGTTCAACAAATATATTCAATTGGCTCCTCTTTTCTTATTTGTTTCTGGGATCATTTTATATTTTTTGCCATTTACAAAGTCGTAGAAGTCAAACATGATACATGGCTGCGAAAAGTGCATCGCGTCTGTGTGGAAACGTTAGCCGCGTCCGTACGGCAGGCAATCATAGGAGATGATGCGGGACGCATTGATTGCACGCAAGTTGCATGATTATATTCAGCACAGAGCATTCCATTGCACTCGTATCTCATTACCCTTCTTCCTGAATGGCAGCCATTTTGATTGGGTGCTGCAAAACCAGATAGAATGGTGTTGAAACAAGAGAGCACCATCAGCCTTCACTTTTGCAGGAAATGTATCTATTAGCTAGCTTTATACTTTCAACAAAACGAAAATTATGGGAGGTTTAACTTTTAGAAATTAGGACTTAAAAATGTTAAAATCTATTCAGTCACCGATACATCTGTAGCATTGTATGTCTGTCCCCTTCCCCCTCTTATGATATCTGTTTATATTGGATACGTACAATATGAATAATGTAGAGCAACCAATCTCATTACCATGCTCAGATATAGAATACAGATTATTGTATAACATTTGCATAAAATTATGGTTCTTGTTGAAGGAGAGGGAGCATTTCTTTCAGGAGTTGATTTATTGGGTTCATTTTGATGAGAAAGATTAGGTTTGAGTTACACACGAATGGCATGAATGTGAAATTGATGAAACTTAAGTTGGAATTCAACACCTCAAAATGTGATTTTATAAGTAAAAAAAAAATGTAGACACATTTCAGGAGAATGACACAAACATTAATTCTCATTAGCACATTCAAATTGTAATTGTTTCATAATTCAACACATGCATATATTTTGCACCTTTTTTTGCATAATGTGCTCATTTACAAATCCTCTTTTTTCATCATACAGCAAGTGCAACATTTCATAGCTATTATTATATTACTGTATACATAATATGGAAACTTACTAAATCAAATATTGCTTGAAATGCAATGTTTAGCTGCGAACAGAAATCAGAATAAGTTCATTCATTTTTGTCAAATTTATTTGGTATGCTTTACAGATGCTTTTTCAGCCTGCCGTGCATAAATCAATAGCATGTTATGCTGATACGACCAATAATTTTAGTTTAGTTTAGGAAAAGCTGTGAAATATGCTTCACTGGATGGTTTGGTTATTTGGTGAATGCAGGACAATATCATTAGGTGGAGTGGCCATTCAGGTAGAGTATTTCACTCAGAGGAATAATCTTAATTGCCACATAAAATATAAAGGTTTAAGATCTTTCCAGCTTCACAGATTCCAGCTTCAGAATCATGTCCCTGCCCAGCGGTAAAGTGGTAAATGCCTTAAATTAAAGGAACAGACGTTCCTCATATATTTTAATAGAGAGTTGTTCTTAGAGCTGGTCAGTGCTTAGTGTTGGCAGGATGCCTTGGTACCTTCCTCCTCAATAGCTGGTACTCTTATATAACACTGTATGCCAGGAAAAGTGCTTTTCAGGGTGAGGTAGAGCCGGGTGGGTGGAGTTATAATCATACAACAGTTATATAGGTGATTTAACCAAATGCTCCCTGCATATATTATATGTTCATCAAATACCTTCACTTTAAACCCGCTTAATCCTAACCTCGGGCCATTTTAAAATACTGATTTGCAAACGCCACATCTATTTTCAGCAAAGTCCTCTAAGTGCACAGAAGCTGAATTGGATGAAAGATGACGCACGGCATGACCATAGATCACATTCAAACTTGGGTCCCTTGTGTACTTTGACAAAAAATACAACACAATTGTTGCAGCTGCACGGATCACAGCGCCCCCTATTGCGTGGTTCAGTTTCTTCATTTTAACATTCTTACTTTCATCATTTACAATGTTTCTAGTTGCATCTTAAGTGATTTTGCAATTATGTCTTTTTCAAAGAAGTGGACTTTTTTAAGGTTTTTGCCCAAAAAACTTTGCATGCATTTAGAGGGTTTTGCAGCGAAAGTCAAAATTTTTAAATACCAATCAAAATGACATTTGTGAAAATAAGGCATTTTGATTACTAACTAATAATCATTGCCATTAAAGTGAAATTACTGAACCTAAACATAAGAACCTGATAAAAAATGTTAATTTACAAGAAAACATGCCAGACTCACTTGAGGTACATTGAGGCACACACGAGGCGCAAGCGTTAAAGCTTCTCGTTTACTTTTAATAGGTGACGTCATGTGTTGCCGAACTGAATTGTGGATCTGTCAATGTTGCGTCACTGCTGTTGCTCGCCGCATTTAAACAATTCCTAACTTTCAAGCG